>NW_027182508.1:0-352808 GCF_040938575.1 Ambystoma mexicanum | reverse complement strand
AGGAAGAGTGTTCAATAACCAGCCAAGGTACCTCAGCTTGCAACGACAGGGCCATACAACCTCCCAATAACACACCTCAAGGTGCAGTGTAACAGGGGCTGTAAAGCTGCACCTCAAGAGATAATAGTGACTCACCAAGAGTGTTCAATAACTAGACAAGGTACCTCACCTTCCAACGACAGGGCCATACAACCTCCCAATAACACACATCAAGGTGCAGTGTAACAGGGTCTGGAAAAATGCACCACAAGAGATAATAGTGACTCAGCAAGAGTGTTCAATAACCAGCCAATGTATCTCACCTTCCAACGACAGGGCCATACAACCTCCCAATAACACATCTCAAGGTGCAGTGTAACAGGGGCTGTAAAGCTGCACCTCAAGAGATAATAGTGACTCACCAAGAGTGTTCAATAACCAGACAAGGTACCTCACCTTCCAACGACAGTGCCATGCAACCTCCCAATAACACACCTCAAGGTGCATTGTAACAGGGGCTGGAAAGCTGCACCGCAAGAGATAATAGTGACTCAGCAAGAGTGTTCAATAACCAGCCAAGGTACCTCACCAACAAACGACAGTGCCATACAACCTCCCAATAACACACCTCAAGGTGCAGTGTAACAGGGGCTGGAAAGCTGCACCACAAGACATAATAGTGACTCACCAAGAGTGCTCAATAACCATCCAATGTATCTCACCTTCCAACGACAGGGCCATACAACCTCACAATAACACACCTCAAGGTGCAGTGTAACAGGGGCTGGAAAGCTGCACCACAAAATATAATAGTGACTCACCAAGAGTGTTCAATAACCAGCCAAGGTTCCTCACCTTGCAACGACAGGGCCATACAACCCCCGAATAACACACGTCAAGGTGCAGTGTAACAGGGGCTAGAATGCTGCACCACAAGAGATAATAGTGACTCATCAAGAGTGTTCAATAACCAGCCAAGGTACCTCACCTTGCAACGACAGGGCCATACAACCTCCCAATAAAACACCTCGAGGTGCAGTGTAACAGGGGTTGGACAGCTGCACCACAAGAGATAATAGTGACTCACCAAGAGTGTAAAATAACCAACTAAGGTACCTAACCTTGCAACGACAGGGCCATACAACCTTCCAATAACAATCACCTCACGGTGCAGTGTAACAGGGGCTGGAAAGCTGCATCTCAAGAGATAATAGTGACTCACCAAGAGTGTTCAATAACCAGCCAAGGTTCCTCACCTTGCAACGACAGGGCCATACAACCTCCCAATAACACACCTCAAGGTGCAGTGTAACAGGGGCTGGAATGCTGCACCAAAAGAGATAATAGTGACTCACCAAGAGTGTTCAATAACCAGCCAAGGTACCTCACCTTGCAACGACAGGGCCATACAACCTCCCAATAACACACCTCAAGGTGCAGTGTTATAGGGACTGGAAAGCTGCACCACAACAGATAATAGTGACTCACCAAGAGTGTTCAATAACTAGCCAAGGTACCTCACCTTGCCACGACAGGGCCATACAACCTCCCAATAACGCACCTCAAGGTGCAGTGTAGCAGGGGCTAGAAAGCTGCACCACAAAAGATAATAGTGACTCACCAAGAGTGTTCAATAACCAGCCAAGTTTCCTCGCTTTGCTACGACAGGACCATAAATCCTCCCAATAACACACCTCAAGGTGCAGTGTAACAGGGGCTGGAACGCTGCACCACAAGAGATAATAGTGACTGAGCAAGAGTGTTCAATAACCAGCCAAGGTACCTCACCTTGCCACGACAGGGCCATACAACTTCCCAATAACACACCTCAAGGCGCAGTGTGACAGGGGCTAGAAAGCTGCACCACAAGAGATAATATTGACTCACCAAGAGTGTTCAATAACCAGCCAAGGTACCTCACCTTGAAACGACAGTGCCATACAACGTCCCAATAACACACCTCAAGGTGCAGTGTGACAGGGGCCGGAAAGCTGCACCACAAGAGATAATAGTGACTCACCAAGAGTGTTCAATAACCAGCCAAGGTACCTCACCTTGCAACGACAGGGCCATGCAACCTCCCAATAACTCACCTCAAGGTTCAGTGTAACAGCGGCTGGAAAGCTGCAACACAACAGATAATAGTGACTCACCAAGAGTGTTCAAAAACCAGTCAAGGTATCTCACCTTGCAACGACAGGGCCATACAACCTCCCAATAACACACCTCAAGGTGCAGTGTAACAGGGGCTGGAAAGCTGCACCACAAGAGATAATAGTGACTCACCAAGAGTGTTCAATAACCAGTCAAGGTACCTCACCTTGCAACGACAGAGCCATAAAACCTCCCAATAACACACCTCGAGGTGCAGTGTAGCAGGGGCTAGAAAGCTGCACCACAAAAGATAATAGTGACTCACCAAGAGTGTTCAATAACCAGCCAAGGTTCCTCACCTTCCAACGACAGAGCCATACAACCTCCCAATAACACACCTCAAGGTGCAGTGTAACACGGGCTGGAATGCTGCACCACAAGAGATAATAGTGACTCACCAAGAGTGTTCAATAACCCGCCAAGGTACCTCACCTTGCAACGACAGGGTCATACAACCTCCCAATAACACACCTCAAGGTGCAGTGTAACACGGGCTGGAATGCTGCACCACAAGAGATAATAGTGACTCACCAAGAGTGTAAAATAACCAACCAAGGTACCTCACCTTGCAGCAACAGGGCCATACGACCTCCCAATAACACACCTCAAGGTGCAGTGTAACAGGGGCTAGAAAGCTGCACCACAAGAGATAATAGTGACTCACCATAACCAGACAAGTTACCTCACCTTGCAACAACAGGGCCATACAACCTCCCAATAACACACCTCACGGTGCAGTTTAACAGGGGCTAGAAAGCTGCACCACAAGAGATAATAGTGACTCACCAAGAGTGTTCAATAACCAGACAAGGTACCTCACCGACAAACGACAGTGCCATACAACCTCCCAATAACACACCTCAAGGTGCAGTGTAACAGGGGCTGGAAAGCTGCACCACAAGACATAATAGTGACTCACCAAGAGTGCTCGATAACCATCCAATGTAGCTCACCTTCCAACGACAGAGCCATACAACCTCCCAATAACACACCTCAAGGTGCAGTGTAACAGGGGCTGGAAAGCTGCACCACAAGACATAATAGTGACTCAACAAGAGTGCTCAATTACCATCCAATGTAGCTCACCTTCCAACGACAGAGCCATGCAACCTCCCAATAACACACCTCAAGGTGCAGTGTAACAGGGGCTAGAAAGCTGCACCGCAAGAGATAATAGTGACTCACCAAGAGTGTTCAATAACCAGACAAGGTACCTCATCTTCCAACGACAGTGCCATGCAACCTCCCAATAACACACCTCAAGGTGCAGTGTAACAGGGGCTGCAAAGCTGCACCGCAAGAGATAATAGTGACTCAGCAAGAGTGTTCAATAACCAGCCAAGGTACCTCACCTTGCACCGGCAGGGCCATACAACCTCCCAATAACACACATCAAGGTGCAGTGTAACAGGGTCATGAAAGCTGCACCGCAAGAGATAATAGTGACTAAGCAAGAGTGTTCAATAACCAGCCAAGGTACCTCACCTTGCAACGACAGGGCCATACAACCTCCCAATAACACACCAAGGTGCAGTGTAACAGGGGCTGGAAAGCTGCACCACAAGAGATAATAGTGACTCACCAAGAGTGTTCAATAACCAGACAAGGTACCTCACCGACAAACGACAGTTCCATACAACCTCCCAATAACACACCTCAAGGTGCAGTGTAACAGGGGCTGGAAAGCTGCACCACAAGAGATAATAGTGACTCACCAAGAGTGCTCAATAACCATCCAATGTATCTCACCTTCCAACGACAGGGCCATACAACCTTCCAATAACACACCTCAAGGTGCAGTGTAACAGGGGCTGGAAAGCTGCACCACAACATATAATAGTGACTCACCAAGAGTGTTCAATAACCAGCCAACGTACCTCACCTTGCAACGACAGTGCCATACATCCTCCCAATAACACACCTCAAGGTGCAGTGTAACAGGGGCTGGAAAGCTGCATCTCAAGAGATAATAGTGACTCACCAAGAGTGCTCAATAACCATCCAATGCAGCTCACCTTCCAACGACAGAGCCATACAACCTCCCAATAACACACCTCAAGGTGCAGTGTAACAGGGGCTGGAAAGCTGCACCACAAGACATAATAGTGACTCACCAAGAGTGCTCAATAACCATCCAATGTAGCTCACCTTCCAACGACAGAGCCATACAACCTCCCAATAACACACCTCAAGGTGCAGTGTAACAGGGGCTAGAATGCTGCACCACAAGAGATAATAGTGACTCACCAAGAGTGTTCAATAACCAGACAAGGTACCTCACCTTCCAACGACAGTGCCATGCAACCTCCCAATAACACACCTCAAGGTGCAGTGTAACAGGGGCTGCAAAGCTGCACCGTAAGAGATAATAGTGACTCAGCAAGAGTGTTCAATAACCAGCCAAGGTACCTCACCTTGCAACCACAGGGCCATACAACCTCCCAATAACACACATCAAGGTGCAGTGTAACAGGGTCTGGAAAGCTGCACCGCAAGAGATAATAGTGACTCAGCAAGAGTGTTCAATAACCATCCATGGTACCTCACCTTGCAACGACAGGGCCATACAACCTCCCAATAACACACCAAGGTGCAGTGTAACAGGGGCTGGAAAGCTGCACCACAAGAGATAATAGTGACTCACCAAGAGTGTTCAATAACCAGACAAGGTACCTCACCGACAAACGACAGTGCCATACAACCTCCCAATAACACACCTCAAGGTGCAGTGTAACAGGGGCTGGAAAGCTGCACCACAACAGATAATAGTGACTTACCGACAGTGTTCAATAACCAGCCAATGTAGCTCACCTTCCAACGACAGGGCCATACAAACTCCCAATAACACACCTTAAGGTGCAGTGTAACAGGTGCTGGAAATCTGCACCACAAGAGATAATAGTGACTCACCAAGAGTGTAAAATAACCAGCCAAGGTTCCTCGCCTTGCTACGACAAGGCCATAAAACCTCCCAATAACACACCTCAAGGTGCAGTGTTATAAGGACTGGAAAGCTGCACCACAACAGATAATAGTGACTTACCGACAGTGTTCAATAACCAGCCAAGGTACCTCACTCTGCTATGACAGGACCATAAATCATCCCAATAACACACCTCAAGGTGCAGTGTAACAGGGGCTGGAACGCTGCATCTCAAGAGATACGAGTGACTCACTAAGAGTGTTCAAAAACTAGCCAAGGAACCTCACCTTGCCACGACAGTGCCATACAACCTCCCAATAACACACCTCAAGGTGCAGTGTAACAGGGTCTGGAAAGCTGCACCGCAAGAGATAACAGTGACTCAGTAAGAGTGTTCAATAACTAGCCAAGGTACCTCACCTTGCAAAGACAGGGCCATACAACCTCCCAATAACACACCTCATAGTGCAGTGTAACAGGGGCTGGAAAGGTACACCACAAGAGATAATAGTGACCCTCCAAGAGTGTTCAATAACCAGCCAAGGTACCTCACCTTGAAACGACAGGGCCATACAACCTCCCAATAACACACCTCACGGTGCAGTGTAACAGTGGCTGGAAAGGTACACCACAAGAGATAATAGTGACCCACCAAGAGTGTTCAATAACCAGCCAAGGTACCTCACCTTGAAACGACAGTGCCATACAACCTCCCAATAACACACCTCAAGGTTCAGTGTAACAGCGGCTGGAAAGCTGCAACACAACAGATAATAGTAACTCACCAACAGTGTTCAAAAACCAGTCAAGGTATCTCACCTTGCAACGACAGGGCCATACAACCTCCCAATAACACACCTCAAGGTGCAGTGTAACAGGGGCTGGAAAGCTGCACCACAAGAGATAATAGTGACTCACCAAGAGTGTTCAATAACCAGTCAAGGTACCTCACCTTGCAACGACAGGGCCATACAACCTCCCAATAACACACCTCGAGGTGCAGTGTAACAGGGGCTGGAAAGCTGCACCACAAGATATAATAGTGACTCACCAAGAGTGTTCAATAACCAGTCAAGGTACCTCACCTTCCAACGACAGGGCCATACAACCTCCCAATAACACACCTCAAGGTGCAGTGTAACAGGGGCTGGAAAGCTGCACCACAAAAGATAATAGTAACTCACCAAGAGTGTTCAATAACCAGCCAAGGTAACTCACCTTGCAACGACAGGGCCATACAACCTCCCAATAACACACCTCAAGGTGCAGTGTAACAGGGGCTGGAAAGCTGCACCACAAGACATAATAGTGACTCACCAAGAGTGCTCAATAACCATCCAATGTAGCTCACCTTCCAACGACAGGGCCATACAACCTCCCAATAACACACCTCAAGGTGCAGTGTAACAGGGGCTGGAAAGCTGCACCACAAAAGATAATAGTGACTCACCAAGAGTGTTCAATAACCAGCCAAAGTACCTCACCTTGCAACGACAGGGCCATACAACCTCCCAATAATACACCTCGAGGTGCAGTGTAACAGGGGCTGGACAGCTGTACCACAAGAGATAATAGTGACTCACCAAGAGTGTAAAATAACCAACCAAGGTACCTCACCTTGCAACAACAGGGCCAGACGACCTCCCAATAACACACCTCAAGGTGCAGTGTTTCAGGGGCTGGAAAGCTGCACCACAAGAGATAATAGTGACTCACCAAGAGTGTTCAATAACCAGCCAAGGTACCTCACCTTGAAACGACAGGGCCATGCAACCTCCCAATGACACACCTCAAGGTGCAGTGTAACAGGGGCTGGAAAGCTGCACCACAAGAGATAATAGTGACTCAGCAAGAGTGTTCAGTAAACAGCCAAGAAACCTCACCTTGCAGCGACAGGACCATACAACCTCCCAATAATACACCTCAAGGTGCAGTGTAACAGGGGCTAGAAAGCTGCACCACAACAGATAATAGTGACTTACCGACAGTGTTCAATAACCAGCCAAGGAACCCACCTTGCAACGACAGGGGCATACAACCTCCCAATAACAAACCTCAAGGTGCAGTGTATCAGGGGCTGGAAAGCTGCTCCACAAGAGATACTAGTGACTCACCAAGAGTGTTCAATAACCACCCAAGGTACCTCACCTTGCTACGACAGGACCAAGAAACCTCCCAATAACACACCTCAAGGTGCAGTGTAACAGGGGCTGGAAAGCTGCAACTCAAGAGATAATAGTGACTCAGGAAGAGTGTTCAATAACCAGCCAAGGTACCTCAGCTTGCAACGACAGGGCCATACAACCTCCCAATAACACACCTCAAGGTGCAGTGTAAGAGGGGCTGTAAAGCTGCACCTCAAGAGATAATAGTGACTCACCAAGAGTGTTCAATAACTAGACAAGGTACCTCACCTTCCAACGACAGGGCCATACAACCTCCCAATAACACACATCAAGGTGCAGTGTAACAGGGTCTGGAAAAATGCACCACAAGAGATAATAGTGACTCAGCAAGAGTGTTCAATAACCAGCCAATGTATCTCACCTTCCAACGACAGGGCCATACAACCTCCCAATAACACATCTCAAGGTGCAGTGTAACAGGGGCTGTAAAGCTGCACCTCAAGAGATAATAGTGACTCACCAAGAGTGTTCAATAACCAGACAAGGTACCTCACCTTCCAACGACAGTGCCATGCAACCTCCCAATAACACACCTCAAGGTGCATTGTAACAGGGGCTGGAAAGCTGCACCGCAAGAGATAATAGTGACTCAGCAAGAGTGTTCAATAACCAGCCAAGGTACCTCACCAACAAACGACAGTGCCATACAACCTCCCAATAACACACCTCAAGGTGCAGTGTAACAGGGGCTGGAAAGCTGCACCACAAGACATAATAGTGACTCACCAAGAGTGCTCAATAACCATCCAATGTATCTCACCTTCCAACGACAGGGCCATACAACCTCCCAATAACACACCTCAAGGTGCAGTGTAACAGGGGCTGGAAAGCTGCACCACAAAATATAATAGTGACTCACCAAGAGTGTTCAATAACCAGCCAAGGTTCCTCACCTTGCAACGACAGGGCCATACAACCCCCGAATAACACACGTCAAGGTGCAGTGTAACAGGGGCTAGAATGCTGCACCACAAGAGATAATAGTGACTCATCAAGAGTGTTCAATAACCAGCCAAGGTACCTCACCTTGCAACGACAGGGCCATACAACCTCCCAATAAAACACCTCGAGGTGCAGTGTAACAGGGGTTGGACAGCTGCACCACAAGAGATAATAGTGACTCACCAAGAGTGTAAAATAACCAACTAAGGTACCTAACCTTGCAACGACAGGGCCATACAACCTTCCAATAACAATCACCTCACGGTGCAGTGTAACAGGGGCTGGAAAGCTGCATCTCAAGATATAATAGTGACTCACCAAGAGTGTTCAATAACCAGCCAAGGTTCCTCACCTTGCAACGACAGGGCCATACAACCTCCCAATAACACACCTCAAGGTGCAGTGTAACAGGGGCTGGAATGCTGCACCAAAAGAGATAATAGTGACTCACCAAGAGTGTTCAATAACCAGCCAAGGTACCTCACCTTGCAACGACAGGGCCATACAACCTCCCAATAACACACCTCAAGGTGCAGTGTTATAGGGACTGGAAAGCTGCACCACAACAGATAATAGTGACTCACCAAGAGTGTTCAATAACTAGCCAAGGTACCTCACCTTGCCACGACAGGGCCATACAACCTCCCAATAACGCACCTCAAGGTGCAGTGTAGCAGGGGCTAGAAAGCTGCACCACAAAAGATAATAGTGACTCACCAAGAGTGTTCAATAACCAGCCAAGTTTCCTCGCTTTGCTACGACAGGACCATAAATCCTCCCAATAACACACCTCAAGGTGCAGTGTAACAGGGGCTGGAACGCTGCACCACAAGAGATAATAGTGACTGAGCAAGAGTGTTCAATAACCAGCCAAGGTACCTCACCTTGCCACGACAGGGCCATACAACTTCCCAATAACACACCTCAAGGCGCAGTGTGACAGGGGCTAGAAAGCTGCACCACAAGAGATAATATTGACTCACCAAGAGTGTAAAATAACCAGACAAGGTACCTCACCTTCCAACGACAGTGCCATACAACCTCCCAATAACACACCTCAAGGTGCAGTGTAACAGGGGCTGGAAAGCTGCACCACAAGAGATAATAGTGACTCACCAAGAGTGTTCAATACCCAGCCAAGGTTCCTCACCTTGCAACGACAGGGCCATACAACCTCCCAATAACACACCTCAAGGTGCTGTGTAACAGGGGCTAGAATGCTGCACCACAAGAGATAATAGTGACTCACCAAGAGTGTTCATTAACCAGCCAAGGTACCTCACCTTGCAACGACAGTGCCATACAACCTCCCAATAACACACCTCAAGGTGCAGTGTAACAGGGGCTGGAAAGCTGCACCACAGGAGATAATAGTGACTCACCAAGAGTCTTCAATAACCAGCCAAGGTACCTCACCTTGCAACGACAGGGCCATACAACCTCCCAATAACAAACCTCAAGGTGCAGTGTAACAGGGGCTGGACAGCTGCACCACAAGAGATAATAGTGACTCACCAAGAGTGTTCAATAACCAGCCAAGGTACCTCACCATGTAGCAACAGGCCATAAAACCTCCCAATAACACACCTCAAGGTGCAGTGTAACAGGGGATGGAAAGCTTCACCACAAGACATAATAGTGACTCACCAAGAGTGCTCAATAACCATCCAATGTAGCTCACCTTCCAACGACAGAGCCATAAAACCTCCCAATAACACACCTCGAGGTGCAGTGTAGCAGGGGTTATAAAGCTGCACCACAAAAGATAATAGTGACTCACCAAGAGTGTTCAATAACCAGCCAAGGTTCCTCACCTTCCAACGACAGAGCCATACAACCTCCCAATAACACACCTCAAGGTGCAGTGTAACAGGGGCTGGAAAGCTGCACCACAATAGATAATAGTGACTCACCAAGAGTGTAAAATAACCAACCGAGGTACCTCACCTTGCAACGACAGTGCCATGCAACCTCCCAATAACACACCTCAAGGTGCAGTGTAACAGGGGCTGGAAAGCTGTACCACAAGAGATAATAGTGACCCACCAAGAGTGTTCAATAACCAGCCAAGGTACCTCACCTTGCAACGACAGGGCCATACAACCTCCCAATAACACACCTCAAGGTGCAGTGTAACAGGGTCTGGAAAGCTGCACCACAAGAGATAATAGTGATTCACCAAGAGTGTTCAATAACCAGCCAAGGAACCTCACCTTGCAACGACAGGGCCATACAACCTCCCAATAACACAGCTCACGGTGCAGTGTAACAGGGGCTGGAAAGCTGCACCACAAGAGATAATAGTGACTCACCAAGAGTGTTCAATACCCAGCCAAGGTTCCTCACCTTGCAACTACAGGGCCATACAACCTCCCAATAACACAACTCACGGTGCAGTGTAACAGGGGCTGGAATGCTGCACCACAAGAGACAATAGTGACTCACCAAGAGTGTTCAATACCCAGCCAAGGTTCCTCACCTTGCAACGACAGGGCAATACAACCTCCCAATAACACACCTCACGGTGCAGTGTAACAGGGGCTGGAAAGCTGCACCACAAGAGATAAAAGTGACTCACCAAGAGTGTTCAATAACCAACCAAGGTACCTCACCTTGCAACGACAGTGCCATACAACCTCACAATAACACACATCAAGGTGCTGTCTAACAGGGGCTGGAAAGCTGCATCACAAGAGACAATAGTGACTGAGCAAGAGTGTTCAATAACCAGCCAAGGTATCTCACCTTGCAACGACAGGGCCATACAACCTCCCAATAAGACACCTCTAGGTGCAGTGTTATAGGGACTGGAAAGCTGCACCACAAAAGATAATAGTGACTCACCAAGAGTGTTCAATAACCAGCCAAGGTACCTCACCTTGCAACGACAGGGCCATGCAACCTCCCAATAACACACCTCGAGGTACAGTGTAACAGGGGCTGGACAGCTGCACCACAAGAGATAATAGTGACTCACCAAGAGTGTAAAATAACCAGCCAAAGTACCTCACCTTGCAACGACAGGGCCATACAACCTCCCAATAACACACCCCACGGTGCAGTGTAACAGGGGCTGGAAAGCTGCACCACAAGAGATAATAGTGGCTCACCAAAAGTGTTCAATAACCCGCTAAGGTACCTCACCTTGCAACGACAGGGCCTTACAACCTCCCAATAACACACCTCAAGGTGCAGTGTAACAGGTGCTGGAAAGCTGCACCACAAGAGATAATAGTGACTCAGCAAGAGTGTTCAATAACCATCCAAGGTACCTCACCTTGCAACGACATGGCCGTACAACCTCCCAATAACACACCTTAAGGTGCAGTGTAACACGGGCTGGAATGCTGCACCACAAGAGATAATAGTGACTCACCAAGAGTGTTCAATAACCAGCCAAGGTACCTCACCCTGCAACGACAGTGCCATACAACCTCCCAATAACACACCTCAAGGTGCAGTGTACCAGGGGCTGGAAAGCTGCACCACAAGACATAATAGTGACTCACAAAGAGTGCTCAATAACCATCCAATGTAGCTCACCTTCCAACGACAGAGCCATACAACCTCCCAATAACACACCTCAAGGTGCAGTGTAACAGGGACTGGAAAGCTGTACCACAAGAGATAATAGTGACCCACCAAGAGTGTTCAATAACCAGCCAAGGTACCTCACCTTGCAACGACAGGGCCATACAACCTCCCAATAACACACCTCAAGGTGCAGTGTAACAGGGTCTGGAAAGCTGCACCACAAGAGATAATAGTGATTCACCAAGAGTGTTCAATAACCAGCCAAGGAACCTCACCTTGCAACGACAGGGCCATACAACCTGCCAATAACACACCTCACGGTGCAGTGTAACAGGGGCTGGAAAGCTGCACCACAAGAGATAATAGTGACTCACCAAGAGTGTTCAATACCCAGCCAAGGTTCCTCACCTTGCAACGACAGGGCAATACAACCTCCCAATAACACACCTCACGGTGCAGTGTAACAGGGGCTGGAAAGCTGCACCACAAGAGATAATAGTGACTCACCAAGAGTGTTCAATAACCAACCAAGGTACCTCACCTTGCAACGACAGTGCCATACAACCTCACAATAACACACATCAAGGTGCTGTGTAACAGGGGCTGGAAAGCTGCATCACAAGAGATAATAGTGACTGAGCAAGAGTGTTCAATAACCAGCCAAGGTACCTCACCTTGCAACGACAGGGCCATGCAACCTCCCAATAACACACCTCGAGGTACAGTGTAACAGGGGCTGGACAGCTGCACCACAAGAGATAATAGTGACTCACCAAGAGTGTAAAATAACCAGCCAAAGTACCTCACCTTGCAACGACAGGGCCATACACTCTCCCAATAACACACCTCACGGTGCAGTGTAACAGGGGCTGGAAAGCTGCACCACAAGACATAATAGTGACTCAGCAAGAGTGCTCAATAACCATCCAATGTAGCTCACCTTCCAACGACAGTGCCATACAACCTCCCAATAACACACCTCAAGCTGCAGTGTAACAGGGGCTGGAAAGCTGCACCACAAAAGATAATAGTGACTCAGCAAGAGTGTTCAATAACCAGCCAAGGTACCTCACCTTGCTACGACAGGGCCATACAACCTCCCAATAACACACCTCAAGGTGCAGTGTAACAGGGGCTGGAAAGCTGCACCACAAGACATAATAGTGACTCACCAAGAGTGCTCAATAACCATCCAATGTAGCTCACCTTCCAACGACAGTGCCATACAACCTCCCAATAACACACCTCAAGCTGCAGTGTAACAGGGGCTGGAAAGCTGCACCACAAAAGATAATAGTGACTCAGCAAGAGTGTTCAATAACCACCCAAGGTACCTCACCTTGCTACGACAGGACCATAAAACCTCCCAATGACACACCTCAAGGTGTAGTGTAACAGGGGCTGGAAAGCTGCATCTCACGAGATAATAGTGACTGAGCAAGAGTGTTCAATAACCAGCCAAGGTACCGCACCTTGAAGAACAGGGCCATGCAACTCCCAATGACACACCTCAAGGTGCAGTGTAACAGCGCTGGAAAGCTGCACCACAACAGATAATAGTGACTCACCAACAGTGTACAATAACCAACCAAGGAACCTCACCTTGCAACGCAGGGCCATACAACCTCCCAATAACACACCTCAAGGTGCAGTGTAACAGGGGCTGGAAAGCTGCATCACAAGAGATAATAGTGACTCAGCAAGAGTGTTCAATAACCAGCCAAGGTACCTCACCTTGCAACGACAGGGCCATACAACCTCCCAATAACACACATCAAGGTGCAGTGTAACAGGGGCTGGAAAGCTGCACCACAAGAGATAATAGTGACTCACCAAGAGTGTTCAATAACCAGAAAACGTACCTCACCGTCCAACGACAGTGCCATACAACCTCCCAATAACACACCTCAAGGTGCAGTGTAACAGGGGCTGGAAAGCTGCACCACAAGACATAATAGTGACTCAGCAAGAGTGCTCAATAACCATCCAATGTAGCTCACCTTCCAACGACAGTGCCATACAACCTCCCAATAACACACCTCAAGCTGCAGTGTAACAGGGGCTGGAAAGCTGCACCACAAAAGATAATAGTGACTCAGCAAGAGTGTTCAATAACCAGCCAAGGTACCTCACCTTGCTACGACAGGGCCATACAACCTCCCAATAACACACCTCAAGGTGCAGTGTAACAGGGGCTGGAAAGCTGCACCACAAGAGATAATAGTGACTCAGCAAGAGTGTTCAATAACCAGCCAAGATACCTCACCTTGCAGCGACAGGACCATACAACCTCCCAATAATACACCTCAAGGTGCAGTGCAATAGGGGCTGGAAAGCTGCACCACAACAGATAATAGTGACTTACCGACAGTGTTCAATAGCCAGTCAAGGTACCTCACCTTGCAACGACAGGGCCATACAACCTCCAAATAACACACCTCAAGGTGCAGTGTAACAGGGGCTGTAAAGCTGCACCTCAAGAGATAATAGTGACTCACCAAGAGTGTTCAATAACCAGACAAGGTACCTCACCTTGCTACGACAGGGCCATACAACCTCCCAATAACACACCTCAAGGTGCAGTGTAACAGGGGCTGGAAAGCTGCACCACAAGAGATAATAGTGACTCAGCAAGAGTGTTCAATAACCAGCCAAGATACCTCACCTTGCAGCGACAGGACCATACAACCTCCCAATAATACACCTCAAGGTGCAGTGCAATAGGGGCTGGAAAGCTGCACCACAACAGATAATAGTGACTTACCGACAGTGTTCAATAGCCAGTCAAGGTACCTCACCTTGCAACGACAGGGCCATACACTCTCCCAATAACACACCTCACGGTGCAGTGTAACAGGGGCTGGAAAGCTGCACCACAAGACATAATAGTGACTCAGCAAGAGTGCTCAATAACCATCCAATGTAGCTCACCTTCCAACGACAGTGCCATACAACCTCCCAATAACACACCTCAAGCTGCAGTGTAACAGGGGCTGGAAAGCTGCACCACAAAAGATAATAGTGACTCAGCAAGAGTGTTCAATAACCAGCCAAGGTACCTCACCTTGCTACGACAGGGCCATACAACCTCCCAATAACACACCTCAAGGTGCAGTGTAACAGGGGCTGGAAAGCTGCACCACAAGACATAATAGTGACTCACCAAGAGTGCTCAATAACCATCCAATGTAGCTCACCTTCCAACGACAGTGCCATACAACCTCCCAATAACACACCTCAAGGTGTAGTGTAACAGGGGCTGGAAAGCTGCATCTCACGAGATAATAGTGACTGAGCAAGAGTGTTCAATAACCAGCCAAGGTACCGCACCTTGAAGAACAGGGCCATGCAACTCCCAATGACACACCTCAAGGTGCAGTGTAACAGCGCTGGAAAGCTGCACCACAACAGATAATAGTGACTCACCAACAGTGTACAATAACCAACCAAGGAACCTCACCTTGCAACGCAGGGCCATACAACCTCCCAATAACACACCTCAAGGTGCAGTGTAACAGGGGCTGGAAAGCTGCATCACAAGAGATAATAGTGACTCAGCAAGAGTGTTCAATAACCAGCCAAGGTACCTCACCTTGCAACGACAGGGCCATACAACCTCCCAATAACACACATCAAGGTGCAGTGTAACAGGGGCTGGAAAGCTGCACCACAAGAGATAATAGTGACTCACCAAGAGTGTTCAATAACCAGAAAACGTACCTCACCGTCCAACGACAGTGCCATACAACCTCCCAATAACACACCTCAAGGTGCAGTGTAACAGGGGCTGGAAAGCTGCACCACAAGACATAATAGTGACTCAGCAAGAGTGCTCAATAACCATCCAATGTAGCTCACCTTCCAACGACAGTGCCATACAACCTCCCAATAACACACCTCAAGCTGCAGTGTAACAGGGGCTGGAAAGCTGCACCACAAAAGATAATAGTGACTCAGCAAGAGTGTTCAATAACCAGCCAAGGTACCTCACCTTGCTACGACAGGGCCATACAACCTCCCAATAACACACCTCAAGGTGCAGTGTAACAGGGGCTGGAAAGCTGCACCACAAGAGATAATAGTGACTCAGCAAGAGTGTTCAATAACCAGCCAAGATACCTCACCTTGCAGCGACAGGACCATACAACCTCCCAATAATACACCTCAAGGTGCAGTGCAATAGGGGCTGGAAAGCTGCACCACAACAGATAATAGTGACTTACCGACAGTGTTCAATAGCCAGTCAAGGTACCTCACCTTGCAACGACAGGGCCATACAACCTCCAAATAACACACCTCAAGGTGCAGTGTAACAGGGGCTGTAAAGCTGCACCTCAAGAGATAATAGTGACTCAGCAAGAGTGTTCAATAACCAGCCAAGGTACCTCACCTTGCTACGACAGGGCCATACAACCTCCCAATAACACACCTCAAGGTGCAGTGTAACAGGGGCTGGAAAGCTGCACCACAAGAGATAATAGTGACTCAGCAAGAGTGTTCAATAACCAGCCAAGATACCTCACCTTGCAGCGACAGGACCATACAACCTCCCAATAATACACCTCAAGGTGCAGTGCAATAGGGGCTGGAAAGCTGCACCACAACAGATAATAGTGACTTACCGACAGTGTTCAATAGCCAGTCAAGGTACCTCACCTTGCAACGACAGGGCCATACACTCTCCCAATAACACACCTCACGGTGCAGTGTAACAGGGGCTGGAAAGCTGCACCACAAGACATAATAGTGACTCAGCAAGAGTGCTCAATAACCATCCAATGTAGCTCACCTTCCAACGACAGTGCCATACAACCTCCCAATAACACACCTCAAGCTGCAGTGTAACAGGGGCTGGAAAGCTGCACCACAAAAGATAATAGTGACTCAGCAAGAGTGTTCAATAACCAGCCAAGGTACCTCACCTTGCTACGACAGGGCCATACAACCTCCCAATAACACACCTCAAGGTGCAGTGTAACAGGGGCTGGAAAGCTGCACCACAAGACATAATAGTGACTCACCAAGAGTGCTCAATAACCATCCAATGTAGCTCACCTTCCAACGACAGTGCCATACAACCTCCCAATAACACACCTCAAGCTGCAGTGTAACAGGGGCTGGAAAGCTGCACCACAAAAGATAATAGTGACTCAGCAAGAGTGTTCAATAACCACCCAAGGTACCTCACCTTGCTACGACAGGACCATAAAACCTCCCAATGACACACCTCAAGGTGTAGTGTAACAGGGGCTGGAAAGCTGCATCTCACGAGATAATAGTGACTGAGCAAGAGTGTTCAATAACCAGCCAAGGTACCGCACCTTGAAGAACAGGGCCATGCAACTCCCAATGACACACCTCAAGGTGCAGTGTAACAGCGCTGGAAAGCTGCACCACAACAGATAATAGTGACTCACCAACAGTGTACAATAACCAACCAAGGAACCTCACCTTGCAACGCAGGGCCATACAACCTCCCAATAACACACCTCAAGGTGCAGTGTAACAGGGGCTGGAAAGCTGCATCACAAGAGATAATAGTGACTCAGCAAGAGTGTTCAATAACCAGCCAAGGTACCTCACCTTGCAACGACAGGGCCATACAACCTCCCAATAACACACATCAAGGTGCAGTGTAACAGGGGCTGGAAAGCTGCACCACAAGAGATAATAGTGACTCACCAAGAGTGTTCAATAACCAGAAAACGTACCTCACCGTCCAACGACAGTGCCATACAACCTCCCAATAACACACCTCAAGGTGCAGTGTAACAGGGGCTGGAAAGCTGCACCACAAGACATAATAGTGACTCAGCAAGAGTGCTCAATAACCATCCAATGTAGCTCACCTTCCAACGACAGTGCCATACAACCTCCCAATAACACACCTCAAGCTGCAGTGTAACAGGGGCTGGAAAGCTGCACCACAAAAGATAATAGTGACTCAGCAAGAGTGTTCAATAACCAGCCAAGGTACCTCACCTTGCTACGACAGGGCCATACAACCTCCCAATAACACACCTCAAGGTGCAGTGTAACAGGGGCTGGAAAGCTGCACCACAAGAGATAATAGTGACTCAGCAAGAGTGTTCAATAACCAGCCAAGATACCTCACCTTGCAGCGACAGGACCATACAACCTCCCAATAATACACCTCAAGGTGCAGTGCAATAGGGGCTGGAAAGCTGCACCACAACAGATAATAGTGACTTACCGACAGTGTTCAATAGCCAGTCAAGGTACCTCACCTTGCAACGACAGGGCCATACAACCTCCAAATAACACACCTCAAGGTGCAGTGTAACAGGGGCTGTAAAGCTGCACCTCAAGAGATAATAGTGACTCACCAAGAGTGTTCAATAACCAGACAAGGTACCTCACCTTCCAACGACAGTGCCATGCAACCTCCCAATAACACACCTCAAGGTGCAGTGTAACAGGGGCTGGAAAGCTGCACCGCAAGAGATAATAGTGACTCACCAAGAGTGTTCAATAACCAGCCAAGGTTCCTCACCTTGCAGCAACAGGGCCATAAAACCTCCCAATAACACACCTCAAGGTGCAGTGTAACGGGGGCTGGGAAGCTGCATCACAATAGATAATAGTGGCTCACCAAGAGTGTTCAATAACCAGCCAACGTACCGCACCTTGCAATGACAGGGCCATAAAACCTCCCAATAACACACCTCGAGGTGCAGTGTAACCGGGGCTGGAAAGCTGCACCACAGGAGATAATAGTGACTTACCAAGAGAGTTCAATAACCAGCCAAGGAACCTCACCTTGCAACGACAGGGCCATACAACCTCCCAATAACACACCTCGAGGTGCAGTGTAACAGGGGCTGGAAAGCTGCATCACAAGACATAATAGTGACTCACCAAGAGTGTTCAATAACCAACCAAGGTACCTCATCTTGCAATGACAGGGCCATACAACCCCCCAATAACACACCTCAAGGTGCAGTGTAACAGGGGCTGGAAAGCCTCACCACAAGAGATAATAGTGACTCACCAAGAGTGTAAAATAACCAACCAAGGTACCTCACCTTTCAACGACAGTGCCATACAACCTCCAAATAACACACCTCAAGGTGCAGTGTAACAGGGTCTGGAAAGCTGCACCACAAGAGATAATAGTGACTCAGCAAGAGTGTTCAATAACCAGCCAAGGTACCTCACCTTGCAGCAACAGGGCCATAAAACCTCCCAATAACACACCTCAAGGTGCAGTGCAACGGGGGCTGGGAAGCTGCACCACAGGAGATAATAGTGACTTACCAAGAGAGTTCAATAACCAGCCAAGGAACCTCACCTTGCAACGACAGGGCCATACAACCTCCCAATAACACACCTCAAGGTGCAGTGTTTCAGGGGCTGGAAAGCTGCACCACAAGAGATACTAGTGACTCGCCAAGAGTGTTCAATAACCACCCAAGGTACCTCACCTTGCTACGACAGGACCATAAAACCTCCCAATGACACACCTCAAGGTGCAGTGTAACAGGGGCTGGAAAGCTGCATCTCACGAGATAATAGTGACTGAGCAAGAGTGTTCAATAACCAGCCAAGGTACCGCACCTTGAACAACAGGGCCATGCAACCTCCCAATGACACACCTCAAGGTGCAGTGTAACAGCGGCTGGAAAGCTGCACCACAACAGATAATAGTGACTCACCAACAGTGTACAATAACCAACCAAGGAACCTCACCTTGCAACGCAGGGCCATACAACCTCCCAATAACACACCTCAAGGTGCAGTGTAACAGGGGCTGGAAAGCTGCATCACAAGAGATAATAGTGACTCACCAAGAGTGTTCAATAACCAGCCAAGGTACCTCACCTTGCAACGACAGGGCCATACAACCTCCCAATAACACACATCAAGGTGCAGTGTAACAGGGGTTGGAAAGCTGCACCACAAGAGATAATAGTGACTCACCAAGAGTGTTCAATAACAAGAAAAGGTACCTCACCGTCCAACGACAGTGCCATACAACCTCCCAATAACACACCTCAAGGTGCAGTGTAACAGGGGCTGGAAAGCTGCACCACAAGACATAATAGTGACTCACCAAGAGTGCTCAATAACCATCCAATGTAGCTCACCTTCCAACGACAGTGCCATACAACCTCCCAATAACACACCTCAAGCTGCAGTGTAATAGGGGCTGGAAAGCTGCACCACAAAAGATAATAGTGACTCAGCAAGAGTGTTCAATAACCAGCCAAGGTACCTCACCTTGCTACGACAGGGCCATACACCTCCCAATAACACACCTCAAGGTGCAGTGTAACAGGGGCTGGAAAGCTGCACCACAAGAGATAATAGTGACTCAGCAAGAGTGTTCAATAACCAGCCAAGATACCTCACCTTGCAGCGACAGGA
Organism: Ambystoma mexicanum; assembly: GCF_040938575.1. Lineage (NCBI taxonomy): Eukaryota > Metazoa > Chordata > Amphibia > Caudata > Ambystomatidae > Ambystoma > Ambystoma mexicanum. The sequence continues at coordinate 332,702 of NW_027182508.1, read as the reverse complement.
CCATACAACCTCCCAATAATACAACTCAAGGTGCAGTGCAATAGGGGCTCGAAAGCTGCACCACAACAGATAATAGTGACTTACCGACAGTGTTCAATAGCCAGTCAAGGTACCTCACCTTGCAACGACAGGGCCATACAACCTCCAAATAACACACCTCAAGGTGCAGTGTAACAGGGGCTGTAAAGCTGCACCTCAAGAGATAATAGTGACTCACCAAGAGTGTTCAATAACCAGACAAGGTACCTCACCTTCCAACGACAGTGCCATGCAACCTCCCAATAACACACCTCAAGGTGCAGTGTAACAGGGGCTGGAAAGCTGCACCGCAAGAGATAATAGTGACTCAGCAAGAGTGTTCAATAACCAGCCAAGGTACCTCACCTTGCAAAGACAGGGCCATACAACCTCCCAATAACACACATCAAGGTGCAGTGTAACAGGGGATGGAAAGCTGCACCACAAGAGATAATAGTGACTCACTAAGAGTGTAAAATAACCAACCGAGGTACCTCACCTTGCAACGACAGTGCCATGCAACCTCCCAATAACACACCTCAAGGTGCAGTGTAACAGGGGCTGGAAAGCTGTACCACAAGAGATAATAGTGACCCACCAAGAGTGTTCAATAACCAGCCAAGGTACCTCACCTTGCAACGACAGGGCCATACAACCTCCCAATAACACACCTCAAGGTGCAGTGTAACAGGGTCTGGAAAGCTGCACCACAAGAGATAATAGTGATTCACCAAGAGTGTTCAATAACCAGCCAAGGAACCTCACCTTGCAACGACAGGGCCATACAACCTGCCAATAACACACCTCACGGTGCAGTGTAACAGGGGCTGGAAAGCTGCACCACAAGAGATAATAGTGACTCACCAAGAGTGTTCAATACCCAGCCAAGGTTCCTCACCTTGCAACGACAGGGCCATACAACCTCCCAATAACACACCTCACGGTGCAGTGTAACAGGGGCTGGAAAGCTGCACCACAAGAGATAATAGTGACTCACCAAGAGTGTTCAATACCCAGCCAAGGTTCCTCACCTTGCAACGACAGGGCAATACAACCTCCCAATAACACACCTCACGGTGCAGTGTAACAGGGGCTGGAAAGCTGCACCACAAGAGATAATAGTGACTCACCAAGAGTGTTCAATAACCAACCAAGGTACCTCACCTTGCAACGACAGTGCCATACAACCTCACAATAACACACATCAAGGTGCTGTGTAACAGGGGCTGGAAAGCTGCATCACAAGAGATAATAGTGACTGAGCAAGAGTGTTCAATAACCAGCCAAGGTACCTCACCTTGCAACGACAGGGCCATACAACCTCCCAATAACACACCTGTAGGTGCAATGTTATAGGGACTGGAAAGCTGCACCACAAAAGATAATAGTGACTCACCAAGAGTGTTCAATAACCAGCCAAGGTACCTCACCTTGCAACGACAGGGCCATGCAACCTCCCAATAACACACCTCGAGGTACAGTGTAACAGGGGCTGGACAGCTGCACCACAAGAGATAATAGTGACTCACCAAGAGTGTAAAATAACCAGCCAAAGTACCTCACCTTGCAACGACAGGGCCATACAACCTCCCAATAACACACCTCACGGTGCAGTGTAACAGGGGCTGGAAAGCTGCACCACAAGAGATAATAGTGGCTCACCAAAAGTGTTCAATAACCCGCCTTGCAACGACAGGGCCTTACAACCTCCCAATAACACACCTCAAGGTGCAGTGTAACAGGTGCTGGAAAGCTGCACCACAAGAGATAATAGTGACTCAGCAAGAGTGTTCAATAACGATCCAAGGTACCTCACCTTGCAACGACATGGCCGTACAACCTCCCAATAACACACCTTAAGGTGCAGTGTAACACGGGCTGGAATGCTGCACCACAAGAGATAATAGTGACTCACCAAGAGTGTTCAATAACCAGCCAAGGTACCTCACCCTGCAACGACAGTGCCATACAACCTCCCAATAACACACCTCAAGGTGCAGTGTAACAGGGGCTGGAAAGCTGCACCACAAGACATAATAGTGACTCACCAAGAGTGCTCAATAACCATCCAATGTAGCTCACCTTCCAACGACAGAGCCATACAACCTCCCAATAACACACCTCAAGGTGCAGTGTAGCAGGGGCTGGACAGCTGCACCACAAGAGATAATAGTGACTCACCAAGAGTGTAAAAAAACCAGACAAGGTACCTCACCTTGCAATGACATGGCCATACAACCTCCCAATAACACACCTCAAGGTGCAGTGTAACACGGGCTGGAATGCTGCACCACAAGAGATAATAGTGACTCACCAAGAGTGTTCAATAACCAGCCATGGTACCTCACCTTGCAACGACAGGGCCATACAACCTCCAAATAAGACACCTCGAGGTGCAGTGTAACAGGGGCTGGACAGCTGCACCACAAGAGATAATAGTGACTCACCAAGAGTGTAAAATAACCAGACAAGGTACCTCACCTTGCAACGACAGGGCCATACAACCTCCCAATAACACAGCTCAAGGTGCAGTGTAACAGGGGCAGGAAAGCTGCATCTCAAGAGATAATAGTGACTCACCAAGAGTGTTCACTAACCAGACAAGGTACCTCACCGACAAACGACAGTGCCATACAATCTCCCAATAACACACCTCAAGGTGCAGTGTAACAGGGGCTGGAAAGCTGCACCACAAGACATAATAGTGACTCACCAAGAGTGCTCAATAACCATCCAATGTAGCTCACCTTCCAACGACAGGGCCATACAACCTCCCAATAACACACCTCAAGGTGCAGTGTAACAGGGGCTGGAAAGCTTCACCACAAAAGATAATAGTGACTCACCAAGAGTGTTCAATAACCAGCCATGGTACCTCACCTTGCAACGACAGGGCCATACAACCTCCCAATAAAACACCTCAAGGTGCAGTGTAACAGGGGCTGGAAAGCTGCACCACAAGAGATAATAGTGACTCACCAAGACTGTTCAATAACCAACCAAGGTACCTCACCTTGCAACGACAGTGCCATACAACCTCCCAATAACACACCTCAAGGTGCAGTGTAACAGGGGCAAGACAGCAGCACCACAAGAGATACTAGTGGCTCACCAAGAGTGTTCAATTACCCGCTGAGGTACCTCACTTTGCAACGACAGGGCCATACAACCTCCCAATAACACACCTCAAGGTGCAGTGTAACACGGGCTGGAATGCTGCACCACAAGAGATAATAGTGACTCACCAAGAGTGTAAAATAACCAACCAAGGTACCTCACCTTGCAATGACAGGGCCATACAACCTCCCAATAACACATCTCGAGGTGCAGTGTAACAGGGGCAAGACAGCTGCACCACAAGAGATACTAGTGGCTCACCAAGAGTGTTCAATAACCCGCTAAGGTACCTCACCTTGCAACGACAGGGCCATACAACCTCCGAATAACACAACTCAAGGTGCAGTGTAACAGGTGCTGGAAAGCTGCACCACAAGAGATAATAGTGACTCAGCAAGAGTGTTCAATAACCAGCCAAGGTACCTCACCTTGCAATGACAGGGCCATACAACCTCCAAATAACACCTCAAGGTGCATTGTAAGAGGGGTTGGAAAGCTGAACCACAAGAGATAATAGTGACTCACCAAGAGTGTTCAATAACTAGCCAAGGTACCTCACCTTGCCACGACAGGGCCATACAACCGCCCAATAACACACCTCAAGGTGCAGTGTAGCAGGGGCTAGAAAGCTGCACCACAAAAGATAATAGTGACTCACCAAGAGTGTTCAATAACCAGCCAAGTTTCCTTGCTTTGCTACGACAGGACCATAAATCCTCCCAATAACACACCTCAAGGTGCAGTGTAACAGGGGCTGGAACGCTGCACCACAAGAGATAATAGTGACTGAGCAAGAGTGTTCAATAACCAGCCAAGGTACCTCACCTTGCCACGACAGGGCCATACAACTTCCCAATAACACACCTCAAGGTGCAGTGTGACAGGGGCTAGAAAGCTGCACCACAAGAGATAATAGTGACTCACCAAGATTGTAAAATAACCAGACAAGGTACCTCACCTACCAACGACAGTGCCATACAACCTCCCAATAACACACCTCAAGGTGCAGTGTAACAGGGGCTGGAAAGCTGCACCACAAGAGATAATAGTGACTCACCAAGAGTGTTCAATACCCAGCCAAGGTTCCTCACCTTGCAACGACAGGGCCATACAACCTCCCAATAACACACCTCAAGGTGCTGTGTAACAGGGGCTAGAATGCTGCACCACAGGAGATAAATGTGACTCACCAAGAGTGTTCATTAACCAGCCAAGGTACCTCACCTTGCAACGACAGTGCCATACAACCTCCCAATATCACACCTCAAGGTGCAGTGTAACAGGGGATGGAAAGCTTCACCACAAGACATAATAGTGACTCACCAAGAGTGCTCAATAACCATCCAATGTAGCTCACCTTCCAACGACAGAGCCATAAAACCTCCCAATAACACACCTCGAGGTGCAGTGTAGCAGGGGCTAGAAAGCTGCACCACAAAAGATAATAGTGACTCACCAAGAGTGTTCAATAACCAGCCAAGGTTCCTCACCTTCCAACGACAGAGCCATACAACCTCCCAATAACACACCTCAAGGTGCAGTGTAACACGGGCTGGAATGCTGCACCACAAGAGATAATAGTGACTCACCAAGAGTGTTCAATAACCAGCCAAGGTACCTCACCTTGCAACGACAGGGCCATACAACCTCCCAATAACACACCTCAAGGTGCAGTGTAACACGGTTGGAATGCTGCACCACAAGAGATAATAGTGACTCACCAAGAGTGTAAAATAACCAACCAAGGTACCTCACCTTGCGGCAACAGGGCCATACAACCTCCCTATAACACACCTCAAGGTGCAGTGTAACAGGGGCTAGAAAGCTGCACCACAAGAGATAATAGTGACTCACCATAACCAGACAAGTTACCTCACCTTGCAACAACAGGGCCATACAACCTCCCAATAACACACCTCAAGGTGCAGTGTAACAGGGGCTAGAAAGCTGCACCACAAGAGATAATAGTGACTCACCAAGAGTGTTCAATAACCAGACAAGGTACCTCACCGACAAACGACAGTGCCATACAACCTCCCAATAACACACCTCAAGGTGCAGTGTAACAGGGGCTGGAAAGCTGCACCACAAGACATAATAGTGACTCACCAAGAGTGCTCAATAACCATCCAATGTAGCTCACCTTCCAACGACAGAGCCATACAACCTCCCAATAACACACCTCAAGGTGCAGTGTAACAGGGGCTGGAAAGCTGCACCACAAGACATAATAGTGACTCAACAAGAGTGCTCAATAACCATCCAATGTAGCTCACCTTCCAACGACAAAGCCATGCAACCTCCCAATAACACACCTCAAGGTGCAGTGTAACAGGGGCTAGAAAGCTGCACCGCAAGAGATAATAGTGACTCACCAAGAGTGTTCAATAACCAGACAAGGTACCTCATCTTCCAACGACAGTGCCCTGCAACCTCCCAATAACACACCTCAAGGTGCAGTGTAACAGGGGCTGCAAAGCTGCACCGCAAGAGATAATAGTGACTCAGCAAGAGTGTTCAATAACCAGCCAAGGTACCTCACCTTGCAACGACAGGGCCATACAACCTCCCAATAACACACCTCAAGGTGCAGTGTAACAGGGGCTGGAAAGCTGCACCACAAGAGATAATAGTGACTCACCAAGAGTGCTCAATAACCATCCAATGTATCTCACCTTCCAACGACAGGGCCATACAACCTCCCAATAACACACCTCAAGGTGCAGTGTAACAGGGGCTGGAAAGCTGCACCACAACATATAATAGTGACTCACCAAGAGTGTTCAATAACCAGCCAAGGTACCTCACCTTGCAACGACAGTGCCATACATCCTCCCAATAACACACCTCAAGGTGCAGTGTAACAGGGGCTGGAAAGCTGCATCTCAAGAGATAATAGTGACTCACCAAGAGTGCTCAATAACCATCCAATGTAGCTCACCTTCCAACGACAGAGCCATACAACCTCCCAATAACACACCTCAAGGTGCAGTGTAACAGGGGCTGGAAAGCTGCACCACAAGACATAATAGTGACTCACCAAGAGTGCTCAATAACCATCCAATGTAGCTCACCTTCCAACTACAGAGCCATACAACCTCCCAATAACACACCTCAAGGTGCAGTGTAACAGGGGCTAGAATGCTGCACCACAAGAGATAATAGTGACTCACCAAGAGTGTTCAATAACCAGACAAGGTACCTCACCTTCCAACGACAGTGCCATGCAACCTCCCAATAACACACATCAAGGTGCAGTGTAACATGGTCTGGAAAAATGCACCACAAGAGATAATAGTGACTCAGCAAGAGTGTTCAATAACCAGCCAATGTATCTCACCTTCCAACGACAGGGCCATACAACCTCCCAATAACACATCTCAAGGTGCAGTGTAACAGGGGCTGTAAAGCTGCACCTCAAGAGATAATAGTGACTCACCAAGAGTGTTCAATAACCAGACAAGGTACCTCACCTTCCAACGACAGTGCCATGCAACCTCCCAATAACACACCTCAAGGTGCAGTGTAACAGGGGCTGGAAAGCTGCACCACAAGACATAATAGTGACTCACCAAGAGTGCTCAATAACCATCCAATGTATCTCACCTTCCAACGACAGGGCCATACAACCTCCCAATAACACACCTCAAGGTGCAGTGTAACAGGGGCTGGAAAGCTGCACCACAAAATATAATAGTGACTCACCAAGAGTGTTCAATAACCAGGCAAGGTTCCTCACCTTGCAACGACAGGGCCATACAACCCCCGAATAACACACGTCAAGGTGCAGTGTAACAGGGGCTAGAATGCTACACCACAAGAGATAATAGTGACTCATCAAGAGTGTTCAATAACCAGCCAAGGTACCTCACCTTGCAACGACAGGGCCATACAACCTCCCAATAAAACACCTCGAGGTGCAGTGTAACAGGGGTTGGACAGCTGCACCACAAGAGATAATAGTGACTCACCAAGAGTGTAAAATAACCAACTAAGGTACCTAACCTTGCAACGACAGGGCCATACAACCTTCCAATAACACTCACCTCACGGTGCAGTGTAACAGGGGCTGGAAAGCTGCATCTCAAGAGATAATAGTGACTCACCAAGAGTGTTCAATAACCAGCCAAGGTTCCTCACCTTGCAACGACAGGGCCATACAACCTCCCAATAACACACCTCAAGGTGCAGTGTAACAGGGGCTGGAATGCTGCACCACAAGAGATAATAGTGACTCACCAAGAGTGTTCAATAACCAGCCAAGGTACCTCACCTTGCAACGACAGGGCCATACAACCTCCCAATAACACACCTCAAGGTGCAGTGTTATAGGGACTGGAAAGCTGCACCACAACAGATAATAGTGACTCACCAAGAGTGTTCAATAACTAGCCAAGGTACCTCACCTTGCCACGACAGGGCCATACAACCTCCCAATAACGCACCTCAAGGTGCAGTGTAGCAGGGGCTAGAAAGTTGCACCACAAAAGATAATAGTGACTCACCAAGAGTGTTCAATAACCAGCCAAGTTTCCTCGCTTTGCTACGACAGGACCATAAATCCTCCCAATAACACACCTCAAGGTGCAGTGTAACAGGGGCTGGAACGCTGCACCACAAGAGATAATAGTGACTGAGCAAGAGTGTTCAATAACCAGCCAAGGTACCTCACCTTGCCACGACAGGGCCATACAACTTCCCAATAACACACCTCAAGGTGCAGTGTACCAGGGGCTGGAAAGCTGCACCACAAGAGATAATAGTGACTCACCAAGAGTGTAAAATAACCAGACAAGGTACCTCACCTTCCAACGACAGTGCCATACAACCTCCCAATAACACACCTCAAGGTGCAGTGTAACAGGGGCTGGAAAGCTGCACCACAAGACATAATAGTGAATCACCAAGAGTGTTCAATACCCAGCCAAGGTTCCTCACCTTGCAACGACAGGGCCATACAACCTCCCAATAACACACCTCAAGGTGCTGTGTAACAGGGGCTAGAATGCTGCACCACAAGAGATAATAGTGACTCACCAAGAGTGTTCATTAACCAGCCAAGGTACCTCACCTTGCAACAACAGTGCCATACAACCTCCCAATAACACACCTCAAGGTGCAGTGTAACAGGGGCTGGAAAGCTGCACCACAGGAGATAATAGTGACTCGCCAAGAGTGTTCAATAACCAGCCAAGGTACCTCACCTTGCAACGACAGGGCCATACAACCTCCCAATAACACACCTCGAGGTGCAGTGTAACAGGGGCTGGATAGCTGCACCACAAGAGATAATAGTGACTCACCAAGAGTGTTCAATAACCAGCCAAGGTACCTCACCTTGTAGCAACAGGCCATAGAACCTCCCAATAACACACCTCAAGGTGCAGTGTAACAGGGGATGGAAAGCTTCACCACAAGACATAATAGTGACTCACCAAGAGTGCTCAATAACCATCCAATGTAGCTCACCTTCCAACGACAGAGCCATAAAACCTCCCAATAACACACCTCGAGGTGCAGTGTAGCAGGGGCTAGAAAGCTGCACCACAAAAGATAATAGTGACTCACCAAGAGTGTTCAATAACCAGCCAAGGTTCCTCACCTTCCAACGACAGAGCCATACAACCTCCCAATAACACACCTCAAGGTGCAGTGTAACAGGGGCTGGAAAGCTGCACCACAAGAGATAATAGTGACTCACCAAGAGTGTAAAATAACCAACCGAGGTACCTCACCTTGCAACGACAGTGCCATACAACCTCCCAATAACACACCTCAAGGTGCAGTGTAACAGGGGCTGGAAAGCTGTACCACAAGACATAATAGTGACCCACCAAGAGTGTTCAATAACCAGCCAAGGTACCTCACCTTGCAACGACAGGGCCATACAACCTCCCAATAACACACCTCAAGGTGCAGTGTAACAGGGTCTGGAAAGCTGCACCACAAGAGATAATAGTGATTCACCAAGAGTGTTCAATAACCAGACAAGGAACCGCACCTTGCAACGACAGGGCCATACAACCTCCCAATAACACACCTCAAGGTGCAGTGTAACAGGGGCTGGAAAGCTGTACCACAAGACATAATAGTGACTCACCAAGAGTGCTCAATAACCATCCAATGTAGCTCACCTTCCAACGACAGAGCCATAAAACCTCCCAATAACACACCTCGAGGTGCAGTGTAGCAGGGGCTAGAAAGCTGCACCACAAAAGATAATAGTGACTCACCAAGAGTGTTCAATACCCATCCAAGGTACCTCACCTTGCAACGACATGGCCGTACAACCTCCCAATAACACACCTTAAGGTGCAGTGTAACACGGGCTGGAATGCTGCACCACAAGAGATAATAGTGACTCACCAAGAGTGTTCAATAACCAGCCAAGGTACCTCACCCTGCAACGACAGTGCCATACAACCTCCCAATAACACACCTCAAGGTGCAGTGTACCAGGGGCTGGAAAGCTGCACCACAAGACATAATAGTGACTCACAAAGAGTGCTCAATAACCATCCAATGTAGCTCACCTTCCAATGACAGAGCCATACAACCTCCCAATAACACACCCCAAGGTGCAGTGTAGTAGGGGCTGGACAGCTGCACCCCAAGAGATAATAGTGACTCACCAAGAGTATAAAAAAAACAGACAAGGTACCTCACCTTGCAACGACAGGGCCAAACAACCTCCCAATAACACACCTCAAGGTGCAGTGTAACACGGGCTGGAATGCTGCACCACAAGAGATAATAGTGACTCACCAAGAGTGTTCAATAACCAGCCATGGTACCTCACCTTGCAACGACAGGGCCATACAACCTCCCAATAAGACACCTCGAGGTGCAGTGTAACAGGGGCTGGACAGCTGCACCACAAGAGATAATAGTGACTCACCAAGAGTGTAAAATAACCAACCAAGGTACCTCACCTTGCAACAACAGGGCCAGACGACCTCCCAATAACACACCTCAAGGTGCAGTGTTTCAGGGGCTGGAAAGCTGCACCACAAGAGATAATAGTGACTCACCAAGAGTGTTCAATAACCAGCCAAGGTACCTCACCTTGAAACGACAGGGCCATGCAACCTCCCAATGACACACCTCAAGGTGCAGTGTAACAGGGGCTGGAACGCTGCACCACAAGAGATAATAGTGACTGAGCAAGAGTGTTCAATAACCAGCCAAGGTACCTCACCTTGCCACGACAGGGCCATACAACTTCCCAATAACACACCTCAAGGTGCAGTGTGACAGGGGCTAGAAATCTGCACCACAAGAGATAATAGTGACTCACCAAGAGTGTAAAATAACCAGACAAGGTACCTCACCTACCAACGACAGTGCCATACAACCTCCCAATAACACACCTCAAGGTGCAGTGTAACAGGGGCTGGAAAGCTGCACCACAAGAGATAATAGTGACTCACCAAGAGTGTTCAATACCCAGCCAAGGTTCCTCACCTTGCAACGACAGGGCCATACAACCTCCCAATAACAAACCTCAAGGTGCAGTGTAACAGGGGCTAGAATGCTGCACCACAGGAGATAAATGTGACTCACCAAGAGTGTTCATTAACCAGCCAAGGTACCTCACCTTGCAACGACAGTGCCATACAACCTCCCAATATCACACCTCAAGGTGCAGTGTAACAGGGGCTGGAAAGCTGCACCACAGGAGATAATAGTGACTTGCCAAGAGTGTTCAATAACCAGCCAAGGTACCTCACCTTGCAACGACAGGGCCATACAACCTCCCAATAACACACCTCGAGGTGCAGTGTAACAGGGGCTGGACAGCTGCACCACAAGAGATAATAGTGACTCACCAAGAGTGTTCAATAACCAGCCAAGGTACCTCACCTTGTAGCAACAGACCATAAAACCTCCCAATAACACACCTCAAGGTGCAGTGTAACAGGGGATGGAAAGCTTCACCACAAGACATAATAGTGACTCACCAAGAGTGCTCAATAACCATCCAATGTAGCTCACCTTCCAACGACAGAGCCATAAAACCTCCCAATAACACACCTCGAGGTGCAGTGTAGCAGGGGCTAGAAAGCTGCACCACAAAAGATAATAGTGACTCACCAAGAGTGTTCAATAACCAGCCAAGGTTCCTCACCTTCCAACGACAGAGCCATACAACCTCCCAATAACACACCTCAAGGTGCAGTGTAACACGGGCTGGAATGCTGCACCACAAGAGATAATAGTGACTCACCAAGAGTGTTCAATAACCAGCCAAGGTACCTCACCTTGCAACGACAGGGTCATACAACCTCCCAATAACACACCTCAAGGTGCAGTGTAACACGGGCTGGAATGCTGCACCACAAGAGATAATAGTGACTCACCAAGAGTGTAAAATAACCAACCAAGGTACCTCACCTTGCAGCAACAGGGCCATACAACCTCCCAATAACACACCTCAAGGTGCAGTGTAACAGGGGCTAGAAAGCTGCACCACAAGAGATAATAGTGACTCACCATAACCAGACAAGTTACCTCACCTTGCAACAACAGGGCCATACAACCTCCCAATAACACACCTCACGGTGCAGTCAACAGGGGCTAGAAAGCTGCACCACAAGAGATAATAGTGACTCACCAAGAGTGTTCAATAACCAGACAAGGTACCTCACCGACAAACGACAGTGCCATACAACCTCCCAATAACACACCTCAAGGTGCAGTGTAACAGGGGCTGGAAAGCTGCACCACAAGACATAATAGTGACTCACCAAGAGTGCTCAATAACCATCCAATGTAGCTCACCTTCCAACGACAGAGCCATACAACCTCCCAATAACACACCTCAAGGTGCAGTGTAACAGGGGCTGGAAAGCTGCACCACAAGACATAATAGTGACTCAACAAGAGTGCTCAATAACCATCCAATGTAGCTCACCTTCCAACGACAGAGCCATGCAACCTCCCAATAACACACCTCAAGGTGCAGTGTAACAGGGGCTAGAAAGCTGCACCGCAAGAGATAATAGTGACTCATCAAGAGTGTTCAATAACCAGACAAGGTACCTCATCTTCCAACGACAGTGCCATGCAACCTCCCAATAACACACCTCAAGGTGCAGTGTAACAGGGGCTGCAAAGCTGCACCGCAAGAGATAATAGTGACTCAGCAAGAGTGTTCAATAACCAGCCAAGGTACCTCACCTTGCACCGGCAGGGCCATACAACCTCCCAATAACACACATCAAGGTGCAGTGTAACAGGGTCATGAAAGCTGCACCGCAAGAGATAATAGTGACTAAGCAAGAGTGTTCAATAACCAGCCAAGGTACCTCACCTTGCAACGACAGGGCCATACAACCTCCCAATAACACACCAAGGTGCAGTGTAACAGGGGCTGGAAAGCTGCACCACAAGAGATAATAGTGACTCACCAAGAGTGTTCAATAACCAGACAAGGTACCTCACCGACAAACGACAGTGCCATACAACCTCCCAATAACACACCTCAAGGTGCAGTGTAACAGGGGCTGGAAAGCTGCACCACAAGAGATAATAGTGACTCACCAAGAGTGCTCAATAACCATCCAATGTATCTCACCTTCCAACGACAGGGCCATACAACCTCCCAATAACACACCTCAAGGTGCAGTGTAACAGGGGCTGGAAAGCTGCACCACAACATATAATAGTGACTCACCAAGAGTGTTCAATAACCAGCCAAGGTACCTCACCTTGCAACGACAGTGCCATACATCCTCCCAATAACACACCTCAAGGTGCAGTGTAACAGGGGCTGGAAAGCTGCATCTCAAGAGATAATAGTGACTCACCAAGAGTGCTCAATAACCATCCAATGTAGCTCACCTTCCAACGACAGAGCCATACAACCTTCCAATAACACACCTCAAGGTGCAGTGTAACAGGGGCTGGAAAGCTGCACCACAAGACATAATAGTGACTCACCAAGAGTGCTCAATAACCATCCAATATAGCTCACCTTCCAACGACAGAGCCATACAACCTCCCAATAACACACCTCAAGGTGCAGTGTAACAGGGGCTAGAATGCTGCACCACAAGAGATAATAGTGACTCACCAAGAGTGTTCAATAACCAGACAAGGTACCTCACCTTCCAACGACAGTGCCATGCAACCTCCCAATAACACACCTCAAGGTGCAGTGTAACAGGGGCTGCAAAGCTGCACCGTAAGAGATAATAGTGACTCAGCAAGAGTGTTCAATAACCAGCCAAGGTACCTCACCTTGCAACCACAGGGCCATACAACCTCCCAATAACACACATCAAGGTGCAGTGTAACAGGGTCTGGAAAGCTGCACCGCAAGAGATAATAGTGACTCAGCAAGAGTGTTCAATAACCAGCCATGGTACCTCACCTTGCAACGACAGGGCCATACAACCTCCCAATAACACACCAAGGTGCAGTGTTACAGGGGCTGGAAAGCTGCACCACAAGAGATAATAGTGACTCACCAAGAGTGTTCAATAACCAGACAAGGTACCTCACCGACAAACGACAGTGCCATACAACCTCCCAATAACACACCTCAAGGTGCAGTGTAACAGGGGCTGGAAAGCTGCACCACAACAGATAATAGTGACTTACCGACAGTGTTCAATAACCAGCCAATGTAGCTCACCTTCCAACGACAGGGCCATACAAACTCCCAATAACACACCTTAAGGTGCAGTGTAACAGGTGCTGGAAATATGCACCACAAGAGATAATAGTGACTCACCAAGAGTGTAAAATAACCAGCCAAGGTTCCTCGCCTTGCTACGACAGGGCCATAAAACCTCCCAATAACACACCTCAAGGTGCAGTGTTATAAGGACTGGAAAGCTGCACCACAACAGATAATAGTGACTTACCGACAGTGTTCAATAACCAGCCAAGGTACCTCACTCTGCTATGACAGGACCATAAATCATCCCAATAACACACCTCAAGGTGCAGTGTAACAGGGGCTGGAACGCTGCATCTCAAGAGATATGAGTGACTCACCAAGAGTGTTCAAAAACTAGCCAAGGAACCTCACCTTGCCACGACAGTGCCATACAACCTCCCAATAACACACCTCAAGGTGCAGTGTAACAGGGTCTGGAAATCTGCACCGCAAGAGATAATAGTGACTCAGTAAGAGTGTTCAATAACTAGCCAAGGTACCTCACCTTGCAAAGACAGGGCCATACAACCTCCCAATAACACACCTCATAGTGCAGTGTAACAGGGGCTGGAAAGGTACACCACAAGAGATAATAGTGACCCTCCAAGAGTGTTCAATAACCAGCCAAGGTACCTCACCTTGAAACGACAGGGCCATACAACCTCCCAATAACACACCTCACGGTGCAGTGTAACAGTGGCTGGAAAGGTACACCACAAGAGATAATAGTGACCCACCAAGAGTGTTCAATAACCAGCCAAGGTACCTCACCTTGAAACGACAGTGCCATACAACGTCCCAATAACACACCTCAAGGTTCAGTGTAACAGCGGCCGGAAAGCTGCACCACAAGAGATAATAGTGACTCACCAAGAGTGTTCAATAACCAGCCAAGGTACCTCACCTTGCAACGACAGGGCCATGCAACCTCCCAATAACTCACCTCAAGGTTCAGTGTAACAGCGGCTGGAAAGCTGCAACACAACAGATAATAGTGACTCACCAAGAGTGTTCAAAAACCAGTCAAGGTATCTCACCTTGCAACGACAGGGCCATACAACCTCCCAATAACACACCTCAAGGTGCAGTGTAACAGGGGCTGGAAAGCTGCACCACAAGAGATAATAGTGACTCACCAAGAGTGTTCAATAACCAGTCAAGGTACCTCACCTTGCAACGACAGAGCCATAAAACCTCCCAATAACACACCTCGAGGTGCAGTGTAGCAGGGGCTAGAAAGCTGCACCACAAAAGATAATAGTGACTCACCAAGAGTGTTCAATAACCAGCCAAGGTTCCTCACCTTCCAACGACAGAGCCATACAACCTCCCAATAACACACCTCAAGGTGCAGTGTAACACGGGCTGGAATGCTGCACCACAAGAGATAATAGTGACTCACCAAGAGTGTTCAATAACCCGCCAAGGTACCTCACCTTGCAACGACAGGGTCATACAACCTCCCAATAACACACCTCAAGGTGCAGTGTAACACGGGCTGGAATGCTGCACCACAAGAGATAATAGTGACTCACCAAGAGTGTAAAATAACCAACCAAGGTACCTCACCTTGCAGCAACAGGGCCATACAACCTCCCAATAACACACCTCAAGGTGCAGTGTAACAGGGGCTAGAAAGCTGCACCACAAGAGATAATAGTGACTCACCATAACCAGACAAGTTACCTCACCTTGCAACAACAGGGCCATACAACCTCCCAATAACACACCTCACGGTGCAGTTTAACAGGGGCTAGAAAGCTGCACCACAAGAGATAATAGTGACTCACCAAGAGTGTTCAATAACCAGACAAGGTACCTCACCGACAAACGACAGTGCCATACAACCTCCCAATAACACACCTCAAGGTGCAGTGTAACAGGGGCTGGAAAGCTGCACCACAAGACATAATAGTGACTCACCAAGAGTGCTCGATAACCATCCAATGTAGCTCACCTTCCAACGACAGAGCCATACAACCTCCCAATAACACACCTCAAGGTGCAGTGTAACAGGGGCTGGAAAGCTGCACCACAAGACATAATAGTGACTCAACAAGAGTGCTCAATTACCATCCAATGTAGCTCACCTTCCAACGACAGAGCCATGCAACCTCCCAATAACACACCTCAAGGTGCAGTGTAACAGGGGCTAGAAAGCTGCACCGCAAGAGATAATAGTGACTCACCAAGAGTGTTCAATAACCAGACAAGGTACCTCATCTTCCAACGACAGTGCCATGCAACCTCCCAATAACACACCTCAAGGTGCAGTGTAACAGGGGCTGCAAAGCTGCACCGCAAGAGATAATAGTGACTCAGCAAGAGTGTTCAATAACCAGCCAAGGTACCTCACCTTGCACCGGCAGGGCCATACAACCTCCCAATAACACACATCAAGGTGCAGTGTAACAGGGTCATGAAAGCTGCACCGCAAGAGATAATAGTGACTAAGCAAGAGTGTTCAATAACCAGCCAAGGTACCTCACCTTGCAACGACAGGGCCATACAACCTCCCAATAACACACCAAGGTGCAGTGTAACAGGGGCTGGAAAGCTGCACCACAAGAGATAATAGTGACTCACCAAGAGTGTTCAATAACCAGACAAGGTACCTCACCGACAAACGACAGTTCCATACAACCTCCCAATAACACACCTCAAGGTGCAGTGTAACAGGGGCTGGAAAGCTGCACCACAAGAGATAATAGTGACTCACCAAGAGTGCTCAATAACCATCCAATGTATCTCACCTTCCAACGACAGGGCCATACAACCTCCCAATAACACACCTCAAGGTGCAGTGTAACAGGGGCTGGAAAGCTGCACCACAACATATAATAGTGACTCACCAAGAGTGTTCAATAACCAGCCAAGGTACCTCACCTTGCAACGACAGTGCCATACATCCTCCCAATAACACACCTCAAGGTGTAGTGTAACAGGGGCTGGAAAGCTGCATCTCAAGAGATAATAGTGACTCACCAAGAGTGCTCAATAACCATCCAATGTAGCTCACCTTCCAACGACAGAGCCATACAACCTCCCAATAACACACCTCAAGGTGCAGTGTAACAGGGGCTGGAAAGCTGCACCACAAGACATAATAGTGACTCACCAAGAGTGCTCAATAACCATCCAATGTAGCTCACCTTCCAACGACAGAGCCATACAACCTCCCAATAACACACCTCAAGGTGCAGTGTAACAGGGGCTAGAATGCTGCACCACAAGAGATAATAGTGACTCACCAAGAGTGTTCAATAACCAGACAAGGTACCTCACCTTCCAACGACAGTGCCATGCAACCTCCCAATAACACACCTCAAGGTGCAGTGTAACAGGGGCTGCAAAGCTGCACCGTAAGAGATAATAGTGACTCAGCAAGAGTGTTCAATAACCAGCCAAGTTACCTCACCTTGCAACCACAGGGCCATACAACCTCCCAATAACACACATCAAGGTGCAGTGTAACAGGGTCTGGAAAGCTGCACCGCAAGAGATAATAGTGACTCAGCAAGAGTGTTCAATAACCATCCATGGTACCTCACCTTGCAACGACAGGGCCATACAACCTCCCAATAACACACCAAGGTGCAGTGTAACAGGGGCTGGAAAGCTGCACCACAAGAGATAATAGTGACTCACCAAGAGTGTTCAATAACCAGACAAGGTACCTCACCGACAAACGACAGTGCCATACAACCTCCCAATAACACACCTCAAGGTGCAGTGTAACAGGGGCTGGAAAGCTGCACCACAACAGATAATAGTGACTTACCGACAGTGTTCAATAACCAGCCAATGTAGCTCACCTTCCAACGACAGGGCCATACAAACTCCCAATAACACACCTTAAGGTGCAGTGTAACAGGTGCTGGAAATCTGCATCACAAGAGATAATAGTGACTCACCAAGAGTGTAAAATAACCAGCCAAGGTTCCTCGCCTTGCTACGACAGGGCCATAAAACCTCCCAATAACACACCTCAAGGTGCAGTGTTATAAGGACTGGAAAGCTGCACCACAACAGATAATAGTGACTTACCGACAGTGTTCAATAACCAGCCAAGGTACCTCACTCTGCTATGACAGGACCATAAATCATCCCAATAACACACCTCAAGGTGCAGTGTAACAGGGGCTGGAACGCTGCATCTCAAGAGATACGAGTGACTCACCAAGAGTGTTCAAAAACTAGCCAAGGAACCTCACCTTGCCACGACAGTGCCATACAACCTCCCAATAACACACCTCAAGGTGCAGTGTAACAGGGTCTGGAAAGCTGCACCGCAAGAGATAATAGTGACTCAGTAAGAGTGTTCAATAACTAGCCAAGGTACCTCACCTTGCAAAGACAGGGCCATACAACCTCCCAATAACACACCTCATAGTGCAGTGTAACAGGGGCTGGAAAGGTACACCACAAGAGATAATAGTGACCCTCCAAGAGTGTTCAATAACCAGCCAAGGTACCTCACCTTGAAACGACAGGGCCATACAACCTCCCAATAACACACCTCACGGTGCAGTGTAACAGTGGCTGGAAAGGTACACCACAAGAGATAATAGTGACCCACCAAGAGTGTTCAATAACCAGCCAAGGTACCTCACCTTGAAACGACAGTGCCATACAACCTCCCAATAACACACCTCAAGGTTCAGTGTAACAGCGGCTGGAAAGCTGCAACACAACAGATAATAGTGACTCACCAAGAGTGTTCAAAAACCAGTCAAGGTATCTCACCTTGCAACGACAGGGCCATACAACCTCCCAATAACACACCTCAAGGTGCAGTGTAACAGGGGCTGGAAAGCTGCACCACAAGAGATAATAGTGACTCACCAAGAGTGTTCAATAACCAGTCAAGGTACCTCACCTTGCAACGACAGGGCCATACAACCTCCCAATAACACACCTCGAGGTGCAGTGTAACAGGGGCTGGAAAGCTGCACCACAAGAGATAATAGTGACTCACCAAGAGTGTTCAATAACCAGTCAAGGTACCTCACCTTGCAACGACAGGGCCATACAACCTCCCAATAACACACCTCAAGGTGCAATGTAACAGGTGCTGGAAAGCTGCACCGCAAGAGATAATAGTGACTCAGCAAGAGTGTTTAATAACCAGCCAAGGTACCTCACCGGCAAACGACAGTGCCATACAATCTCCCAATAACACACCTCAAGGTGCAGTGTAACAGGGGCTGGAAAGCTGCACCACAAGACATAATAGTGACTCACCAAGAGTGCTCAATAACCATCCAATGTAGCTCACCTTCCAACGACAGGGCCATACAACCTCCCAATAACACACCTCAAGGTGCAGTGTAACAGGGGCTGGAAAGCTGCACCACAAAAGATAATAGTAACTCACCAAGAGTGTTCAATAACCAGCCAAGGTAACTCACCTTGCAACGACAGGGCCATACAACCTCCCAATAACACACCTCAAGGTGCAGTGTAACAGGGGCTGGAAAGCTGCACCACAAGACATAATAGTGACTCACCAAGAGTGCTCAATAACCATCCAATGTAGCTCACCTTCCAACGACAGGGCCATACAACCTTCCAATAACACACCTCAAGGTGCAGTGTAACAGGGGCTGGAAAGCTGCACCACAAAAGATAATAGTGACTCACCAAGAGTGTTCAATAACCAGCCAAAGTACCTCACCTTGCAACGACAGGGCCATACAACCTCCCAATAATACACCTCGAGGTGCAGTGTAACAGGGGCTGGACAGCTGTACCACAAGAGATAATAGTGACTCACCAAGAGTGTAAAATAACCAACCAAGGTACCTCACATTGCAACAACAGGGCCAGACGACCTCCCAATAACACACCTCAAGGTGCAGTGTTTCAGGGGCTGGAAAGCTGCACCACAAGAGATAATAGTGACTCACCAAGAGTGTTCAATAACCAGCCAAGGTACCTCACCTTGAAACGACAGGGCCATGCAACCTCCCAATGACACACCTCAAGGTGCAGTGTAACAGGGGCTGGAAAGCAGCACCACAAGAGATAATAGTGACTCAGCAAGAGTGTTCAATAACCAGTCAAGGTACCTCACCTTGCAACGACAGAGCCATAAAACCTCCCAATAACACACCTCGAGGTGCAGTGTAGCAGGGGCTAGAAAGCTGCACCACAAAAGATAATAGTGACTCACCAAGAGTGTTCAATAACCAGCCAAGGTTCCTCACCTTCCAACGACAGAGCCATACAACCTCCCAATAACACACCTCAAGGTGCAGTGTACCAGGGGCTGGAAAGCTGCACCACAACAGATAATAGTGACTTACCGACAGTGTTCAATAACCAGCCAAGGAACCCACCTTGCAACGACAGGGGCATACAACCTCCCAATAACAAACCTCAAGGTGCAGTGTATCAGGGGCTGGAAAGCTGCTCCACAAGAGATACTAGTGACTCACCAAGAGTGTTCAATAACCACCCAAGAAACCTCACCTTGCAGCGACAGGACCATACAACCTCCCAATAATACACCTCAAGGTGCAGTGTAACAGGGGCTAGAAAGCTGCACCACAACAGATAATAGTGACTTACCGACAGTGTTCAATAACCAGCCAAGGAACCCACCTTGCAACGACAGGGGCATACAACCTCCCAATAACAAACCTCAAGGTGCAGTGTATCAGGGGCTGGAAAGCTGCTCCACAAGAGATACTAGTGACTCACCAAGAGTGTTCAATAACCACCCAAGGTACCTCACCTTGCTACGACAGGACCAAGAAACCTCCCAATAACACACCTCAAGGTGCAGTGTAACAGGGGCTGGAAAGCTGCAACTCAAGAGATAATAGTGACTCAGGAAGAGTGTTCAATAACCAGCCAAGGTACCTCAGCTTGCAACGACAGGGCCATACAACCTCCCAATAACACACCTCAAGGTGCAGTGTAACAGGGGCTGTAAAGCTGCACCTCAAGAGATAATAGTGACTCACCAAGAGTGTTCAATAACTAGACAAGGTACCTCACCTTCCAACGACAGGGCCATACAACCTCCCAATAACACACATCAAGGTGCAGTGTAACAGGGTCTGGAAAAATGCACCACAAGAGATAATAGTGACTCAGCAAGAGTGTTCAATAACCAGCCAATGTATCTCACCTTCCAACGACAGGGCCATACAACCTCCCAATAACACATCTCAAGGTGCAGTGTAACAGGGGCTGTAAAGCTGCACCTCAAGAGATAATAGTGACTCACCAAGAGTGTTCAATAACCAGACAAGGTACCTCACCTTCCAACGACAGTGCCATGCAACCTCCCAATAACACACCTCAAGGTGCATTGTAACAGGGGCTGGAAAGCTGCACCGCAAGAGATAATAGTGACTCAGCCAGAGTGTTCAATAACCAGCCAAGGTACCTCACCAACAAACGACAGTGCCATACAACCTCCCAATAACACACCTCAAGGTGCAGTGTAACAGGGGCTGGAAAGCTGCACCACAAGACATAATAGTGACTCACCAAGAGTGCTCAATAACCATCCAATGTATCTCACCTTCCAACGACAGGGCCATACAACCTCCCAATAACACACCTCGAGGTGCAGTGTAACAGGGGCTGGAAAGCTGCACCACAAAACATAATAGTGACTCACCAAGAGTGTTCAATAACCAGCCAAGGTTCGTCACCTTGCAACGACAGGGCCATACAACCCCCGAATAACACACGTCAAGGTGCAGTGTAACAGGGGCTAGAATGCTGCACCACAAGAGATAATAGTGACTCATCAAGAGTGTTCAATAACCAGCCAAGGTACCTCACCTTGCAACGACAGGGCCATACAACCTCCCAATAAAACACCTCGAGGTGCAGTGTAACAGGGGTTGGACAGCTGCACCACAAGAGATAATAGTGACTCACCAAGAGTGTAAAATAACCAACTAAGGTACCTAACCTTGCAACGACAGGGCCATACAACCTTCCAATAACAATCACCTCACGGTGCAGTGTAACAGGGGCTGGAAAGCTGCATCTCAAGAGATAATAGTGACTCACCAAGAGTGTTCAATAACCAGCCAAGGTTCCTCACCTTGCAACGACAGGGCCATACAACCTCCCAATAACACACCTCAAGGTGCAGTGTAACAGGGGCTGGAATGCTGCACCAAAAGAGATAATAGTGACTCACCAAGAGTGTTCAATAACCAGCCAAGGTACCTCACCTTGCAACGACAGGGCCATACAACCTCCCAATAACACACCTCAAGGTGCAGTGTTATAGGGACTGGAAAGCTGCACCACAACAGATAATAGTGACTCACCAAGAGTGTTCAATAACTAGCCAAGGTACCTCACCTTGCCACGACAGGGCCATACAACCTCCCAATAACGCACCTCAAGGTGCAGTGTAGCAGGGGCTAGAAAGCTGCACCACAAAAGATAATAGTGACTCACCAAGAGTGTTCAATAACCAGCCAAGTTTCCTCGCTTTGCTACGACAGGACCATAAATCCTCCCAATAACACACCTCAAGGTGCAGTGTAACAGGGGCTGGAACGCTGCACCACAAGAGATAATAGTGACTGAGCAAGAGTGTTCAATAACCAGCCAAGGTACCTCACCTTGCCACGACAGGGCCATACAACTTCCCAATAACACACCTCAAGGTGCAGTGTGACAGGGGCTAGAAAGCTGCACCACAAGAGATAATATTGACTCACCAAGAGTGTAAAATAACCAGACAAGGTACCTCACCTTCCAACGACAGTGCCATGCAACCTCCCAATAACACACCTCAAGGTGCAGTGTAACAGGGGCTGGAAAGCTGCACCACAAGAGATAATAGTGACTCACCAAGAGTGTTCAATACCCAGCCAAGGTTCCTCACCTTGCAACGACAGGGCCATACAACCTCCCAATAACACACCTCAAGGTGCTGTGTAACAGGGGCTAGAATGCTGCACCACAAGAGATAATAGTGACTCACCAAGAGTGTTCATTAACCAGCCAAGGTACCTCACCTTGCAACGACAGTGCCATACAACCTCCCAATAACACACCTCAAGGTGCAGTGTAACAGGGGCTGGAAAGCTGCACCACAGGAGATAATAGTGACTCGCCAAGAGTGTTCAATAACCAGCCAAGGTACCTCACCTTGCAACGACAGGGCCATACAACCTCCCAATAACAAACCTCGAGGTGCAGTGTAACAGGGGCTGGACAGCTGCACCACAAGAGATAATAGTGACTCACCAAGAGTGTTCAATAACCAGCCAAGGTACCTCACCTTGTAGCAACAGGCCATAAAACCTCCCAATAACACACCTCAAGGTGCAGTGTAACAGGGGATGGAAAGCTTCACCACAAGACATAATAGTGACTCACCAAGAGTGCTCAATAACCATCCAATGTAGCTCACCTTCCAACGACAGAGCCATAAAACCTCCCAATAACACACCTCGAGGTGCAGTGTAGCAGGGGCTATAAAGCTGCACCACAAAAGATAATAGTGACTCACCAAGAGTGTTCAATAACCAGCCAAGGTTCCTCACCTTCCAACGACAGAGCCATACAACCTCCCAATAACACACCTCAAGGTGCAGTGTAACAGGGGCTGGAAAGCTGCACCACAAGAGATAATAGTGACTCACCAAGAGTGTAAAATAACCAACCGAGGTACCTCACCTTGCAACGACAGTGCCATGCAACCTCCCAATAACACACCTCAAGGTGCAGTGTAACAGGGGCTGGAAAGCTGTACCACAAGAGATAATAGTGACCCACCAAGAGTGTTCAATAACCAGCCAAGGTACCTCACCTTGCAACGACAGGGCCATACAACCTCCCAATAACACACCTCAAGGTGCAGTGTAACAGGGTCTGGAAAGCTGCACCACAAGAGATAATAGTGATTCACCAAGAGTGTTCAATAACCAGCCAAGGAACCTCACCTTGCAACGACAGGGCCATACAACCTCCCAATAACACAGCTCACGGTGCAGTGTAACAGGGGCTGGAAAGCTGCACCACAAGAGATAATAGTGACTCACCAAGAGTGTTCAATACCCAGCCAAGGTTCCTCACCTTGCAACTACAGGGCCATACAACCTCCCAATAACACACCTCACGGTGCAGTGTAACAGGGGCTGGAATGCTGCACCACAAGAGACAATAGTGACTCACCAAGAGTGTTCAATACCCAGCCAAGGTTCCTCACCTTGCAACGACAGGGCAATACAACCTCCCAATAACACACCTCACGGTGCAGTGTAACAGGGGCTGGAAAGCTGCACCACAAGAGATAATAGTGACTCACCAAGAGTGTTCGATAACCAACCAAGGTACCTCACCTTGCAACGACAGTGCCATACAACCTCACAATAACACACATCAAGGTGCTGTCTAACAGGGGCTGGAAAGCTGCATCACAAGAGACAATAGTGACTGAGCAAGAGTGTTCAATAACCAGCCAAGGTATCTCACCTTGCAACGACAGGGCCATACAACCTCCCAATAAGACACCTCTAGGTGCAGTGTTATAGGGACTGGAAAGCTGCACCACAAAAGATAATAGTGACTCACCAAGAGTGTTCAATAACCAGCCAAGGTACCTCACCTTGCAACGACAGGGCCATGCAACCTCCCAATAACACACCTCGAGGTACAGTGTAACAGGGGCTGGACAGCTGCACCACAAGAGATAATAGTGACTCACCAAGAGTGTAAAATAACCAGCCAAAGTACCTCACCTTGCAACGACAGGGCCATACAACCTCCCAATAACACACCCCACGGTGCAGTGTAACAGGGGCTGGAAAGCTGCACCACAAGAGATAATACTGGCTCACCAAAAGTGTTCAATAACCCGGTAAGGTACCTCACCTTGTAACGACAGGGCCTTACAACCTCCCAATAACACACCTCAAGGTGCAGTGTAACAGGTGCTGGAAAGCTGCACCACAAGAGATAATAGTGACTCAGCAAGAGTGTTCAATAACCATCCAAGGTACCTCACCTTGCAACGACATGGCCGTACAACCTCCCAATAACACACCTTAAGGTGCAGTGTAACACGGGCTGGAATGCTGCACCACAAGAGATAATAGTGACTCACCAAGAGTGTTCAATAACCAGCCAAGGTACCTCACCCTGCAACGACAGTGCCATACAACCTCCCAATAACACACCTCAAGGTGCAGTGTACCAGGGGCTGGAAAGCTGCACCACAAGACATAATAGTGACTCA
Organism: Ambystoma mexicanum; assembly: GCF_040938575.1. NCBI lineage: Eukaryota > Metazoa > Chordata > Amphibia > Caudata > Ambystomatidae > Ambystoma > Ambystoma mexicanum. The sequence continues at coordinate 307,674 of NW_027182508.1, read as the reverse complement.
CAAAGAGTGCTCAATAACCATCCAATGTAGCTCACCTTCCAACGACAGAGCCATACAACCTCCCAATAACACACCTCAAGGTGCAGTGTAGCAGGGGCTGGACAGCTGCACCCCAAGAGATAATAGTGACTCACCAAGAGTGTAAAAAAACCAGACAAGGTACCTCACTTTGCAACGACAGGGGCATACAACCTCCCAATAACACCCCTCAAGGTGCAGTGTAACACGGGCTGGAATGCTGCACCACAAGAGATAATAGTGACTCACCAAGAGTGTTCAATAACCAGCCATGGTACCTCACCTTGCAACGACAGGGCCATACAACCTCCCAATAAGACACCTCGAGCTGCAGTGTAACAGGGGCTGGACAGCTGCACCACAAGAGATAATAGTGACTCACCAAGAGTGTAAAATAACCAACCAAGGTACCTCACCTTGCAACAACAGGGCCAGACGACCTCCCAATAACACACCTCAAGGTGCAGTGTTTCAGGGGCTGGAAAGCTGCACCACAAGAGATAATAGTGACTCACCAAGAGTGTTCAATAACCAGCCAAGGTACCTCACCTTGAAACGACAGGGCCATGCAACCTCCCAATGACACACCTCAAGGTGCAGTGTAACAGGGGCTGGAAAGCAGCACCACAAGAGATAATAGTGACTCAGCAAGAGTGTTCAGTAAACAGCCAAGAAACCTCACCTTGCAGCGACAGGACCATACAACCTCCCAATAATACACCTCAAGGTGCAGTGTAACAGGGGCTGGAAAGCTGCACCACAACAGTTAATAGTGACTTACCGACAGGGTTCAATAACCAGCCAAGGAACCCACCTTGCAACAACAGGGGCATACAACCTCCCAATAACAAACCTCAAGGTGCAGTGTATCAGGGGCTGGAAAGCTGCTCCACAAGAGATACTAGTGACTCACCAAGAGTGTTCAATAACCACCCAAGGTACCTCACCTTGCTACGACAGGACCAAGAATCCTCCCAATAACACACCTCAAGGTGCAGTGTAACAGGTGCTGGAAAGCTGCATCTCAAGAGATAATAGTGACTCAGGAAGAGTGTTCAATAACCAGCCAAGGTACCTCACCTTGCAACGGCAGGGCCATACAACCTCCCAATAACACACCTCAAGGTGCAGTGTAACAGGGGCTGTAAAGCTGCACCTCAAGAGATAATAGTGACTCACCAAGAGTGTTCAATAACCAGACAAGGTACCTCACCTTCCAACGACAGGACCAAGAAACCTCCCAATAACACACCTCAAGGTGCAGTGTAACAGGGGCTGGAAAGCTGCAACTCAAGAGATAATAGTGACTCAGGAAGAGTGTTCAATAACCAGCCAAGGTACCTCAGCTTGCAACGACAGGGCCATACAACCTCCCAATAACACACCTCAAGGTGCAGTGTAACAGGGGCTGTAAAGCTGCACCTCAAGAGATAATAGTGACTCACCAAGAGTGTTCAATAACTAGACAAGGTACCTCACCTTCCAACGACAGGGCCATACAACCTCCCAATAACACACATCAAGGTGCAGTGTAACAGGGTCTGGAAAAATGCACCACAAGAGATAATAGTGACTCAGCAAGAGTGTTCAATAACCAGCCAATGTATCTCACCTTCCAACGACAGGGCCATACAACCTCCCAATAACACATCTCAAGGTGCAGTGTAACAGGGGCTGTAAAGCTGCACCTCAAGAGATAATAGTGACTCACCAAGAGTGTTCAATAACCAGACAAGGTACCTCACCTTCCAACGACAGTGCCATGCAACCTCCCAATAACACACCTCAAGGTGCATTGTAACAGGGGCTGGAAAGCTGCACCGCAAGAGATAATAGTGACTCAGCCAGAGTGTTCAATAACCAGCCAAGGTACCTCACCAACAAACGACAGTGCCATACAACCTCCCAATAACACACCTCAAGGTGCAGTGTAACAGGGGCTGGAAAGCTGCACCACAAGACATAATAGTGACTCACCAAGAGTGCTCAATAACCATCCAATGTATCTCACCTTCCAACGACAGGGCCATACAACCTCCCAATAACACACCTCGAGGTGCAGTGTAACAGGGGCTGGAAAGCTGCACCACAAAACATAATAGTGACTCACCAAGAGTGTTCAATAACCAGCCAAGGTTCCTCACCTTGCAACGACAGGGCCATACAACCCCCGAATAACACACGTCAAGGTGCAGTGTAACAGGGGCTAGAATGCTGCACCACAAGAGATAATAGTGACTCATCAAGAGTGTTCAATAACCAGCCAAGGTACCTCACCTTGCAACGACAGGGCCATACAACCTCCCAATAAAACACCTCGAGGTGCAGTGTAACAGGGGTTGGACAGCTGCACCACAAGAGATAATAGTGACTCACCAAGAGTGTAAAATAACCAACTAAGGTACCTAACCTTGCAACGACAGGGCCATACAACCTTCCAATAACAATCACCTCACGGTGCAGTGTAACAGGGGCTGGAAAGCTGCATCTCAAGAGATAATAGTGACTCACCAAGAGTGTTCAATAACCAGCCAAGGTTCCTCACCTTGCAACGACAGGGCCATACAACCTCCCAATAACACACCTCAAGGTGCAGTGTAACAGGGGCTGGAATGCTGCACCAAAAGAGATAATAGTGACTCACCAAGAGTGTTCAATAACCAGCCAAGGTACCTCACCTTGCAACGACAGGGCCATACAACCTCCCAATAACACACCTCAAGGTGCAGTGTTATAGGGACTGGAAAGCTGCACCACAACAGATAATAGTGACTCACCAAGAGTGTTCAATAACTAGCCAAGGTACCTCACCTTGCCACGACAGGGCCATACAACCTCCCAATAACGCACCTCAAGGTGCAGTGTAGCAGGGGCTAGAAAGCTGCACCACAAAAGATAATAGTGACTCACCAAGAGTGTTCAATAACCAGCCAAGTTTCCTCGCTTTGCTACGACAGGACCATAAATCCTCCCAATAACACACCTCAAGGTGCAGTGTAACAGGGGCTGGAACGCTGCACCACAAGAGATAATAGTGACTGAGCAAGAGTGTTCAATAACCAGCCAAGGTACCTCACCTTGCCACGACAGGGCCATACAACTTCCCAATAACACACCTCAAGGTGCAGTGTGACAGGGGCTGGACAGCTGCACCCCAAGAGATAATAGTGACTCACCAAGAGTGTAAAAAAACCAGACAAGGTACCTCACTTTGCAACGACAGGGGCATACAACCTCCCAATAACACCCCTCAAGGTGCAGTGTAACACGGGCTGGAATGCTGCACCACAAGAGATAATAGTGACTCACCAAGAGTGTTCAATAACCAGCCATGGTACCTCACCTTGCAACGACAGGGCCATACAACCTCCCAATAAGACACCTCGAGCTGCAGTGTAACAGGGGCTGGACAGCTGCACCACAAGAGATAATAGTGACTCACCAAGAGTGTAAAATAACCAACCAAGGTACCTCACCTTGCAACAACAGGGCCAGACGACCTCCCAATAACACACCTCAAGGTGCAGTGTTTCAGGGGCTGGAAAGCTGCACCACAAGAGATAATAGTGACTCACCAAGAGTGTTCAATAACCAGCCAAGGTACCTCACCTTGAAACGACAGGGCCATGCAACCTCCCAATGACACACCTCAAGGTGCAGTGTAACAGGGGCTGGAAAGCAGCACCACAAGAGATAATAGTGACTCAGCAAGAGTGTTCAGTAAACAGCCAAGAAACCTCACCTTGCAGCGACAGGACCATACAACCTCCCAATAATACACCTCAAGGTGCAGTGTAACAGGGGCTGGAAAGCTGCACCACAACAGTTAATAGTGACTTACCGACAGGGTTCAATAACCAGCCAAGGAACCCACCTTGCAACAACAGGGGCATACAACCTCCCAATAACAAACCTCAAGGTGCAGTGTATCAGGGGCTGGAAAGCTGCTCCACAAGAGATACTAGTGACTCACCAAGAGTGTTCAATAACCACCCAAGGTACCTCACCTTGCTACGACAGGACCAAGAATCCTCCCAATAACACACCTCAAGGTGCAGTGTAACAGGGGCTGGAAAGCTGCATCTCAAGAGATAATAGTGACTCAGGAAGAGTGTTCAATAACCAGCCAAGGTACCTCACCTTGCAACGGCAGGGCCATACAACCTCCCAATAACACACCTCAAGGTGCAGTGTAACAGGGGCTGTAAAGCTGCACCTCAAGAGATAATAGTGACTCACCAAGAGTGTTCAATAACTAGACAAGGTACCTCACCTTCCAACGACAGGACCAAGAAACCTCCCAATAACACACCTCAAGGTGCAGTGTAACAGGGGCTGGAAAGCTGCAACTCAAGAGATAATAGTGACTCAGGAAGAGTGTTCAATAACCAGCCAAGGTACCTCAGCTTGCAACGACAGGGCCATACAACCTCCCAATAACACACCTCAAGGTGCAGTGTAACAGGGGCTGTAAAGCTGCACCTCAAGAGATAATAGTGACTCACCAAGAGTGTTCAATAACTAGACAAGGTACCTCACCTTCCAACGACAGGGCCATACAACCTCCCAATAACACACATCAAGGTGCAGTGTAACAGGGTCTGGAAAAATGCACCACAAGAGATAATAGTGACTCAGCAAGAGTGTTCAATAACCAGCCAATGTATCTCACCTTCCAACGACAGGGCCATACAACCTCCCAATAACACATCTCAAGGTGCAGTGTAACAGGGGCTGTAAAGCTGCACCTCAAGAGATAATAGTGACTCACCAAGAGTGTTCAATAACCAGACAAGGTACCTCACCTTCCAACGACAGTGCCATGCAACCTCCCAATAACACACCTCAAGGTGCATTGTAACAGGGGCTGGAAAGCTGCACCGCAAGAGATAATAGTGACTCAGCCAGAGTGTTCAATAACCAGCCAAGGTACCTCACCAACAAACGACAGTGCCATACAACCTCCCAATAACACACCTCAAGGTGCAGTGTAACAGGGGCTGGAAAGCTGCACCACAAGACATAATAGTGACTCACCAAGAGTGCTCAATAACCATCCAATGTATCTCACCTTCCAACGACAGGGCCATACAACCTCCCAATAACACACCTCGAGGTGCAGTGTAACAGGGGCTGGAAAGCTGCACCACAAAACATAATAGTGACTCACCAAGAGTGTTCAATAACCAGCCAAGGTTCCTCACCTTGCAACGACAGGGCCATACAACCCCCGAATAACACACGTCAAGGTGCAGTGTAACAGGGGCTAGAATGCTGCACCACAAGAGATAATAGTGACTCATCAAGAGTGTTCAATAACCAGCCAAGGTACCTCACCTTGCAACGACAGGGCCATACAACCTCCCAATAAAACACCTCGAGGTGCAGTGTAACAGGGGTTGGACAGCTGCACCACAAGAGATAATAGTGACTCACCAAGAGTGTAAAATAACCAACTAAGGTACCTAACCTTGCAACGACAGGGCCATACAACCTTCCAATAACAATCACCTCACGGTGCAGTGTAACAGGGGCTGGAAAGCTGCATCTCAAGAGATAATAGTGACTCACCAAGAGTGTTCAATAACCAGCCAAGGTTCCTCACCTTGCAACGACAGGGCCATACAACCTCCCAATAACACACCTCAAGGTGCAGTGTAACAGGGGCTGGAATGCTGCACCAAAAGAGATAATAGTGACTCACCAAGAGTGTTCAATAACCAGCCAAGGTACCTCACCTTGCAACGACAGGGCCATACAACCTCCCAATAACACACCTCAAGGTGCAGTGTTATAGGGACTGGAAAGCTGCACCACAACAGATAATAGTGACTCACCAAGAGTGTTCAATAACTAGCCAAGGTACCTCACCTTGCCACGACAGGGCCATACAACCTCCCAATAACGCACCTCAAGGTGCAGTGTAGCAGGGGCTAGAAAGCTGCACCACAAAAGATAATAGTGACTCACCAAGAGTGTTCAATAACCAGCCAAGTTTCCTCGCTTTGCTACAACAGGACCATAAATCCTCCCAATAACACACCTCAAGGTGCAGTGTAACAGGGGCTGGAACGCTGCACCACAAGAGATAATAGTGACTGAGCAAGAGTGTTCAATAACCAGCCAAGGTACCTCACCTTGCCACGACAGGGCCATACAACTTCCCAATAACACACCTCAAGGTGCAGTGTGACAGGGGCTAGAAAGCTGCACCACAAGAGATAATATTGACTCACCAAGAGTGTAAAATAACCAGACAAGGTACCTCACCTTCCAACGACAGTGCCATACAACCTCCCAATAACACACCTCAAGGTGCAGTGTAACAGGGGCTGGAAAGCTGCACCACAAGAGATAATAGTGACTCACCAAGAGTGTTCAATACCCAGCCAAGGTTCCTCACCTTGCAACGACAGGGCCATAAAACCTCCCAATAACACACCTCAAGGTGCTGTGTAACAGGGGCTAGAATGCTGCACCACAAGAGATAATAGTGACTCACCAAGAGTGTTCATTAACCAGCCAAGGTACCTCACCTTGCAACGACAGTGCCATACAACCTCCCAATAACACACCTCAAGGTGCAGTGTAACAGGGGCTGGAAAGCTGCACCACAGGAGATAATAGTGACTCGCCAAGAGTGTTCAATAACCAGCCAAGGTACCTCACCTTGCAACGACAGGGCCATACAACCTCCCAATAACAAACCTCGAGGTGCAGTGTAACAGGGGCTGGACAGCTGCACCACAAGAGATAATAGTGACTCACCAAGAGTGTTCAATAACCAGCCAAGGTACCTCACCTTGTAGCAACAGGCCATAAAACCTCCCAATAACACACCTCAAGGTGCAGTGTAACAGGGGATGGAAAGCTTCACCACAAGACATAATAGTGACTCACCAAGAGTGCTCAATAACCATCCAATGTAGCTCACCTTCCAACGACAGAGCCATAAAACCTCCCAATAACACACCTCGAGGTGCAGTGTAGCAGGGGCTATAAAGCTGCACCACAAAAGATAATAGTGACTCACCAAGAGTGTTCAATAACCAGCCAAGGTTCCTCACCTTCCAACGACAGAGCCATACAACCTCCCAATAACACACCTCAAGGTGCAGTGTAACAGGGGCTGGAAAGCTGCACCACAAGAGATAATAGTGACTCACCAAGAGTGTAAAATAACCAACCGAGGTACCTCACCTTGCAACGACAGTGCCATGCAACCTCCCAATAACACACCTCAAGGTGCAGTGTAACAGGGGCTGGAAAGCTGTACCACAAGAGATAATAGTGACCCACCAAGAGTGTTCAATAACCAGCCAAGGTACCTCACCTTGCAACGACAGGGCCATACAACCTCCCAATAACACACCTCAAGGTGCAGTGTAACAGGGTCTGGAAAGCTGCACCACAAGAGATAATAGTGATTCACCAAGAGTGTTCAATAACCAGCCAAGGAACCTCACCTTGCAACGACAGGGCCATACAACCTCCCAATAACACAGCTCACGGTGCAGTGTAACAGGGGCTGGAAAGCTGCACCACAAGAGATAATAGTGACTCACCAAGAGTGTTCAATACCCAGCCAAGGTTCCTCACCTTGCAACTACAGGGCCATACAACCTCCCAATAACACACCTCACGGTGCAGTGTAACAGGGGCTGGAATGCTGCACCACAAGAGACAATAGTGACTCACCAAGAGTGTTCAATACCCAGCCAAGGTTCCTCACCTTGCAACGACAGGGCAATACAACCTCCCAATAACACACCTCACGGTGCAGTGTAACAGGGGCTGGAAAGCTGCACCACAAGAGATAATAGTGACTCACCAAGAGTGTTCGATAACCAACCAAGGTACCTCACCTTGCAACGACAGTGCCATACAACCTCACAATAACACACATCAAGGTGCTGTCTAACAGGGGCTGGAAAGCTGCATCACAAGAGACAATAGTGACTGAGCAAGAGTGTTCAATAACCAGCCAAGGTATCTCACCTTGCAACGACAGGGCCATACAACCTCCCAATAAGACACCTCTAGGTGCAGTGTTATAGGGACTGGAAAGCTGCACCACAAAAGATAATAGTGACTCACCAAGAGTGTTCAATAACCAGCCAAGGTACCTCACCTTGCAACGACAGGGCCATGCAACCTCCCAATAACACACCTCGAGGTACAGTGTAACAGGGGCTGGACAGCTGCACCACAAGAGATAATAGTGACTCACCAAGAGTGTAAAATAACCAGCCAAAGTACCTCACCTTGCAACGACAGGGCCATACAACCTCCCAATAACACACCCCACGGTGCAGTGTAACAGGGGCTGGAAAGCTGCACCACAAGAGATAATACTGGCTCACCAAAAGTGTTCAATAACCCGCTAAGGTACCTCACCTTGCAACGACAGGGCCTTACAACCTCCCAATAACACACCTCAAGGTGCAGTGTAACAGGTGCTGGAAAGCTGCACCACAAGAGATAATAGTGACTCAGCAAGAGTGTTCAATAACCATCCAAGGTACCTCACCTTGCAACGACATGGCCGTACAACCTCCCAATAACACACCTTAAGGTGCAGTGTAACACGGGCTGGAATGCTGCACCACAAGAGATAATAGTGACTCACCAAGAGTGTTCAATAACCAGCCAAGGTACCTCACCCTGCAACGACAGTGCCATACAACCTCCCAATAACACACCTCAAGGTGCAGTGTACCAGGGGCTGGAAAGCTGCACCACAAGACATAATAGTGACTCACAAAGAGTGCTCAATAACCATCCAATGTAGCTCACCTTCCAACGACAGAGCCATACAACCTCCCAATAACACACCTCAAGGTGCAGTGTAGCAGGGGCTGGACAGCTGCACCCCAAGAGATAATAGTGACTCACCAAGAGTGTAAAAAAACCAGACAAGGTACCTCACTTTGCAACGACAGGGGCATACAACCTCCCAATAACACCCCTCAAGGTGCAGTGTAACACGGGCTGGAATGCTGCACCACAAGAGATAATAGTGACTCACCAAGAGTGTTCAATAACCAGCCATGGTACCTCACCTTGCAACGACAGGGCCATACAACCTCCCAATAAGACACCTCGAGCTGCAGTGTAACAGGGGCTGGACAGCTGCACCACAAGAGATAATAGTGACTCACCAAGAGTGTAAAATAACCAACCAAGGTACCTCACCTTGCAACAACAGGGCCAGACGACCTCCCAATAACACACCTCAAGGTGCAGTGTTTCAGGGGCTGGAAAGCTGCACCACAAGAGATAATAGTGACTCACCAAGAGTGTTCAATAACCAGCCAAGGTACCTCACCTTGAAACGACAGGGCCATGCAACCTCCCAATGACACACCTCAAGGTGCAGTGTAACAGGGGCTGGAAAGCAGCACCACAAGAGATAATAGTGACTCAGCAAGAGTGTTCAGTAAACAGCCAAGAAACCTCACCTTGCAGCGACAGGACCATACAACCTCCCAATAATACACCTCAAGGTGCAGTGTAACAGGGGCTGGAAAGCTGCACCACAACAGTTAATAGTGACTTACCGACAGGGTTCAATAACCAGCCAAGGAACCCACCTTGCAACAACAGGGGCATACAACCTCCCAATAACAAACCTCAAGGTGCAGTGTATCAGGGGCTGGAAAGCTGCTCCACAAGAGATACTAGTGACTCACCAAGAGTGTTCAATAACCACCCAAGGTACCTCACCTTGCTACGACAGGACCAAGAATCCTCCCAATAACACACCTCAAGGTGCAGTGTAACAGGGGCTGGAAAGCTGCATCTCAAGAGATAATAGTGACTCAGGAAGAGTGTTCAATAACCAGCCAAGGTACCTCACCTTGCAACGGCAGGGCCATACAACCTCCCAATAACACACCTCAAGGTGCAGTGTAACAGGGGCTGTAAAGCTGCACCTCAAGAGATAATAGTGACTCACCAAGAGTGTTCAATAACTAGACAAGGTACCTCACCTTCCAACGACAGGGCCATACAACCTCCCAATAACACACATCAAGGTGCAGTGTAACAGGGTCTGGAAAAATGCACAAGAGATAATAGTGACTCAGCAAGAGTGTTCAATAACCAGCCAATGTATCTCACCTTCCAACGACAGGGCCATACAACCTCCCAATAACACATCTCAAGGTGCATTGTAACAGGGGCTGGAAAGCTGCACCGCAAGAGATATTAGTGACTCAGCAAGAGTGTTCAATAACCAGCCAAGGGACCTCACTGACAAACGACAGTGCCATACAACCTCCCAATAACACACCTCAAGGTGCAGTGTAACAGGGGCTGGAAAGCTGCACCACAAAATATAATAGTGACTCACCAAGAGTGTTCAATAACCAGCCAAGGTTCCTCACCTTGCAACGACAGGGCCATACAACCCCCGAATAACACACGTCAAGGTGCAGTGTAACAGGGGCTAGAATGCTGCACCACAAGAGATAATAGTGACTCATCAAGAGTGTTCAATAACCAGCCAAGGTACCTCACCTTGCAACGACAGGGCCATACAACCTCCCAATAAAACACCTCGAGGTGCAGTGTAACAGGGGTTGGACAGCTGCACCACAAGAGATAATAGTGACTCACAAAGAGTGTAAAATAACCAACTAAGGTACCTAACCTTGCAACGACAGGGCCATACAACCTTCCAATAACACTCACCTCACGGTGCAGTTTAACAGGGGCTGGAAAGCTGCATCTCAAGAGATAATAGTGACTCACCAAGAGTGTTCAATAACCAGCCAAGGTTCCTCACCTTGCAACGACAGGGCCATACAACCTCCCAATAACACACCTCAAGGTGCAGTATAACAGGGGCTGGAATGCTGCACCACAAGAGATAATAGTGACTCACCAAGAGTGTTCAATAACCAGCCAAGGTACCTCACCTTGCAACGACAGGGCCATACAACCTCCCAATAACACACCTCAAGGTGCAGTGTTATAGGGACTGGAAAGCTGCACCACAACAGATAATAGTGACTCACCAAGAGTGTTCAATAACTAGCCAAGGTACCTCACCTTGCCACGACAGGGCCATACAACCTCCCAATAACGCACCTCAAGGTGCAGTGTAGCAGGGGCTAGAAAGCTGCACCACAAAAGATAATAGTGACTCACCAAGAGTGTTCAATAACCAGCCAAGTTTCCTCGCTTTGCTACGACAGGACCATAAATCCTCCCAATAACACACCTCAAGGTGCAGTGTAACAGGGGCTGGAACGCTGCACCACAAGAGATAATAGTGACTGAGCAAGAGTGTTCAATAACCAGCCAAGGTACCTCACCTTGCCACGACAGGGCCATACAACTTCCCAATAACACACCTCAAGGTGCAGTGTGACAGGGGCTAGAAAGCTGCACCACAAGAGATAATAGTGACTCACCAAGAGTGTAAAATAACCAGACAAGGTACCTCACCTTCCAACGACAGTGCCATACAACCTCCCAATAACACACCTCAAGGTGCAGTGTAACAGGGGCTGGAAAGCTGCACCACAAGAGATAATAGTGACTCACCAAGAGTGTTCAATACCCAGCCAAGGTTCCTCACCTTGCAACGACAGGGCCATACAACCTCCCAATAACACACCTCAAGGTGCTGTGTAACAGGGGCTGGAATGCTGCACCACAAGAGATAATAGTGACTCACCAAGAGTGTTCATTAACCAGCCAAGGTACCTCACCTTGCAACGACAGTGCCATACAACCTCCCAATAACACACCTCAAGGTGCAGTGTAACAGGGGCTGGAAAGCTGCACCACAGGAGATAATAGTGACTCGCCAAGAGTGTTCAATAACCAGCCAAGGTACCTCACCTTGCAACGACAGGGCCATACAACCTCCCAATAACACACCTCGAGGTGCAGTGTAACAGGGGCTGGACAGCTGCAGCACAAGAGATAATAGTGACTCACCAAGAGTGTTCAATAACCAGCCAAGGTACCTCACCTTGTAGCAACAGGCCATAAAACCTCCCAATAACACACCTCAAGGTGCAGTGTAACAGGGGATGGAAAGCTTCACCACAAGACATAATAGTGACTCACCAAGAGTGCTCAATAACCATCCAATGTAGCTCACCTTCCAACGACAGAGCCATAAAACCTCCCAATAACACACCTCGAGGTGCAGTGTAGCAGGGGCTAGAAAGCTGCACCACAAAAGATAATAGTTACTCACCAAGAGTGTTCAATAACCAGCCAAGGTTCCTCACCTTCCAACGACAGAGCCATACAACCTCCCAATAACACACCTCAAGGTGCAGTGTAACAGGGGCTGGAAAGCTGCACCACAAGAGATAATAGTGACTCACCAAGAGTGTAAAATAACCAACCGAGGTACCTCACCTTGCAAAGACAGTGCCATGCAACCTCCCAATAACACACCTCAAGGTGCAGTGTAACAGGGGCTGGAAAGCTGTACCACAAGAGATAATAGTGACCCACCAAGAGTGTTCAATAACCAGCCAAGGTACCTCACCTTGCAACGACAGGGCCATACAACCTCCCAATAACACACCTCAAGGTGCAGTGTAACAGGGTCTGGAAAGCTGCACCACAAGAGATAATAGTGATTCACCAAGAGTGTTCAATAACCAGCCAAGGAACCTCACCTTGCAACGACAGGGCCATACAACCTCCCAATAACACAGCTCACGGTGCAGTGTAACAGGGGCTGGAAAGCTGCACCACATGAGATAATAGTGACTCACCAAGAGTGTTCAATACCCAGCCAAGGTTCCTCACCTTGCAACGACAGGGCCATACAACCTCCCAATAACACACCTCACGGTGCAGTGTAACAGGGGCTGGAATGCTGCACCACAAGAGACAATAGTGACTCACCAAGAGTGTTCAATACCCAGCCAAGGTTCCTCACCTTGCAACGACAGGGCAATACAACCTCCCAATAACACACCTCACGGTGCAGTGTAACAGGGGCTGGAAAGCTGCACCACAAGAGATAATAGTGACTCACCAAGAGTGTTCAATAACCAACCAAGGTACCTCACCTTGCAACGACAGTGCCATACAACCTCACAATAACACACATCAAGGTGCTGTCTAACAGGGGCTGGAAAGCTGCATCACAAGAGACAATAGTGACTGAGCAAGAGTGTTCAATAACCAGCCAAGGTACCTCACCTTGCAACGACAGGGCCATACAACCTCCCAATAAGACACCTCTAGGTGCAGTGTTATAGGGACTGGAAAGCTGCACCACAAAAGATAATAGTGACTCACCAAGAGTGTTCAATAACCAGCCAAGGTACCTCACCTTGCAACGACAGGGCCATGCAACCTCCCAATAACACACCTCGAGGTACAGTGTAACAGGGGCTGGACAGCTGCACCACAAGAGATAATAGTGACTCACCAAGAGTGTAAAATAACCAGCCAAAGTACCTCACCTTGCAACGACAGGGCCATACAACCTCCCAATAACACACCTCACGGTGCAGTGTAACAGGGGCTGGAAAGCTGCACCACAAGAGATAATAGTGGCTCACCAAAAGTGTTCAATAACCCGCTAAGGTACCTCACCTTGCAACGACAGGGCCTTACAACCTCCCAATAACACACCTCAAGGTGCAGTGTAACAGGTGCTGGAAAGCTGCACCACAAGAGATAATAGTGACTCAGCAAGAGTGTTCAATAACCATCCAAGGTACCTCACCTTGCAACGACATGGCCGTACAACCTCCCAATAACACACCTTAAGGTGCAGTGTAACACGGGCTGGAATGCTGCACCACAAGAGATAATAGTGACTCACCAAGAGTGTTCAATAACCAGCCAAGGTACCTCACCCTGCAACGACAGTGCCATACAACCTCCCAATAACACACCTCAAGGTGCAGTGTACCAGGGGCTGGAAAGCTGCACCACAAGACATAATAGTGACTCACAAAGAGTGCTCAATAACCATCCAATGTAGCTCACCTTCCAACGACAGAGCCATACAACCTCCCAATAACACACCTCGAGGTGCAGTGTAGCAGGGGCTAGAAAGCTGCACCACAAAAGATAATAGTTACTCACCAAGAGTGTTCAATAACCAGCCAAGGTTCCTCACCTTCCAACGACAGAGCCATACAACCTCCCAATAACACACCTCAAGGTGCAGTGTAACAGGGGCTGGAAAGCTGCACCACAAGAGATAATAGTGACTCACCAAGAGTGTAAAATAACCAACCGAGGTACCTCACCTTGCAAAGACAGTGCCATGCAACCTCCCAATAACACACCTCAAGGTGCAGTGTAACAGGGGCTGGAAAGCTGTACCACAAGAGATAATAGTGACCCACCAAGAGTGTTCAATAACCAGCCAAGGTACCTCACCTTGCAACGACAGGGCCATACAACCTCCCAATAACACACCTCAAGGTGCAGTGTAACAGGGTCTGGAAAGCTGCACCACAAGAGATAATAGTGATTCACCAAGAGTGTTCAATAACCAGCCAAGGAACCTCACCTTGCAACGACAGGGCCATACAACCTCCCAATAACACAGCTCACGGTGCAGTGTAACAGGGGCTGGAAAGCTGCACCACAAGAGATAATAGTAACTCACCAAGAGTGTTCAATACCCAGCCAAGGTTCCTCACCTTGCAACGACAGGGCCATACAACCTCCCAATAACACACCTCACGGTGCAGTGTAACAGGGGCTGGAATGCTGCACCACAAGAGACAATAGTGACTCACCAAGAGTGTTCAATACCCAGCCAAGGTTCCTCACCTTGCAACGACAGGGCAATACAACCTCCCAATAACACACCTCACGGTGCAGTGTAACAGGGGCTGGAAAGCTGCACCACAAGAGATAATAGTGACTCACCAAGAGTGTTCAATAACCAACCAAGGTACCTCACCTTGCAACGACAGTGCCATACAACCTCACAATAACACACATCAAGGTGCTGTCTAACAGGGGCTGGAAAGCTGCATCACAAGAGACAATAGTGACTGAGCAAGAGTGTTCAATAACCAGCCAAGGTACCTCACCTTGCAACGACAGGGCCATACAACCTCCCAATAAGACACCTCTAGGTGCAGTGTTATAGGGACTGGAAAGCTGCACCACAAAAGATAATAGTGACTCACCAAGAGTGTTCAATAACCAGCCAAGGTACCTCACCTTGCAACGACAGGGCCATGCAACCTCCCAATAACACACCTCGAGGTACAGTGTAACAGGGGCTGGACAGCTGCACCACAAGAGATAATAGTGACTCACCAAGAGTGTAAAATAACCAGCCAAAGTACCTCACCTTGCAACGACAGGGCCATACAACCTCCCAATAACACACCTCACGGTGCAGTGTAACAGGGGCTGGAAAGCTGCACCACAAGAGATAATAGTGGCTCACCAAAAGTGTTCAATAACCCGCTAAGGTACCTCACCTTGCAACGACAGGGCCTTACAACCTCCCAATAACACACCTCAAGGTGCAGTGTAACAGGTGCTGGAAAGCTGCACCACAAGAGATAATAGTGACTCAGCAAGAGTGTTCAATAACCATCCAAGGTACCTCACCTTGCAACGACATGGCCGTACAACCTCCCAATAACACACCTTAAGGTGCAGTGTAACACGGGCTGGAATGCTGCACCACAAGAGATAATAGTGACTCACCAAGAGTGTTCAATAACCAGCCAAGGTACCTCACCCTGCAACGACAGTGCCATACAACCTCCCAATAACACACCTCAAGGTGCAGTGTACCAGGGGCTGGAAAGCTGCACCACAAGACATAATAGTGACTCACAAAGAGTGCTCAATAACCATCCAATGTAGCTCACCTTCCAACGACAGAGCCATACAACCTCCCAATAACACACCTCAATGTGCAGTGTAGCAGGGGCTGGACAGCTGCACCCCAAGAGATAATAGTGACTCACCAAGAGTGTAAAAAAAACAGACAAGGTACCTCACCTTGCAACGACAGGGCCATACAACCTCCCAATAACACACCTCAAGGTGCAGTGTAACAGGGGCTGGAATGCTGCACCACAAGAGATAATAGTGACTCACCAAGAGTGTTCAATAACCAGCCATGGTACCTCACCTTGCAACGACAGGGCCATACAACCTCCCAATAAGACACCTCGAGCTGCAGTGTAACAGGGGCTGGACAGCTGCACCACAAGAGATAATAGTGACTCACCAAGAGTGTAAAATAACCAACCAAGGTACCTCACATTGCAACAACAGGGCCAGACGACCTCCCAATAACACACCTCAAGGTGCAGTGTTTCAGGGGCTGGAAAGCTGCACCACAAGAGATAATAGTGACTCACCAAGAGTGTTCAATAACCAGCCAAGGTACCTCACCTTGAAACGACAGGGCCATGCAACCTCCCAATGACACACCTCAAGGTGCATTGTAACAGGGGCTGGAAAGCTGCACCACAAGAGATAATAGTGACTCAGCAAGAGTGTTCAGTAAACAGCCAAGAAACCTCACCTTGCAGCGACAGGACCATACAACCTCCCAATAATACACCTCAAGGTGCAGTGTAACAGGGGCTGGAAAGCTGCACCACTACAGATAATAGTGACTTACCGACAGTGTTCAATAACCAGCCAAGGAACCCACCTTGCAACAACAGGGGCATACAACCTCCCAATAACAAACCTCAAGGTGCAGTGTATCAGGGGCTGGAAAGCTGCTCCACAAGAGATACTAGTGACTCACCAAGAGTGTTCAATAACCAGCCAAGGTACCTCACCTTGCAACGGCAGGGCCATACAACCTCCCAATAACACACCTCAAGGTGCAGTGTAACAGGGGCTGTAAAGCTGCACCTCAAGAGATAATAGTGACTCACCAAGAGTGTTCAATAACTAGACAAGGTACCTCACCTTCCAACGACAGGGCCATACAACCTCCCAATAACACACATCAAGGTGCAGTGCAACAGGGTCTGGAAAAATGCACAAGAGATAATAGTGACTCAGCAAGAGTGTTCAATAACCAGCCAATGTAGCTCACCTTCCAACGACAGGGCCATACAACCTCCCAATAACACATCTCAAGGTGCATTGTAACAGGGGCTGGAAAGCTGCACCGCAAGAGATATTAGTGACTCAGCAAGAGTGTTCAATAACCAGCCAAGGTACCTCACCGACAAACGACAGTGCCATACAACCTCCCAATAACACACCTCAAGGTGCAGTGTAACAGGGGCTGGAAAGCTGCACCACAAGACATAATAGTGACTCACCAAGAGTGCTCAATAACCATCCAATGTATCTCACCTTCCAACGACAGGGCCATACAACCTCCCAATAACACACCTCAAGGTGCAGTGTAACAGGGGCTGGAAAGCTGCACCACAAAATATAATAGTGACTCACCAAGAGTGTTCAATAACCAGCCAAGGTTCCTCACCTTGCAACGACATTGCCATACAACCCCCGAATAACACACGTCAAGGTGCAGTGTAACAGGGGCTAGAATGCTGCACCACAAGAGATAATAGTGACTCATCAAGAGTGTTCAATAACCAGCCAAGGTACCTCACCTTGCAACGACAGGGCCATACAACCTCCCAATAAAACACCTCGAGGTGCAGTGTAACAGGGGTTGGACAGCTGCACCACAAGAGATAATAGTGACTCACCAAGAGTGTAAAATAACCAACCAAGGTACCTCACCTTGCAACGACGGGGCCATACAACCTTCCAATAACACTCACCTCACGGTGCAGTGTAACAGGGGCTGGAAAGCTGCATCTCAAGAGATAATAGTGACTCACCAAGAGTGTTCAATAACCAGCCAAGGTTCCTCACCTTGCAACGACAGGGCCATACAACCTCCCAATAACACACCTCAAGGTGCAGTGTAACAGGGGCTGGAATGCTGCACCACAAGAGATAATAGTGACTCACCAAGAGTGTTCAATAACCAGCCAAGGTACCTCACCTTGCAACGACAGGGCCATACAACCTCCCAATAACACACCTCAAGGTGCAGTGTTATAGGGACTGGAAAGCTGCACCACAACAGATAATAGTGACTCACCAAGAGTGTTCAATAACTAGCCAAGGTACCTCACCTTGCCACGACAGGGCCATACAACCTCCCAATAACACACCTCAAGGTGCAGTGTAGCAGGGGCTAGAAAGCTGCACCACGAAAGATAATAGTGACTCACCAAGAGTGTTCAATAACCAGCCAAGTTTCCTCACTTTGCTACGACAGGACCATAAATCCTCCCAATAACACACCTCAAGGTGCAGTGTAACAGGGGCTGGAACGCTGCACCACAAGAGATAATAGTGACTGAGCAAGAGTGTTCAATAACCAGCCAAGGTACCTCACCTTGCCACGACAGGGCCATACAACTTCCCAATAACACACCTCAAGGTGCAGTGTGACAGGGGCTAGAAAGCTGCACCACAAGAGATAATAGTGATTCACCAAGAGTGTTCAATAACCAGCCAAGGAACCTCACCTTGCAACGACAGGGCCATACAGCCTCCCAATAACACAGCTCACGGTGCAGTGTAACAGGGGCTGGAAAGCTGCACCACAAGAGATAATAGTGACTCACCAAGAGTGTTCAATACCCAGCCAAGGTTCCTCACCTTGCAACGACAGGGCCATACAACCTCCCAATAACACACCTCACGGTGCAGTGTAACAGGGGCTGGAATGCTGCACCACAAGAGACAATAGTGACTCACCAAGAGTGTTCAATACCCAGCCAAGGTTCCTCACCTTGCAACGACAGGGCAATACAACCTCCCAATAACACACCTCACGGTGCAGTGTAACAGGGGCTGGAAAGCTGCACCACAAGAGATAATAGTGACTCACCAAGAGTGTTCAATAACCAACCAAGGTACCTCACCTTGCAACGACAGTGCCATACAACCTCACAATAACACACATCAAGGTGCTGTCTAACAGGGGCTGGAAAGCTGCATCACAAGAGACAATAGTGACTGAGCAAGAGTGTTCAATAACCAGCCAAGGTACCTCACCTTGCAACGACAGGGCCATACAACCTCCCAATAAGACACCTCTAGGTGCAGTGTTATAGGGACTGGAAAGCTGCACCACAAAAGATAATAGTGACTCACCAAGAGTGTTCAATAACCAGCCAAGGTACCTCACCTTGCAACGACAGGGCCATGCAACCTCCCAATAACACACCTCGAGGTACATTGTAACAGGGGCTGGACAGCTGCACCACAAGAGATAATAGTGACTCACCAAGAGTGTAAAATAACCAGCCAAAGTACCTCACCTTGCAACGACAGGGCCATACAACCTCCCAATAACACACCTCACGGTGCAGTGTAACAGGGGCTGGAAAGCTGCACCACAAGAGATAATAGTGGCTCACCAAAAGTGTTCAATAAACCGCTAAGGTACCTCACCTTGCAACGACAGGGCCTTACAACCTCCCAATAACACACCTCAAGGTGCAGTGTAACAGGTGCTGGAAAGCTGCACCACAAGAGATAATAGTGACTCAGCAAGAGTGTTCAATAACCATCCAAGGTACCTCACCTTGCAACGACATGGCCGTACAACCTCCCAATAACACACCTTAAGGTGCAGTGTAACACGGGCTGGAATGCTGCACCACAAGAGATAATAGTGACTCACCAAGAGTATTCAATAACCAGCCAAGGTACCTCACCCTGCAACGACAGTGCCATACAACCTCCCAATAACACACCTCAAGGTGCAGTGTACCAGGGGCTGGAAAGCTGCACCACAAGACATAATAGTGACTCACAAAGAGTGCTCAATAACCATCCAATGTAGCTCACCTTCCAACGACAGAGCCATACAACCTCCCAATAACACACCTCAAGGTGCAGTGTAGCAGGGGCTGGACAGCTGCACCCCAAGAGATAATAGTGACTCACCAAGAGTGTAAAAAAACCAGACAAGGTACCTCACCTTGCAACGACAGGGCCATACAACCTCCCAATAACACACCTCAAGGTGCAGTGTAACACGGGCTGGAATGCTGCACCACAAGAGATAATAGTGACTCACCAAGAGTGTTCAATAACCAGCCATGGTACCTCACCTTGCAACGACAGGGCCATACAACCTCCCAATAAGACACCTCGAGCTGCAGTGTAACAGGGGCTGGACAGCTGCACCACAAGAGATAATAGTGACTCACCAAGAGTGTAAAATAACCAACCAAGGTACCTCACCTTGCAACAACAGGGCCAGACGACCTCCCAATAACACACCTCAAGGTGCAGTGTTTCAGGGGCTGGAAAGCTGCACCACAAGAGATAATAGTGACTCACCAAGAGTGTTCAATAACCAGCCAAGGTACCTCACCTTGAAACGACAGGGCCATGCAACCTCCCAATGACACACCTCAAGGTGCAGTGTAACAGGGGCTGGAAAGCTGCACCACAAGAGATAATAGTGACTCAGCAAGAGTGTTCAGTAAACAGCCAAGAAACCTCACCTTGCAGCGACAGGACCATACAACCTCCCAATAATACACCTCAAGGTGCAGTGTAACAGGGGCTGGAAAGCTGCACCACAACAGATAATAGTGTCTTACCGACAGTGTTCAATAACCAGCCAAGGAACCCACCTTGCAACAACAGGGGCATACAACCTCCCAATAACAAACCTCAAGGTGCAGTGTATCAGGGGCTGGAAAGCTGCTCCACAAGAGATACTAGTGACTCACCAAGAGTGTTCAATAACCGCCCAAGGTACCTCACCTTGCTACGACAGGACCAAGAATCCTCCCAATAACACACCTCAAGGTGCAGTGTAACAGGGGCTGGAAAGCTGCATCTCAAGAGATAATAGTGACTCAGGAAGAGTGTTCAATAACCAGCCAAGGTACCTCACCTTGCAACGGCAGGGCCATACAACCTCCCAATAACACACCTCAAGGTGCAGTGTAACAGGGTCTGGAAAAATGCACAAGAGATAATAGTGACTCAGCAAGAGTGTCCAATAACCAGCCAATGTATCTCACCTTCCAACAACAGGGCCATACAACCTCCCAATAACACATCTCAAGGTGCATTGTAACAGGGGCTGGAAAGCTGCACCGCAAGAGATATTAGTGACTCAGCAAGAGTGTTCAATAACCAGCCAAGGTACCTCACCGACAAACGACAGTGCCATACAACCTCCCAATAACACACCTCAAGGTGCAGTGTAACAGGGGCTGGAAAGCTGCACCACAAGACATAATAGTGACTCACCAAGAGTGCTCAATAACCATCCAATGTATCTCACCTTCCAACGACAGGGCCATACAACCTCCCAATAACACACCTCAAGGTGCAGTGTAACAGGGGCTGGAAAGCTGCACCACAAAATATAATAGTGACTCACCAAGAGTGTTCAATAACCAGCCAAGGTTCCTCACCTTGCAACGACAGGGCCATACAACCCCCGAATAACACACATCAAGGTGCAGTGTAACAGGGGCTAGAATGCTGCACCACAAGAGATAATAGTGACTCATCAAGAGTGTTCAATAACCAGCCAAGGTACCTCACCTTGCAACGACAGGGCCATACAACCTCCCAATAAAACACCTCGAGGTGCAGTGTAACAGGGGTTGGACAGCTGCACCACAAGAGATAATAGTGACTCACCAAGAGTGTAAAATAACCAACTAAGGTACCTAACCTTGCAACGACAGGGCCATACAACCTTCCAATAACACTCACCTCACGGTGCAGTGTAACAGGGGCTGGAAAGCTGCATCTCAAGAGATAATAGTGACTCACCAAGAGTGTTCAATAACCAGCCAAGGTTCCTCACCTTGCAACGACAGGGGCATACAACCTCCCAATAACACACCTCAAGGTGCAGTGTAACAGGGGCTGGAATGCTGCACCACAAGAGATAATAGTGACTCACCAAGAGTGTTCAATAACCAGCCAAGGTACCTCACCTTGCAACGACAGGGCCATACAACCTCCCAATAACACACCTCAAGGTGCAGTGTTATAGGGACTGGAAAGCTGCACCACAACAGATAATAGTGACTCACCAAGAGTGTTCAATAACTAGCCAAGGTACCTCACCTTGCCACGACAGGGCCATACAACCTCCCAATAACGCACCTCAAGGTGCAGTGTAGCAGGGGCTAGAAAGCTGCACCACAAAAGATAATAGTGACTCACCAAGAGTGTTCAATAACCAGCCAAGTTTCCTCGCTTTGCTACGACAGGACCATAAATCCTCCCAATAACATACCTCAAGGTGCAGTGTAACAGGGGCTGGAACGCTGCACCACAAGAGATAATAGTGACTGAGCAAGAGTGTTCAATAACCAGCCAAGGTACCTCACCTTGCCACGACAGGGCCATACAACTTCCCAATAACACACCTCAAGGTGCAGTGTGACAGGAGCTAGAAAGCTGCACCACAAGAGATAATAGTGACTCACCAAGAGTGTAAAATAACAAGACAAGGTACCTCACCTTCCAACGACAGTGCCATACAACCTCCCAATAACACACCTCAAGGTGCAGTGTAACAGGGTCTGGAAAGCTGCACCACAAGAGATAATAGTGACTCACCAAGAGTGTTCAATACCCAGCCAAGGTTCCTCACCTTGCAACGACAGGGCCATACAACCTCCCAATAACACACCTCAAGGTGCTGTGTAACAGGGGCTAGAATGCTGCACCACAAGAGATAATAGTGACTCACCAAGAGTGTTCATTAACCAGCCAAGGTACCTCACCTTGCAACGACAGTGCCATACAACCTCCCAATAACACACCTCAAGGTGCAGTGTAACAGGGGCTGGAAAGCTGCACCACAGGAGATAATAGTGACTCGCCAAGAGTGTTCAATAACCAGCCAAGGTACCTCACCTTGCAACGACAGGGCCATACAACCTCCCAATAACACACCTCGAGGTGCAGTGTAACAGTGGCTGGACAGCTGCAGCACAAGAGATAATAGTGACTCACCAAGAGTGTTCAATAACCAGCCAAGGTACCTCACCTTGTAGCAACAGGCCATAAAACCTCCCAATAACACACCTCAAGGTGCAGTGTAACAGGGGATGGAAAGCTTCACCACAAGACATAATAGTGACTCACCAAGAGTGCTCAATAACCATCCAATGTAGCTCACCTTCCAACGACAGAGCCATAAAACCTCCCAATAACACACCTCGAGGTGCAGTGTAGTAGGGGCTAGAAAGCTGCACCACAAAAGATAATAGTTACTCACCAAGAGTGTTCAATAACCAGCCAAGGTTCCTCACCTTCCAACGACAGAGCCATACAACCTCCCAATAACACACCTCAAGGTGCAGTGTAACAGGGGCTGGAAAGCTGCACCACAAGAGATAATAGTGACTCACCAAGAGTGTAAAATAACCAACCGAGGTACCTCACCTTGCAACGACAGTGCCATGCAACCTCCCAATAACACACCTCAAGGTGCAGTGTAACAGGGGCTGGAAAACTGTACCACAAGAGATAATAGTGACCCACCAAGAGTGTTCAATAACCAGCCAAGGTACCTCACCTTGCAACGACAGGGCCATACAACCTCCCAATAACACACCTCAAGGTGCAGTGTAACAGGGTCTGGAAAGCTGCACCACAAGAGATAATAGTGATTCACCAAGAGTGTTCAATACCCAGCCAAGGTTCCTCACCTTGCAACGACAGGGCCATACAACCTCCCAATAACACACCTCACGGTGCAGTGTAACAGGGGCTGGAATGCTGCACCACAAGAGACAATAGTGACTCACCAAGAGTGTTCAATACCCAGCCAAGGTTCCTCACCTTGCAACGACAGGGCAATACAACCTCCCAATAACACACCTCACGGTGCAGTGTAACAGGGGCTGGAAAGCTGCACCACAAGAGATAATAGTGACTCACCAAGAGTGTTCAATAACCAACCAAGGTACCTCACCTTGCAACGACAGTGCCATACAACCTCACAATAACACACATCAAGGTGCTGTCTAACAGGGGCTGGAAAGCTGCATCACAAGAGACAATAGTGACTGAGCAAGAGTGTTCAATAACCAGCCAAGGTACCTCACCTTGCAACGACAGGGCCATACAACCTCCCAATAAGACACCTCTAGGTGCAGTGTTATAGGGACTGGAAAGCTGCACCACAAAAGATAATAGTGACTCACCAAGAGTGTTCAATAACCAGCCAAGGTACCTCACCTTGCAACGACAGGGCCATGCAACCTCCCAATAACACACCTCGAGGTACAGTGTAACAGGGGCTGGACAGCTGCACCACAAGAGATAATAGTGACTCACCAAGAGTGTAAAATAACCAGCCAAAGTACCTCACCTTGCAACGACAGGGCCATACAACCTCCCAATAACACACCTCACGGTGCAGTGTAACAGGGGCTGGAAAGCTGCACCACAAGAGATAATAGTGGCTCACCAAAAGTGTTCAATAACCCGCTAAGGTACCTCACCTTGCAACGACAGGGCCTTACAACCTCCCAATAACACACCTCAAGGTGCAGTGTAACAGGTGCTGGAAAGCTGCACCACAAGAGATAATAGTGACTCAGCAAGAGTGTTCAATAACCATCCAAGGTACCTCACCTTGCAACGACATGGCCGTACAACCTCCCAATAACACACCTTAAGGTGCAGTGTAACACGGGCTGGAATGCTGCACCACAAGAGATAATAGTGACTCACCAAGAGTGTTCAATAACCAGCCAAGGTACCTCACCCTGCAACGACAGTGCCATACAACCTCCCAATAACACACCTCAAGGTGCAGTGTACCAGGGGCTGGAAAGCTGCACCACAAGACATAATAGTGACTCACAAATAGTGCTCAATAACCATCCAATGTAGCTCACCTTCCAACGACAGAGCCATACAACCTCCCAATAACACACCTCAAGGTGCAGTGTAGCAGGGGCTGGACAGCTGCACCCCAAGAGATAATAGTGACTCACCAAGAGTGTAAAAAAACCAGACAAGGTACCTCACCTTGCAACGACAGGGCCATACAACCTCCCAATAACACACCTCAAGGTGCAGTGTAACACGGGCTGGAATGCTGCACCACAAGAGATAATAGTGACTCACCAAGAGTGTTCAATAACCAGCCATGGTACCTCACCTTGCAACGACAGGGCCATACAACCTCCCAATAAGACACCTCAAGGTGCAGTGTTTCAGGGGCTGGAAAGCTGCACCACAAGAGATAATAGTGACTCACCAAGAGTGTTCAATAACCAGCCAAGGTACCTCACCTTGAAACGACAGGGCCATGCAACCTCCCAATGACACACCTCAAGGTGCAGTGTAACAGGGGCTGGAAAGCAGCACCACAAGAGATGATAGTGACTCAGCAAGAGTGTTCAGTAAACAGCCAAGAAACCTCACCTTGCAGCGACAGGACCATACAACCTCCCAATAATACACCTCAAGGTGCAGTGTAACAGGGGCTGGAAAGCTGCACCACAACAGATAATAGTGACTTACCGACAGTGTTCAATAACCAGCCAAGGAACCCACCTTGCAACAACAGGGGCATACAACCTCCCAATAACAAACCTCAAGGTGCAGTGTATCAGGGGCTGGAAAGCTGCTCCACAAGAGATACTAGTGACTCACCAAGAATGTTCAATAACCACCCAAGGTACCTCACCTTGCTACGACAGGACCAAGAATCCTCCCAATAACACACCTCAAGGTGCAGTGTAACAGGGGCTGGAAAGCTGCATCTCAAGAGATAATAGTGACTCAGGAAGAGTGTTCAATAACCAGCCAAGGTACCTCACCTTGCAATGGCAGGGCCATACAACCTCCCAATAACACACCTCAAGGTGCAGTGTAACAGGGGCTGTAAAGCTGCACCTCAAGAGATAATAGTGACTCACCAAGAGTGTTCAATAACTAGACAAGGTACCTCACCTTCCAACGACAGGGCCATACAACCTCCCAATAACACACATCAAGGTGCAGTGTAACAGGGTCTGGAAAAATGCACAAGAGATAATAGTGACTCAGCAAGAGTGTTCAATAACCAGCCAATGTATCTCACCTTCCAACGACAGGGCCATACAACCTCCCAATAACACATCTCAAGGTGCATTGTAACAGGGGCTGGAAAGCTGTACCGCAAGAGATATTAGTGACTCAGCAAGAGTGTTCAATAACCAGCCAAGGTACCTCACCGACAAACGACAGTGCCATACAACCTCCCAATAACACACCTCAAGGTGCAGTGTAACAGGGGCTGGAAAGCTGCACCACAAGACATAATAGTGACTCACCAAGAGTGCTCAATAACCATCCAATGTATCTCACCTTCCAACGACAGGGCCATACAACCTCCCAATAACACACCTCAAGGTGCAGTGTAACAGGGGCTGGAAAGCTGCACCACAAAATATAATAGTGACTCACCAAGAGTGTTCAATAACCAGCCAAGGTTCCTCACCTTGCAACGACATTGCCATACAACCCCCGAATAACACACGTCAAGGTGCAGTGTAACAGGGGCTAGAATGATGCACCACAAGAGATAATAGTGACTCATCAAGAGTGTTCAATAACCAGCCAAGGTACCTCACCTTGCAACGACAGGGCCATACAACCTCCCAATAAAACACCTCTAGGTGCAGTGTAACAGGGGTTGGACAGCTGCACCACAAGAGATAATAGTGACTCACCAAGAGTGTAAAATAACCAACCAAGGTACCTCACCTTGCAACGACGGGGCCATACAACCTTCCAATAACAATCACCTCACGGTGCAGTGTAACAGGGGCTGGAAAGCTGCATCTCAAGAGATAATAGTGACTCACCAAGAGTGTTCAATAACCAGCCAAGGTTCCTCACCTTGCAACGACAGGGCCATACAACCTCCCAATAACACACCTCAAGGTGCAGTGTAACAGGGGCTGGAATGCTGCACGACAAGAGATAATAGTGACTCACCAAGAGTGTTCAATAACCAGCCAAGGTACCTCACCTTGCAACGACAGGGCCATACAACCTCCCAATAACACACCTCAAGGTGCAGTGTAACAGGGGCTGGAATGCTGCACCACAAGAGATAATAGTGACTCACCAAGAGTGTTCAATAACCAGCCAAGGTACCTCACCTTGCAACGACAGGGCCATACAACCTCCCAATAACACACCTCAAGGTGCAGTGTAGCAGGGGCTAGAAAGCTGCACCACGAAAGATAATAGTGACTCACCAAGAGTGTTCAATAACCAGCCAAGTTTCCTCGCTTTGCTACGACAGGACCATAAATCCTCCCAATAACACACCTCAAGGTGCAGTGTAACAGGGGCTGGAACGCTGCACCACAAGAGATAATAGTGACTGAGCAAGAGTGTTCAATAACCAGCCAAGGTACCTCACCTTGCCACGACAGGGCCATACAACTTCCCAATAACACACCTCAAGGTGCAGTGTGACAGGGGCTAGAAAGCTGCACCACAAGAGATAATAGTGACTCACCAAGAGTGTAAAATAACCAGACAAGGTACCTCACCTTCCAACGACAGTGCCATACAACCTCCCAATAACACACCTCAAGGTGCAGTGTAACAGGGGCTGGAAAGCTGCACCACAAGAGATAATAGTGACTCACCAAGAGTGTTCAATACCCAGCCAAGGTCCCTCACCTTGCAATGACAGGGCCATACAACCTCCCAATAACACACCTCAAGGTGCTGTGTAACAGTGTCTAGAATGCTGCACCACAAGAGATAATAGTGACTCACCAAGAGTGTTCATTAACCAGCCAAGGTACCTCACCTTGCAACGACAGTGCCATACAACCTCCCAATAACACACCTCAAGGTGCAGTGTAACAGGGGCTGGAAAGCTGCACCGAAGGAGATAATAGTGACTCGCCAAGAGTGTTCAATAACCAGCCAAGGTACCTCACCTTGCAACGACAGGGCCATACAACCTCCCAATAACACACCTCGAGGTGCAGTGTAACAGGGGCTGGACAGCTGCACCACAAGAGATAATAGTGACTCACCAAGAGTGTTCAATAACCAGCCAAGGTACCTCACCTTGTAGCAACAGGCCATAAAACCTCCCAATAACACACCTCAAGGTGCAGTGTAACAGGGGATGGAAAGCTTCACCACAAGACATAATAGTGACTCACCAAGAGTGCTCAATAACAATCCAATGTAGCTCACCTTCCAACGACAGAGCCATAAAACCTCCCAATAACACACCTCGAGGTGCAGTGTAGCAGGGGCTAGAAAGCTGCACCACAAAAGATAATAGTGACTCACCAAGAGTGTTCAATAACCAGCCAAGGTACCTCACCTTGCAACGACAGGGCCATACAACCTCCCAATAACACACCTCAAGGTGCAGTGTAACACGGGCCGGAATGCTGCACCACAAGAGATAATAGTGACTCACCAAGAGTGTAAAATAACCAACCAAGGTACCTCACCTTGCAGCGACAGGGCCATACAACCTCCCAATAACACACCTCAAGGTGCAGTGTAACAGGGGCTAGAAAGCTGCACCACAAGAGATAATAGTGACTCACCAAGAGTGTTCAATAACCAGACAAGTTACCTCACCTTGCAACGACAGGGCCATACAACCTCCCAATAACACACCTCAAGGTGCAGTGTAACAGCGGCTGGAAATCTGCACCACAAGACATAATAGTGACTCACCAAGAGTGCTCAATAACCATCCAATGTAGCTCACCTTCCAACGACAGAGCCATACAACCTCCCAATAACACACCTCAAGGTGCAGTGTAACAGGGGCTGGAAAGCTGCACCACAAGACATAATAGTGACTCAACAAGAGTGCTCAATAACCATCCAATGTAGCTCACCTTCCAACGACAGAGCCATGCAACCTCCCAATAACACACCTCAAGGTGCAGTGTAACAGGGGCTAGAATGCTGCACCGCAAGAGATAATAGTGACTCACCAAGAGTGTTCAATAACCAGCCAAGGTACCTCACCTTTCAACTACAGGGCCATACAACCTCCCAATAACACACCAAGGTGCAGTGTAACAGGGGCTGGAAAGCTGCACCACAAGAGATAATAGTGACTCACCAAGAGTGTTCAATAACCAGACAAGGTACCTCACCGACAAACGACAGTGCCATACAACCTCCCAATAACACACCTCAAGGTGCAGTGTAACAGGGGCTGGAAAGCTGCACCACAAGAGATAATAGTGACTCACCAAGAGTGCTCAATAACCATCCAATGTATCTCACCTTCCAACGACAGGGCCATACAACCTCCCAATAACACACCTCAAGGTGCAGTGTAACAGGGGCTGGAAAGCTGCACCACAACATATAATAGTGACTCACCAAGAGTGTTCAATAACCAGCCAAGGTACCTCACCTTGCAACGACAATGCCATACATCCTCCCAATAATACACCTCAAGGTGCAGTGTAACAGGGGCTGGAAAGCTGCATCTCAAGAGATAATGGTGACTCACCAAGAGTGCTCAATAACCATCCAATGTAGCTCACCTTCCAACGACAGAGCCATACAACCTCCCAATAACACACCTCAAGGTGCAGTGTAACAGGGGCTGGAAAGCTGCACCACAAGACATAATAGTGACTCACCAAGAGTGCTCAATAACCATCCAATGTAGCTCACCTTCCAACGACAGAGCCATACAACCTCCCAATAACACACCTCAAGGTGCAGTGTAACAGGGGCTAGAATGCTGCACCACAAGAGATAATAGTGACTCACCAAGAGTGTTCAATAACCAGACAAGGTACCTCACCTTCCAACGACAGTGCCATGCAACCTCCCAATAACACACCTCAAGGTGCAGTGTAACAGGGGCTGTAAAGCTGCACCGTAAGAGATAATAGTGACTCAGCAAGAGTGTTCAATAACCAGCCAAGGTACCTCACCTTGCAACCACAGGGCCATACAACCTCCCAATAACACACATCAAGGTGCAGTGTAACAGGGTCTGGAAAGCTGCACCGCAAGAGATAATAGTGACTCAGCAAGAGTGTTCAATAACCAGCCAAGGTACCTCACCTTGCAACGACAGGGCCATACAAACTCCCAATAACACACCAAGGTGCAGTGTAACAGGGGCTGGAAAGCTGCACCACAAGAATAATAGTGACTCACCAAGAGTGTTCAATAACCAGACAAGGTACCTCACCGACAAACGACAGTGCCATACAACCTCCCAATAACACACCTCAAGGTGCAGTGTAACAGGGGCTGGAAAGCTGCACCACAACAGATAATAGTGACTTACCGACAGTGTTCAATAACCAGCCAATGTAGCTCACCTTCCAACGACAGGGCCATACAAACTCCCAATAACACACCTTAAGGTGCAGTGTAACAGGTGCTGGAAAGCTGCACCACAAGAGATAATAGTGACTCACCAAGAGTGTAAAATAACCAGCCAAGGTTCCTCACCTTGCTCCGACAGGGCCATAAAACCTCCCAATAACACACCTCAAGGTGCAGTGTTATAAGGACTGGAAAGCTGCACCACAACAGATAATAGTGACTTACCGACAGTGTTCAATAACCAGCCAAGGTACCTCACTTTGCTATGACAGGACCATAAATCATCCCAATAACACACCTCAAGGTGCAGTGTAACAGGGGCTGGAAAGCTGCATCTCAAGAGATAATAGTGACTCACCAAGAGTGTTCAAAAACTAGCCAATGAACCTCACCTTGCCACGACAGTGCCATACAACCTCCCAATAACACACCTCAAGGTGCAGTGTAACAGGGTCTGGAAAGCTGCACCGCAAGAGATAATAGTGACTCAGTAAGAGTGTTCAATAACTAGCCAAGGTACCTCACCTTGCAAAGACAGGGCCATACAACCTCCCAATAACACACCTCGTGGTGCAGTGTAACAGGGGCTGGAAAGGTACACCACAAGAGATAATAGTGACCCACCAAGAGTGTTCAATAACCAGCCAAGGTACCTCACCTTGAAACGACAGTGCCATACAACCTCCCAATAACACACCTCAGGGTGCAGTGTGACAGGGGCTGGAAAGGTACACCACAAGAGATAATAGTGACTCACCAAGAGTGTTCAATAACCAGCCAAGGTACCTCACCTTGCAACGACAGGGCCATACAACCTCCCAATAACTCACCTCAAGGTTCAGTGTAACAGCGGCTGGAAAGCTGCACCACAACAGATAATAGTGACTCACCAAGAGTGTTCAAAAACCAGTCAAGGTACCTCACATTGCAACGACAGGGCCACACAACCTCCCAATAACACACCTCAAGGTGCAGTGTAACAGGGGCTGGAAAGCTGCACCACAAGAGATAATAGTGACTCACCAAGAGTGTTCAATAACCAGTCAAGGTACCTCACCTTGCAACGACAGGGCCATACAACCTCCCAATAACACACCTCAAGGTGCAGTGTAACAGGGGCTGGAAAGCTGCACCACAAGAGATAATAGTGACTCACCAAGAGTGTTCAATAACCAGTCAAGGTACCTCACCTTGCAACGACAGGGCCATACAACCTCCCAATAACACACCTCGAGGTGCAGTGTAACAGGGGCTGGAAAGCTACACCACAACAGATAATAGTGACTCACCAAGAGTGTTCAAGAACCAGTCAAGGTACCTCACCTTGCAATGACAGGGCCATATAACCTCCCAATAACACACCTCAAGGTGCAATGTAACAGGTGCTGGAAAGCTGCACCGCAAGAGATAATAGTGACTCAGCAAGAGTGTTCAATAACCAGCCAAGGTACCTCACCGGCAAACGACAGTGCCATACAACCTCCCAATAACACACCTCAAGGTGCAGTGTAACAGGGGCTGGAAAGCTGCACCACAAGACATAATAGTGACTCACCAAGAGTGCTCAATAACCATCCAATGTAGCTCACCTTCCAACGACAGGGCCATACAACCTCCCAATAACACACCTCAAGGTGCAGTGTAACAGGGGCTGGAAAGCTGCACCACAAAAGATAATAGTGACTCACCAAGAGTGTTCAATAACCAGCCAAGGTAACTCACCTTGCGACGACAGTACCATACAACCTCCCAATAACACACCTCAAGGTGCAGTGTAACAGGGGCTGGAAAGCTGCACCACAAGACATAATAGTGACTCACCAAGAGTGCTCAATAACCATCCAATGTAGCTCACCTTCCAACGACAGGGCCATACAACCTCCCAATAACACACCTCAAGGTGCAGTGTAACAGGGGCTGGAAAGCTGCACCACAAAAGATAATAGTGACTCACCAAGAGTGTTCAATAACCAGCCAAAGTACCTCACCTTGCAACGACAGGGCCATACAACCTCACAATAATACACCTCGAGGTGCAGCGTAACAGGGGCTGGACAGCTGTACCACAAGAGATAATAGTGACTCACCAAGAGTGTAAAATAACCAACCAAGGTACCTCACCTTGCAACAACAGGGCAAGACGACCTCCCAATAACACACCTCAAGGTGCAGTGTTTCAGGGTCTGGAAAGCTGCACCACAAGAGATAATAGTGACTCACCAAGAGTGTTCAATAACCAGCCAAGGTACCTCACCTTGAAACGACAGGGCCGTGCAACCTCCCAATGACACACCTCAAGGTGCAGTGTAACAGGGGCTGGAAAGCTGCACCACAACAGATAATAGTGACTTACCGACAGTGTTCAATAACCAGCCAAGGAACCCACCTTGCAACTACAGGGGCATACAACCTCCCAATAACAAACCTCAAGGTGCAGTGTATCAGGGGCTGGAAAGCTGCTCCACAAGAGATACTAGTGACTCACCAAAAGTTTTCAATAACCACACAAGGTACCTCACCCTGCTACGACAGGACCAAGAAACCTCCCAATAACACACCTCAAGGTGCAGTGTAACAGGGGCTGGAAAGCTGCATCTCAAGAGATAATAGTGACTCAGGAAGAGTGTTCAATAACCAGCCAAGGTACCTCACCTTGCAACGACAGGGCCATACAACCTCCCAATAACACACCTCAAGTTGCAGTGTAACAGGGGCTGTAAAGCTGCACCTCAAGAGATAGTAGTGACTCACCAAGAGTGTTCAATAACCAGACAAGGTACCTCACCTTCCAACGACAGTGCCATGCAACCTCCCAATAACACACCTCAAGGTGCATTGTAACAGGGGCTGGAAAGCTGCACCGCAAGAGATAATAGTGACTCAGCAAGAGTGTTCAATAACCAGCCAAGGTACCTCACCTTGCAACGACAGGGCCATACAACCTCCCAATAACACACATCAAGGTGCAGTGTAACAGGGTCTGGAAAAATGCACCACAAGAGATAATAGTGACTCAGCAAGAGTGTTCAATAACCAGCCAATGTATCTCACCTTCCAACGACAGGGCCATACAACCTCCCAATAACACACCTCAAGGTGCAGTGTAACAGGGGCTGTAAAGCTGCACCTCAAGAGATAATAGTGACTCACCAAGAGTGTTCAATAACCAGACAAGGTACCTCACCTTCCAACGACAGTGCCATGCAACCTCCCAATAACACACCTCAAGGTGCATTGTAACAGGGGCTGGAAAGCTGCACCGCAAGAGATAATAGTGACTGAGCAAGAGTGTTCAATAACCAGCCAAGGTACCTCACCGACAAACGATAGTGCCATACAACCTCCCAATAACACACCTCAAGGTGCAGTGTAACAGGGGCTGAAAAGCTGCACCACAAGACATAATAGTGACTCACCAAGAGTGCTCAATAACCATCCAATGTATCTCACCTTCCAACGACAGGGCCATACAACCTCCCAATAACACACCTCAAGGTGCAGTGTAACAGGGGCTGGAAAGCTGCACCACAAAATATAATAGTGACTCACCAAGAGTGTTCAATAACCAGCCAAGGTTCCTCACCTTGCAACGACAGGGCCATACAACCTCCCAATAACACACCTCAAGGTGCAGTGTAACAGGGGCTAGAATGCTGCACCACAAGAGATAATAGTGACTCATCAAGAGTGTTCAATAACCAGCCAAGGTACCTCACCTTGCAACGACAGGGCCATACAACCTCCCAATAAAACACCTCGAGGTGCAGTGTAACAGGGGTTGGACAGCTGCACCACAAGAGATAATAGTGACTCACCAAGAGTGTAAAATAACCAACCAAGGTACCTCACCTTGCAACGACAGGGCCATACAACCTTCCATTAATACTCACCTCAAGGTGCAGTGTAACAGGGGCTGGAATGCTGCAACACAAGAGATAATAGTGACTCACCAAGAGTGTTCAATAACCAGCCAAGGTACCTCACCTTGCAACGACAGGGCCATACAACCTCCCAATAACACATCTCAAGGTGCAGTGTAACAGGGGCTGGAAAGCTGCACCACAAGAGATAATAGTGACTCAGCAAGAGTGTTCAATAACCAGCCAAGGTTCCTCACCTTGCAACGACAGGGCCATACAACCTCCCAATAACAAACCTCAAGGTGCAGTGTATCAGGGGCTGGAAAGCTGCTCCACAAGAGATACTAGTGACTCACCAAGAGTGTTCAATAACCAGCCAAGGTACCTCACCTTGCAACGGCAGGGCCATACAACCTCCCAATAACACACCTCAAGGTGCAGTGTAACAGGGGCTGTAAAGCTGCACCTCAAGAGATAATAGTGACTCACCAAGAGTGTTCAATAACTAGACAAGGTACCTCACCTTCCAACGACAGGGCCATACAACCTCCCAATAACACACATCAAGGTGCAGTGTAACAGGGTCTGGAAAAATGCACAAGAGATAATAGTGACTCAGCAAGAGTGTTCAATAACCAGCCAATGTAGCTCACCTTCCAACGACAGGGCCATACAACCTCCCAATAACACATCTCAAGGTGCATTGTAACAGGGGCTGGAAAGCTGCACCGCAAGAGATATTAGTGACTCAGCAAGAGTGTTCAATAACCAGCCAAGGTACCTCACCGACAAACAACAGTGCCATACAACCTCCCAATAACACACCTCAAGGTGCAGTGTAACAGGGGCTGGAAAGCTGCACCACAAGACATAATAGTGACTCACCAAGAGTGCTCAATAACCATCCAATGTATCTCACCTTCCAACGACAGGGCCATACAACCTCCCAATAACACACCTCAAGGTGCAGTGTAACAGGGGCTGGAAAGCTGCACCACAAAATATAATAGTGACTCACCAAGAGTGTTCAATAACCAGCCAAGGTTCCTCACCTTGCAACGACATTGCCATACAACCCCCGAATAACACACGTCAAGGTGCAGTGTAACAGGGGCTAGAATGCTGCACCACAAGAGATAATAGTGACTCATCAAGAGTGTTCAATAACCAGCCAAGGTACCTCACCTTGCAACGACAGGGCCATACAACCTCCCAATAAAACACCTCGAGGTGCAGTGTAACAGGGGTTGGACAGCTGCACCACAAGAGATAATAGTGACTCACCAAGAGTGTAAAATAACCAACCAAGGTACCTCACCTTGCAACGACGGGGCCATACAACCTTCCAATAACACTCACCTCACGGTGCAGTGTAACAGGGGCTGGAAAGCTGCATCTCAAGAGATAATAGTGACTCACCAAGAGTGTTCAATAACCAGCCAAGGTTCCTCACCTTGCAACGACAGGGCCATACAACCTCCCAATAACACACCTCAAGGTGCAGTGTAACAGGGGCTGGAATGCTGCACCACAAGAGATAATAGTGACTCACCAAGAGTGTTCAATAACCAGCCAAGGTACCTCACCTTGCAACGACAGGGCCATACAACCTCCCAATAACACACCTCAAGGTGCAGTGTTATAGGGACTGGAAAGCTGCACCACAACAGATAATAGTGACTCACCAAGAGTGTTCAATAACTAGCCAAGGTACCTCACCTTGCCACGACAGGGCCATACAACCTCCCAATAACACACCTCAAGGTGCAGTGTAGCAGGGGCTAGAAAGCTGCACCACGAAAGATAATAGTGACTCACCAAGAGTGTTCAATAACCAGCCAAGTTTCCTCACTTTGCTACGACAGGACCATAAATCCTCCCAATAACACACCTCAAGGTGCAGTGTAACAGGGGCTGGAACGCTGCACCACAAGAGATAATAGTGACTGAGCAAGAGTGTTCAATAACCAGCCAAGGTACCTCACCTTGCCACGACAGGGCCATACAACTTCCCAATAACACACCTCAAGGTGCAGTGTGACAGGGGCTAGAAAGCTGCACCACAAGAGATAATAGTGATTCACCAAGAGTGTTCAATAACCAGCCAAGGAACCTCACCTTGCAACGACAGGGCCATACAGCCTCCCAATAACACAGCTCACGGTGCAGTGTAACAGGGGCTGGAAAGCTGCACCACAAGAGATAATAGTGACTCACCAAGAGTGTTCAATACCCAGCCAAGGTTCCTCACCTTGCAACGACAGGGCCATACAACCTCCCAATAACACACCTCACGGTGCAGTGTAACAGGGGCTGGAATGCTGCACCACAAGAGACAATAGTGACTCACCAAGAGTGTTCAATACCCAGCCAAGGTTCCTCACCTTGCAACGACAGGGCAATACAACCTCCCAATAACACACCTCACGGTGCAGTGTAACAGGGGCTGGAAAGCTGCACCACAAGAGATAATAGTGACTCACCAAGAGTGTTCAATAACCAACCAAGGTACCTCACCTTGCAACGACAGTGCCATACAACCTCACAATAACACACATCAAGGTGCTGTCTAACAGGGGCTGGAAAGCTG
Organism: Ambystoma mexicanum; assembly: GCF_040938575.1. NCBI lineage: Eukaryota > Metazoa > Chordata > Amphibia > Caudata > Ambystomatidae > Ambystoma > Ambystoma mexicanum. Next base: position 270,873 of record NW_027182508.1, on the reverse strand, counting down.
CATCACAAGAGACAATAGTGACTGAGCAAGAGTGTTCAATAACCAGCCAAGGTACCTCACCTTGCAACGACAGGGCCATACAACCTCCCAATAAGACACCTCTAGGTGCAGTGTTATAGGGACTGGAAAGCTGCACCACAAGAGATAATAGTGGCTCACCAAAAGTGTTCAATAAACCGCTAAGGTACCTCACCTTGCAACGACAGGGCCTTACAACCTCCCAATAACACACCTCAAGGTGCAGTGTAACAGCTGCTGGAAAGCTGCACCACAAGAGATAATAGTGACTCAGCAAGAGTGTTCAATAACCATCCAAGGTACCTCACCTTGCAACGACATGGCCGTACAACCTCCCAATAACACACCTTAAGGTGCAGTGTAACACGGGCTGGAATGCTGCACCACAAGAGATAATAGTGACTCACCAAGAGTATTCAACAACCAGCCAAGGTACCTCACCCTGCAACGACAGTGCCATACAACCTCCCAATAACACACCTCAAGGTGCAGTGTACCAGGGGCTGGAAAGCTGCACCACAAGACATAATAGTGACTCACAAAGAGTGCTCAATAACCATCCAATGTAGCTCACCTTCCAACGACAGAGCCATACAACCTCCCAATAACACACCTCAAGGTGCAGTGTAGCAGGGGCTGGACAGCTGCACCCCAAGAGATAATAGTGACTCACCAAGAGTGTAAAAAAACCAGACAAGGTACCTCACCTTGCAACGACAGGGCCATACAACCTCCCAATAACACACCTCAAGGTGCAGTGTAACACGGGCTGGAATGCTGCACCACAAGAGATAATAGTGACTCACCAAGAGTGTTCAATAACCAGCCATGGTACCTCACCTTGCAACGACAGGGCCATACAACCTCCCAATAAGACACCTCGAGCTGCAGTGTAACAGGGGCTGGACAGCTGAACCACAAGAGATAATAGTGACTCACCAAGAGTGTAAAATAACCAACCAAGGTACCTCACCTTGCAACAACAGGGCCAGACGACCTCCCAATAACACACCTCAAGGTGCAGTGTTTCAGGGGCTGGAAAGCTGCACCACAAGAGATAATAGTGACTCACCAAGAGTGTTCAATAACCAGCCAAGGTACCTCACCTTGAAACGACAGGGCCATGCAACCTCCCAATGACACACCTCAAGGTGCAGTGTAACAGGGGCTGGAAAGCTGCACCACAAGAGATAATAGTGACTCAGCAAGAGTGTTCAGTAAACAGCCAGGAAACCTCACCTTGCAGCGACAGGACCATACAACCTCCCAATAATACACCTCAAGGTGCAGTGTAACAGGGGCTGGAAAGCTGCACCACAACAGATAATAGTGTCTTACCGACAGTGTTCAATAACCAGCCAAGGAACCCACCTTGCAACAACAGGGGCATACAACCTCCCAATAACAAACCTCAAGGTGCAGTGTATCAGGGGCTGGAAAGCTGCTCCACAAGAGATACTAGTGACTCACCAAGAGTGTTCAATAACCGCCCAAGGTACCTCACCTTGCTACGACAGGACCAAGAATCCTCCCAATAACACACCTCAAGGTGCAGTGTAACAGGTGCTGGAAAGCTGCATCTCAAGAGATAATAGTGACTCAGGAAGAGTGTTCAATAACCAGCCAAGGTACCTCACCTTGCAACGGCAGGGCCATACAACCTCCCAATAACACACCTCAAGGTGCAGTGTAACAGGGGCTGTAAAGCTGTACCTCAAGAGATAATAGTGACTCACCAAGAGTGTTCAATAACTAGACAAGGTACCTCACCTTCCAACGACAGGGCCATACAACCTCCCAATAACACACCTCAAGGTGCAGTGTAACAGGGTATGGAAAAATGCACAAGAGATAATAGTGACTCAGCAAGAGTGTCCAATAACCAGCCAATGTATCTCACCTTCCAACAACAGGGCCATACAACCTCCCAATAACACATCTCAAGGTGCATTGTAACAGGGGCTGGAAAGCTGCACCGCAAGAGATATTAGTGACTCAGCAAGAGTGTTCAATAACCAGCCAAGGTACCTCACCGACAAACGACAGTGCCATACAACCTCCCAATAACACACCTCAAGGTGCAGTGTAACAGGGGCTGGAAAGCTGCACCACAAGACATAATAGTGACTCACCAAGAGTGCTCAATAACCATCCAATGTATCTCACCTTCCAACGACAGGGCCATACAACCTCCCAATAACACACCTCAAGGTGCAGTGTAACAGGGGCTGGAAAGCTGCACCACAAAATATAATAGTGACTCACCAAGAGTGTTCAATAACCAGCCAAGGTTCCTCACCTTGCAACGACAGGGCCATACAACCCCCGAATAACACACATCAAGGTGCAGTGTAACAGGGGCTAGAATGCTGCACCACAAGAGATAATAGTGACTCATCAAGAGTGTTCAATAACCAGCCAAGGTACCTCACCTTGCAACGACAGGGCCATACAACCTCCCAATAAAACACCTCGAGGTGCAGTGTAACAGGGGTTGGACAGCTGCACCACAAGAGATAATAGTGACTCACCAAGAGTGTAAAATAACCAACTAAGGTACCTAACCTTGCAACGACAGGGCCATACAACCTTCCAATAACACTCACCTCACGGTGCAGTGTAACAGGGGCTGGAAAGCTGCATCTCAAGAGATAATAGTGACTCACCAAGAGTGTTCAATAACCAGCCAAGGTTCCTCACCTTGCAACGACAGGGCCATACAACCTCCCAATAACACACCTCAAGGTGCAGTGTAACAGGGGCTGGAATGCTGCACCACAAGAGATAATAGTGACTCACCAAGAGTGTTCAATAACCAGCCAAGGTACCTCACCTTGCAACGACAGGGCCATACAACCTCCCAATAACACACCTCAAGGTGCAGTGTTATAGGGACTGGAAAGCTGCACCACAACAGATAATAGTGACTCACCAAGAGTGTTCAATAACTAGCCAAGGTACCTCACCTTGCCACGACAGGGCCTTACAACCTCCCAATAACGCACCTCAAGGTGCAGTGTAGCAGGGGCTAGAAAGCTGCACCACAAAAGATAATAGTGACTCACCAAGAGTGTTCAATAACCAGCCAAGTTTCCTCGCTTTGCTACGACAGGACCATAAATCCTCCCAATAACATACCTCAAGGTGCAGTGTAACAGGGGCTGGAACGCTGCACCACAAGAGATAATAGTGACTGAGCAAGAGTGTTCAATAACCAGCCAAGGTACCTCACCTTGCCACGACAGGGCCATACAACTTCCCAATAACACACCTCAAGGTGCAGTGTGACAGGAGCTAGAAAGCTGCACCACAAGAGATAATAGTGACTCACCAAGAGTGTAAAATAACCAGACAAGGTACCTCACCTTCCAACGACAGTGCCATACAACCTCCCAATAACACACCTCAAGGTGCAGTGTAACAGGGGCTGGAAAGCTGCACCACAAGAGATAATAGTGACTCACCAAGAGTGTTCAATACCCAGCCAAGGTTCCTCACCTTGCAACGACAGGGCCATACAACCTCCCAATAACACACCTCAAGGTGCTGTGTAACAGGGGCTAGAATGCTGCACCACAAGAGATAATAGTGACTCACCAAGAGTGTTCATTAACCAGCCAAGGTACCTCACCTTGCAACGACAGTGCCATACAACCTCCCAATAACACACCTCAAGGTGCAGTGTAACAGGGGCTGGAAAGCTGCACCACAGGAGATAATAGTGACTCGCCAAGAGTGTTCAATAACCAGCCAAGGTACCTCACCTTGCAACGACAGGGCCATACAACCTCCCAATAACACACCTCGAGGTGCAGTGTAACAGTGGCTGGACAGCTGCAGCACAAGAGATAATAGTGACTCACCAAGAGTGTTCAATAACCAGCCAAGGTACCTCACCTTGTAGCAACAGGCCATAAAACCTCCCAATAACACACCTCAAGGTGCAGTGTAACAGGGGATGGAAAGCTTCACCACAAGACATAATAGTGACTCACCAAGAGTGCTCAATAACCATCCAATGTAGCTCACCTTCCAACGACAGAGCCATAAAACCTCCCAATAACACACCTCGAGGTGCAGTGTAGTAGGGGCTAGAAAGCTGCACCACAAAAGATAATAGTTACTCACCAAGAGTGTTCAATAACCAGCCAAGGTTCCTCACCTTCCAACGACAGAGCCATACAACCTCCCAATAACACACCTCAAGGTGCAGTGTAACAGGGGCTGGAAAGCTGCACCACAAGAGATAATAGTGACTCACCAAGAGTGTAAAATAACCAACCGAGGTACCTCACCTTGCAACGACAGTGCCATGCAACCTCCCAATAACACACCTCAAGGTGCAGTGTAACAGGGGCTGGAAAGCTGTACCACAAGAGATAATAGTGACCCACCAAGAGTGTTCAATAACCAGCCAAGGTACCTCACCTTGCAACGACAGGGCCATACAACCTCCCAATAACACACCTCAAGGTGCAGTGTAACAGGGTCTGGAAAGCTGCACCACAAGAGATAATAGTGATTCACCAAGAGTGTTCAATACCCAGCCAAGGTTCCTCACCTTGCAACGACAGGGCCATACAACCTCCCAATAACACACCTCACGGTGCAGTGTAACAGGGGCTGGAATGCTGCACCACAAGAGACAATAGTGACTCACCAAGAGTGTTCAATACCCAGCCAAGGTTCCTCACCTTGCAACGACAGGGCAATACAACCTCCCAATAACACACCTCACGGTGCAGTGTAACAGGGGCTGGAAAGCTGCACCACAAGAGATAATAGTGACTCACCAAGAGTGTTCAATAACCAACCAAGGTACCTCACCTTGCAACGACAGTGCCATACAACCTCACAATAACACACATCAAGGTGCTGTCTAACAGGGGCTGGAAAGCTGCATCACAAGAGACAATAGTGTCTGAGCAAGAGTGTTCAATAACCAGCCAAGGTACCTCACCTTGCAACAACCGGGCCATACAACCTCCCAATAAGACACCTCTAGGTGCAGTGTTATAGGGACTGGAAAGCTGCACCACAAAAGATAATAGTGACTCACCAAGAGTGTTCAATAACCAGCCAAGGTACCTCACCTTGCAACGACAGGGCCATGCAACCTCCCAATAACACACCTCGAGGTACAGTGTAACAGGGGCTGGACAGCTGCACCACAAGAGATAATAGTGACTCACCAAGAGTGTAAAATAACCAGCCAAAGTACCTCACCTTGCAACGACAGGGCCATACAACCTCCCAATAACACACCTCACGGTGCAGTGTAACAGGGGCTGGAAAGCTGCACCACAAGAGATAATAGTGGCTCACCAAAAGTGTTCAATAACCCGCTAAGGTACCTCACCTTGCAACGACAGGGCCTTACAACCTCCCAATAACACACCTCAAGGTGCAGTGTAACAGGTGCTGGAAAGCTGCACCACAAGAGATAATAGTGACTCAGCAAGAGTGTTCAATAACCATCCAAGGTACCTCACCTTGCAACGACATGGCCGTACAACCTCCCAATAACACACCTTAAGGTGCAGTGTAACACGGGCTGGAATGCTGCACCACAAGAGATAATAGTGACTCACCAAGAGTGTTCAATAACCAGCCAAGGTACCTCACCCTGCAACGACAGTGCCATACAACCTCCCAATAACACACCTCAAGGTGCAGTGTACCAGGGGCTGGAAAGCTGCACCACAAGACATAATAGTGACTCACAAATAGTGCTCAATAACCATCCAATGTAGCTCACCTTCCAACGACAGAGCCATACAACCTCCCAATAACACACCTCAAGGTGCAGTGTAGCAGGGGCTGGACAGCTGCACCCCAAGAGATAATAGTGACTCACCAAGAGTGTAAAAAAACCAGACAAGGTACCTCACCTTGCAACGACAGGGCCATACAACCTCCCAATAACACACCTCAAGGTGCAGTGTAACACGGGCTGGAATGCTGCACCACAAGAGATAATAGTGACTCACCAAGAGTGTTCAATAACCAGCCATGGTACCTCACCTTGCAACGACAGGGCCATACAACCTCCCAATAAGACACCTCAAGGTGCAGTGTTTCAGGGGCTGGAAAGCTGCACCACAAGAGATAATAGTGACTCACCAAGAGTGTTCAATAACCAGCCAAGGTACCTCACCTTGAAACGACAGGGCCATGCAACCTCCCAATGACACACCTCAAGGTGCAGTGTAACAGGGGCTGGAAAGCTGCACCACAAGAGATAATAGTGACTCAGCAAGAGTGTTCAGTAAACAGCCAAGAAACCTCACCTTGCAGCGACAGGACCATACAACCTCCCAATAATACACCTCAAGGTGCAGTGTAACAGGGGCTGGAAAGCTGCACCACAACAGATAATAGTGACTTACCGACAGTGTTCAATAACCAGCCAAGGAACCCACCTTGCAACAACAGGGGCATACAACCTCCCAATAACAAACCTCAAGGTGCAGTGTATCAGGGGCTGGAAAGCTGCTCCACAAGAGATACTAGTGACTCACCAAGAATGTTCAATAACCACCCAAGGTACCTCACCTTGCTACGACAGGACCAAGAATCCTCCCAATAACACACCTCAAGGTGCAGTGTAACAGGGGCTGGAAAGCTGCATCTCAAGAGATAATAGTGACTCAGGAAGAGTGTTCAATAACCAGCCAAGGTACCTCACCTTGCAATGGCAGGGCCATACAACCTCCCAATAACACACCTCAAGGTGCAGTGTAACAGGGGCTGTAAAGCTGCACCTCAAGAGATAATAGTGACTCACCAAGAGTGTTCAATAACTAGACAAGGTACCTCACCTTCCAACGACAGGGCCATACAACCTCCCAATAACACACATCAAGGTGCAGTGTAACAGGGTCTGGAAAAATGCACAAGAGATAATAGTGACTCAGCAAGAGTGTTCAATAACCAGCCAATGTATCTCACCTTCCAACGACAGGGCCATACAACCTCCCAATAACACATCTCAAGGTGCATTGTAACAGGGGCTGGAAAGCTGTACCGCAAGAGATATTAGTGACTCAGCAAGAGTGTTCAATAACCAGCCAAGGTACCTCACCGACAAACGACAGTGCCATACAACCTCCCAATAACACACCTCAAGGTGCAGTGTAACAGGGGCTGGAAAGCTGCACCACAAGACATAATAGTGACTCACCAAGAGTGCTCAATAACCATCCAATGTATCTCACCTTCCAACGACAGGGCCATACAACCTCCCAATAACACACCTCAAGGTGCAGTGTAACAGGGGCTGGAAAGCTGCACCACAAAATATAATAGTGACTCACCAAGAGTGTTCAATAACCAGCCAAGGTTCCTCACCTTGCAACGACATTGCCATACAACCCCCGAATAACACACGTCAAGGTGCAGTGTAACAGGGGGTAGAATGCTGCACCACAAGAGATAATAGTGACTCATCAAGAGTGTTCAATAACCAGCCAAGGTACCTCACCTTGCAACGACAGGGCCATACAACCTCCCAATAAAACACCTCTAGGTGCAGTGTAACAGGGGTTGGACAGCTGCACCACAAGAGATAATAGTGACTCACCAAGAGTGTAAAATAACCAACCAAGGTACCTCACCTTGCAACGACGGGGCCATACAACCTTCCAATAACACTCACCTCACGGTGCAGTGTAACAGGGGCTGGAAAGCTGCATCTCAAGAGATAATAGTGACTCACCAAGAGTGTTCAATAACCAGCCAAGGTTCCTCACCTTGCAACGACAGGGCCATACAACCTCCCAATAACACACCTCAAGGTGCAGTGTAACAGGGGCTGGAATGCTGCACGACAAGAGATAATAGTGACTCACCAAGAGTGTTCAATAACCAGCCAAGGTACCTCACCTTGCAACGACAGGGCCATACAACCTCCCAATAACACACCTCAAGGTGCAGTGTAACAGGGGCTGGAATGCTGCACCACAAGAGATAATAGTGACTCACCAAGAGTGTTCAATAACCAGCCAAGGTACCTCACCTTGCAACGACAGGGCCATACAACCTCCCAATAACACACCTCAAGGTGCAGTGTAGCAGGGGCTAGAAAGCTGCACCACGAAAGATAATAGTGACTCACCAAGAGTGTTCAATAACCAGCCAAGTTTCCTCGCTTTGCTACGACAGGACCATAAATCCTCCCAATAACACACCTCAAGGTGCAGTGTAACAGGGGCTGGAACGCTGCACCACAAGAGATAATAGTGACTGAGCAAGAGTGTTCAATAACCAGCCAAGGTACCTCACCTTGCCACGACAGGGCCATACAACTTCCCAATAACACACCTCAAGGTGCAGTGTGACAGGGGCTAGAAAGCTGCACCACAAGAGATAATAGTGACTCACCAAGAGTGTAAAATAACCAGACAAGGTACCTCACCTTCCAACGACAGTGCCATACAACCTCCCAATAACACACCTCAAGGTGCAGTGTAACAGGGGCTGGAAAGCTGCACCACAAGAGATAATAGTGACTCACCAAGAGTGTTCAATACCCAGCCAAGGTCCCTCACCTTGCAATGACAGGGCCATACAACCTCCCAATAACACACCTCAAGGTGCTGTGTAACAGGGTCTAGAATGCTGCACCACAAGAGATAATAGTGACTCACCAAGAGTGTTCATTAACCAGCCAAGGTACCTCACCTTGCAACGACAGTGCCATACAACCTCCCAATAACACACCTCAAGGTGCAGTGTAACAGGGGCTGGAAAGCTGCACCGAAGGAGATAATAGTGACTCGCCAAGAGTGTTCAATAACCAGCCAAGGTACCTCACCTTGCAACGACAGGGCCATACAACCTCCCAATAACACACCTCGAGGTGCAGTGTAACAGGGGCTGGACAGCTGCACCACAAGAGATAATAGTGACTCACCAAGAGTGTTCAATAACCAGCCAAGGTACCTCACCTTGTAGCAACAGGCCATAAAACCTCCCAATAACACACCTCAAGGTGCAGTGTAACAGGGGATGGAAAGCTTCACCACAAGACATAATAGTGACTCACCAAGAGTGCTCAATAACAATCCAATGTAGCTCACCTTCCAACGACAGAGCCATAAAACCTCCCAATAACACACCTCGAGGTGCAGTGTAGCAGGGGCTAGAAAGCTGCACCACAAAAGATAATAGTGACTCACCAAGAGTGTTCAATAACCAGCCAAGGTACCTCACCTTGCAACGACAGGGCCATACAACCTCCCAATAACACACCTCAAGGTGCAGTGTAACACGGGCCGGAATGCTGCACCACAAGAGATAATAGTGACTCACCAAGAGTGTAAAATAACCAACCAAGGTACCTCACCTTGCAGCGACAGGGCCATACAACCCCCGAATAACACACATCAAGGTGCAGTGTAACAGGGGCTAGAATGCTGCACCACAAGAGATAATAGTGACTCATCAAGAGTGTTCAATAACCAGCCAAGGTACCTCACCTTGCAACGACAGGGCCATACAACCTCCCAATAAAACACCTCGAGGTGCAGTGTAACAGGGGTTGGACAGCTGCACCACAAGAGATAATAGTGACTCACCAAGAGTGTAAAATAACCAACTAAGGTACCTAACCTTGCAACGACAGGGCCATACAACCTTCCAATAACACTCACCTCACGGTGCAGTGTAACAGGGGCTGGAAAGCTGCATCTCAAGAGATAATAGTGACTCACCAAGAGTGTTCAATAACCAGCCAAGGTTCCTCACCTTGCAACGACAGGGCCATACAACCTCCCAATAACACACCTCAAGGTGCAGTGTAACAGGGGCTGGAATGCTGCACCACAAGAGATAATAGTGACTCACCAAGAGTGTTCAATAACCAGCCAAGGTACCTCACCTTGCAACGACAGGGCCATACAACCTCCCAATAACACACCTCAAGGTGCAGTGTTATAGGGACTGGAAAGCTGCACCACAACAGATTATAGTGACTCACCAAGAGTGTTCAATAACTAGCCAAGGTACCTCACCTTGCCATGACAGGGCCATACAACCTCCCAATAACGCACCTCAAGGTGCAGTGTAGCAGGGGCTAGAAAGCTGCACCACAAAAGATAATAGTGACTCACCAAGAGTGTTCAATAACCAGCCAAGTTTCCTCGCTTTGCTACGACAGGACCATAAATCCTCCCAATAACATACCTCAAGGTGCAGTGTAACAGGGGCTGGAACGCTGCACCACAAGAGATAATAGTGACTGAGCAAGAGTGTTCAATAACCAGCCAAGGTACCTCACCTTGCCACGACAGGGCCATACAACTTCCCAATAACACACCTCAAGGTGCAGTGTGACAGGAGCTAGAAAGCTGCACCACAAGAGATAATAGTGACTCACCAAGAGTGTAAAATAACCAGACAAGGTACCTCACCTTCCAACGACAGTGCCATACAACCTCCCAATAACACACCTCAAGGTGCAGTGTAACAGGGGCTGGAAAGCTGCACCACAAGAGATAATAGTGACTCACCAAGAGTGTTCAATACCCAGCCAAGGTTCCTCACCTTGCAACGACAGGGCCATACAACCTCCCAATAACACACCTCAAGGTGCTGTGTAACAGGGGCTAGAATGCTGCACCACAAGAGATAATAGTGACTCACCAAGAGTGTTCATTAACCAGCCAAGGTACCTCACCTTGCAACGACAGTGCCATACAACCTCCCAATAACACACCTCAAGGTGCAGTGTAACAGGGGCTGGAAAGCTGCACCACAGGAGATAATAGTGACACGCCAAGAGTGTTCAATAACCAGCCAAGGTACCTCACCTTGCAACGACAGGGCCATACAACCTCCCAATAACACACCTCGAGGTGCAGTGTAACAGTGGCTGGACAGCTGCAGCACAAGAGATAATAGTGACTCACCAAGAGTGTTCAATAACCAGCCAAGGTACCTCACCTTGTAGCAACAGGCCATAAAACCTCCCAATAACACACCTCAAGGTGCAGTGTAACAGGGGATGGAAAGCTTCACCACAAGACATAATAGTGACTCACCAAGAGTGCTCAATAACCATCCAATGTAGCTCACCTTCCAACGACAGAGCCATAAAACCTCCCAATAACACACCTCGAGGTGCAGTGTAGTAGGGGCTAGAAAGCTGCACCACAAAAGAGAATAGTTACTCACCAAGAGTGTTCAATAACCAGCCAAGGTTCCTCACCTTCCAACGACAGAGCCATACAACCTCCCAATAACACACCTCGTGGTGCAGTGTAAAAGGGGCTGGAAAGGTACACCACAAGAGATAATAGTGACCCACCAAGAGTGTTCAATAACCAGCCAAGGTACCTCACCTTGAAACGACAGTGCCATACAACCTCCCAATAACACACCTCAGGGTGCAGTGTGACAGGGGCTGGAAACGTACACCACAAGAGATAATAGTGACTCACCAAGAGTGTTCAATAACCAGCCAAGGTACCTCACCTTGCAACGACAGGGCCATACAACCTCCCAATAACTCACCTCAAGGTTCAGTGTAACAGCGGCTGGAAAGCTGCACCACAACAGATAATAGTGACTCACCAAGAGTGTTCAAAAACCAGTCAAGGTACCTCACATTGCAACGACAGGGCCACACAACCTCCCAATAACACACCTCAAGGTGCAGTGTAACAGGGGCTGGAAAGCTGCACCACAAGAGATAATAGTGACTCACCAAGAGTGTTCAATAACCAGTCAAGGTACCTCACCTTGCAACGACAGGGCCATACAACCTCCCAATAACACACCTCAAGGTGCAGTGTAACAGGGGCTGGAAAGCTGCACCACAAGAGATAATAGTGACTCACCAAGAGTGTTCAATAACCAGTCAAGGTACCTCACCTTGCAACGACAGGGCCATACAACCTCCCAATAACACACCTCGAGGTGCAGTGTAACAGGGGCTGGAAAGCTACACCACAACAGATAATAGTGACTCACCAAGAGTGTTCAAGAACCAGTCAAGGTACCTCACCTTGCAATGACAGGGCCATACAACCTCCCAATAACACACCTCAAGGTGCAATGTAACAGGTGCTGGAAAGCTGCACCGCAAGAGATAATAGTGACTCAGCAAGAGTGTTCAATAACCAGCCAAGGTACCTCACCGGCAAACGACAGTGCCATACAACCTCCCAATAACACACCTCAAGGTGCAGTGTAACAGGGGCTGGAAAGCTGCACCACAAGACATAATAGTGACTCACCAAGAGTGCTCAATAACCATCCAATGTAGCTCACCTTCCAACGACAGGGCCATACAACCTCCCAATAACACACCTCAAGGTGCAGTGTAACAGGGGCTGGAAAGCTGCACCACAAAAGATAATAGTGACTCACCAAGAGTGTTCAATAACCAGCCAAGGTAACTCACCTTGCAACGACAGTACCATACAACCTCCCAATAACACACCTCAAGGTGCAGTGTAACAGGGGCTGGAAAGCTGCACCACAAGACATAATAGTGACTCACCAAGAGTGCTCAATAACCATCCAATGTAGCTCACCTTCCAACGACAGGGCCATACAACCTCCCAATAACACACCTCAAGGTGCAGTGTAACAGGGGCTGGAAAGCTGCACCACAAAAGATAATAGTGACTCACCAAGAGTGTTCAATAACCAGCCAAAGTACCTCACCTTGCAACGACAGGGCCATACAACCTCACAATAATACACCTCGAGGTGCAGCGTAACAGGGGCTGGACAGCTGTACCACAAGAGATAATAGTGACTCACCAAGAGTGTAAAATAACCAACCAAGGTACCTCACCTTGCAACAACAGGGCAAGACGACCACCCAATAACACACCTCAAGGTGCAGTGTTTCAGGGTCTGGAAAGCTGCACCACAAGAGATAATAGTGACTCACCAAGAGTGTTCAATAACCAGCCAAGGTACCTCACCTTGAAACGACAGGGCCGTGCAACCTCCCAATGACACACCTCAAGGTGCAGTGTAACAGGGGCTGGAAAGCTGCACCACAACAGATAATAGTGACTTACCGACAGTGTTCAATAACCAGCCAAGGAACCCACCTTGCAACTACAGGGGCATACAACCTCCCAATAACAAACCTCAAGGTGCAGTGTATCAGGGGCTGGAAAGCTGCTCCACAAGAGATACTAGTGACTCACCAAAAGTTTTCAATAACCACACAAGGTACCTCACCCTGCTACGACAGGACCAAGAAACCTCCCAATAACACACCTCAAGGTGCAGTGTAACAGGGGCTGGAAAGCTGCATCTCAAGAGATAATAGTGACTCAGGAAGAGTGTTCAATAACCAGCCAAGGTACCTCACCTTGCAACGACAGGGCCATACAACCTCCCAATAACACACCTCAAGTTGCAGTGTAACAGGGGCTGTAAAGCTGCACCTCAAGAGATAGTAGTGACTCACCAAGAGTGTTCAATAACCAGACAAGGTACCTCACCTTCCAACGACAGTGCCATGCAACCTCCCAATAACACACCTCAAGGTGCATTGTAACAGGGGCTGGAAAGCTGCACCGCAAGAGATAATAGTGACTCAGCAAGAGTGTTCAATAACCAGCCAAGGTACCTCACCTTGCAACGACAGGGCCATACAACCTCCCAATAACACACATCAAGGTGCAGTGTAACAGGGTCTGGAAAAATGCACCACAAGAGATAATAGTGACTCAGCAAGAGTGTTCAATAACCAGCCAATGTATCTCACCTTCCAACGACAGGGCCATACAACCTCCCAATAACACACCTCAAGGTGCAGTGTAACAGGGGCTGTAAAGCTGCACCTCAAGAGATAATAGTGACTCACCAAGAGTGTTCAATAACCAGACAAGGTACCTCACCTTCCAACGACAGTGCCATGCAACCTCCCAATAACACACCTCAAGGTGCATTGTAACAGGGGCTGGAAAGCTGCACCGCAAGAGATAATAGTGACTGAGCAAGAGTGTTCAATAACCAGCCAAGGTACCTCACCGACAAACGATAGTGCCATACAACCTCCCAATAACACACCTCAAGGTGCAGTGTAACAGGGGCTGAAAAGCTGCACCACAAGACATAATAGTGACTCACCAAGAGTGCTCAATAACCATCCAATGTATCTCACCTTCCAACGACAGGGCCATACAACCTCCCAATAACACACCTCAATGTGCAGTGTAACAGGGGCTGGAAAGCTGCACCACAAAATATAATAGTGACTCACCAAGAGTGTTCAATAACCAGCCAAGGTTCCTCACCTTGCAACGACAGGGCCATACAACCTCCCAATAACACACCTCAAGGTGCAGTGTAACAGGGGCTAGAATGCTGCACCACAAGAGATAATAGTGACTCATCAAGAGTGTTCAATAACCAGCCAAGGTACCTCACCTTGCAACGACAGGGCCATACAACCTCCCAATAAAACACCTCGAGGTGCAGTGTAACAGGGGTTGGACAGCTGCACCACAAGAGATAATAGTGACTCACCAAGAGTGTAAAATAACCAACCAAGGTACCTCACCTTGCAACGACAGGGCCATACAACCTTCCACTAATACTCACCTCAAGGTGCAGTGTAACAGGGGCTGGAATGCTGCAACACAAGAGATAATAGTGACTCACCAAGAGTGTTCAATAACCAGCCAAGGTACCTCACCTTGCAACGACAGGGCCATACAACCTCCCAATAACACATCTCAAGGTGCAGTGTAACAGGGGCTGGAAAGCTGCACCACAAGAGATAATAGTGACTCAGCAAGAGTGTTCAATAACCAGCCAAGGTTCCTCACCTTGCAACGACAGGGCCATACAACCTCCCAATAACAAACCTCAAGGTGCAGTGTATCAGGGGCTGGAAAGCTGCTCCACAAGAGATACTAGTGACTCACCAAGAGTGTTCAATAACCAGCCAAGGTACCTCACCTTGCAACGGCAGGGCCATACAACCTCCCAATAACACACCTCAAGGTGCAGTGTAACAGGGGCTGTAAAGCTGCACCTCAAGAGATAATAGTGACTCACCAAGAGTGTTCAATAACTAGACAAGGTACCTCACCTTCCAACGACAGGGCCATACAACCTCCCAATAACACACATCAAGGTGCAGTGTAACAGGGTCTGGAAAAATGCACAAGAGATAATAGTGACTCAGCAAGAGTGTTCAATAACCAGCCAATGTAGCTCACCTTCCAACGACAGGGCCATACAACCTCCCAATAACACATCTCAAGGTGCATTGTAACAGGGGCTGGAAAGCTGCACCGCAAGAGATATTAGTGACTCAGCAAGAGTGTTCAATAACCAGCCAAGGTACCTCACCGACAAACGACAGTGCCATACAACCTCCCAATAACACACCTCAAGGTGCAGTGTAACAGGGGCTGGAAAGCTGCACCACAAGACATAATAGTGACTCACCAAGAGTGCTCAATAACCATCCAATGTATCTCACCTTCCAACGACAGGGCCATACAACCTCCCAATAACACACCTCAAGGTGCAGTGTAACAGGGGCTGGAAAGCTGCACCACAAAATATAATAGTGACTCACCAAGAGTGTTCAATAACCAGCCAAGGTTCCTCACCTTGCAACGACATTGCCATACAACCCCCGAATAACACACGTCAAGGTGCAGTGTAACAGGGGCTAGAATGCTGCACCACAAGAGATAATAGTGACTCATCAAGAGTGTTCAATAACCAGCCAAGGTACCTCACCTTGCAACGACAGGGCCATACAACCTCCCAATAAAACACCTCGAGGTGCAGTGTAACAGGGGTTGGACAGCTGCACCACAAGAGATAATAGTGACTCACCAAGAGTGTAAAATAACCAACCAAGGTACCTCACCTTGCAACGACGGGGCCATACAACCTTCCAATAACACTCACCTCACGGTGCAGTGTAACAGGGGCTGGAAAGCTGCATCTCAAGAGATAATAGTGACTCACCAAGAGTGTTCAATAACCAGCCAAGGTTCCTCACCTTGCAACGACAGGGCCATACAACCTCCCAATAACACACCTCAAGGTGCAGTGTAACAGGGGCTGGAATGCTGCACCACAAGAGATAATAGTGACTCACCAAGAGTGTTCAATAACCAGCCAAGGTACCTCACCTTGCAACGACAGGGCCATACAACCTCCCAATAACACACCTCAAGGTGCAGTGTTATAGGGACTGGAAAGCTGCACCACAACAGATAATAGTGACTCACCAAGAGTGTTCAATAACTAGCCAAGGTACCTCACCTTGCCACGACAGGGCCATACAACCTCCCAATAACACACCTCAAGGTGCAGTGTAGCAGGGGCTAGAAAGCTGCACCACGAAAGATAATAGTGACTCACCAAGAGTGTTCAATAACCAGCCAAGTTTCCTCACTTTGCTACGACAGGACCATAAATCCTCCCAATAACACACCTCAAGGTGCAGTGTAACAGGGGCTGGAACGCTGCACCACAAGAGATAATAGTGACTGAGCAAGAGTGTTCAATAACCAGCCAAGGTACCTCACCTTGCCACGACAGGGCCATACAACTTCCCAATAACACACCTCAAGGTGCAGTGTGACAGGGGCTAGAAAGCTGCACCACAAGAGATAATAGTGATTCACCAAGAGTGTTCAATAACCAGCCAAGGAACCTCACCTTGCAACGACAGGGCCATACAGCCTCCCAATAACACAGCTCACGGTGCAGTGTAACAGGGGCTGGAAAGCTGCACCACAAGAGATAATAGTGACTCACCAAGAGTGTTCAATACCCAGCCAAGGGTCCTCACCTTGCAACGACAGGGCCATACAACCTCCCAATAACACACCTCACGGTGCAGTGTAACAGGGGCTGGAATGCTGCACCACAAGAGACAATAGTGACTCACCAAGAGTGTTCAATACCCAGCCAAGGTTCCTCACCTTGCAACGACAGGGCAATACAACCTCCCAATAACACACCTCACGGTGCAGTGTAACAGGGGCTGGAAAGCTGCACCACAAGAGATAATAGTGACTCACCAAGAGTGTTCAATAACCAACCAAGGTACCTCACCTTGCAACGACAGTGCCATACAACCTCACAATAACACACATCAAGGTGCTGTCTAACAGGGGCTGGAAAGCTGCATCACAAGAGACAATAGTGACTGAGCAAGAGTGTTCAATAACCAGCCAAGGTACCTCACCTTGCAACGACAGGGCCATACAACCTCCCAATAAGACACCTCTAGGTGCAGTGTTATAGGGACTGGAAAGCTGCACCACAAAAGATAATAGTGACTCACCAAGAGTGTTCAATAACCAGCCAAGGTACCTCACCTTGCAACGACAGGGCCATGCAACCTCCCAATAACACACCTCGAGGTACATTGTAACAGGGGCTGGACAGCTGCACCACAAGAGATAATAGTGACTCACCAAGAGTGTAAAATAACCAGCCAAAGTACCTCACCTTGCAACGACAGGGCCATACAACCTCCCAATAACACACCTCACGGTGCAGTGTAACAGGGGCTGGAAAGCTGCACCACAAGAGATAATAGTGGCTCACCAAAAGTGTTCAATAAACCGCTAAGGTACCTCACCTTGCAACGACAGGGCCTTACAACCTCCCAATAACACACCTCAAGGTGCAGTGTAACAGGTGCTGGAAAGCTGCACCACAAGAGATAATAGTGACTCAGCAAGAGTGTTCAATAACCATCCAAGGTACCTCACCTTGCAACGACATGGCCGTACAACCTCCCAATAACACACCTTAAGGTGCAGTGTAACACGGGCTGGAATGCTGCACCACAAGAGATAATAGTGACTCACCAAGAGTATTCAATAACCAGCCAAGGTACCTCACCCTGCAACGACAGTGCCATACAACCTCCCAATAACACACCTCAAGGTGCAGTGTACCAGGGGCTGGAAAGCTGCACCACAAGACATAATAGTGACTCACAAAGAGTGCTCAATAACCATCCAATGTAGCTCACCTTCCAACGACAGAGCCATACAACCTCCCAATAACACACCTCAAGGTGCAGTGTAGCAGGGGCTGGACAGCTGCACCCCAAGAGATAATAGTGACTCACCAAGAGTGTAAAAAAACCAGACAAGGTACCTCACCTTGCAACGACAGGGCCATACAACCTCCCAATAACACACCTCAAGGTGCAGTGTAACACGGGCTGGAATGCTGCACCACAAGAGATAATAGTGACTCACCAAGAGTGTTCAATAACCAGTCATGGTACCTCACCTTGCAACGACAGGGCCATACAACCTCCCAATAAGACACCTCGAGCTGCAGTGTAACAGGGGCTGGACAGCTGCACCACAAGAGATAATAGTGACTCACCAAGAGTGTAAAATAACCAACCAAGGTACCTCACCTTGCAACAACAGGGCCAGACGACCTCCCAATAACACACCTCAAGGTGCAGTGTTTCAGGGGCTGGAAAGCTGCACCACAAGAGATAATAGTGACTCACCAAGAGTGTTCAATAACCAGCCAAGGTACCTCACCTTGAAACGACAGGGCCATGCAACCTCCCAATGACACACCTCAAGGTGCAGTGTAACAGGGGCTGGAAAGCTGCACCACAAGAGATAATAGTGACTCAGCAAGAGTGTTCAGTAAACAGCCAAGAAACCTCACCTTGCAGCGACAGGACCATACAACCTCCCAATAATACACCTCAAGGTGCAGTGTAACAGGGGCTGGAAAGCTGCACCACAACAGATAATAGTGTCTTACCGACAGTGTTCAATAACCAGCCAAGGAACCCACCTTGCAACAACAGGGGCATACAACCTCCCAATAACAAACCTCAAGGTGCAGTGTATCAGGGGCTGGAAAGCTGCTCCACAAGAGATACTAGTGACTCACCAAGAGTGTTCAATAACCGCCCAAGGTACCTCACCTTGCTACGACAGGACCAAGAATCCTCCCAATAACACACCTCAAGGTGCAGTGTAACAGGGGCTGGAAAGCTGCATCTCAAGAGATAATAGTGACTCAGGAAGAGTGTTCAATAACCAGCCAAGGTACCTCACCTTGCAACGGCAGGGCCATACAACCTCCCAATAACACACCTCAAGGTGCAGTGTAACAGGGGCTGTAAAGCTGTACCTCAAGAGATAATAGTGACTCACCAAGAGTGTTCAATAACTAGACAAGGTACCTCACCTTCCAACGACAGGGCCATACAACCTCCCAATAACACACCTCAAGGTGCAGTGTAACAGGGTATGGAAAAATGCACAAGAGATAATAGTGACTCAGCAAGAGTGTCCAATAACCAGCCAATGTACCTCACCTTCCAACAACAGGGCCATACAACCTCCCAATAACACACCTCAAGGTGCAGTGTAACAGGGGCTGGAAAGCTGCACCACAAGAGATAATAGTGACTCACCAAGAGTGTTCAATACCCAGCCAAGGTTCCTCACCTTGCAACGACAGGGCCATACAACCTCCCAATAACACACCTCAAGGTGCTGTGTAACAGGGGCTAGAATGCTGCACCACAAGAGATAATAGTGACTCACCAAGAGTGTTCATTAACCAGCCAAGGTACCTCACCTTGCAACGACAGTGCCATACAACCTCCCAATAACACACCTCAAGGTGCAGTGTAACAGGGGCTGGAAAGCTGCACCACAGGAGATAATAGTGACTCGCCAAGAGTGTTCAATAACCAGCCAAGGTACCTCACCTTGCAACGACAGGGCCATACAACCTCTCAATAACACACCTCGAGGTGCAGTGTAACAGTGGCTGGACAGCTGCAGCACAAGAGATAATAGTGACTCACCAAGAGTGTTCAATAACCAGCCAAGGTACCTCACCTTGTAGCAACAGGCCATAAAACCTCCCAATAACACACCTCAAGGTGCAGTGTAACAGGGGATGGAAAGCTTCACCACAAGACATAATAGTGACTCACCAAGAGTGCTCAATAACCATCCAATGTAGCTCACCTTCCAACGACAGAGCCATAAAACCTCCCAATAACACACCTCGAGGTGCAGTGTAGTAGGGGCTAGAAAGCTGCACCACAAAAGAGAATAGTTACTCACCAAGAGTGTTCAATAACCAGCCAAGGTTCCTCACCTTCCAACGACAGAGCCATACAACCTCCCAATAACACACCTCGTGGTGCAGTGTAAAAGGGGCTGGAAAGGTACACCACAAGAGATAATAGTGACCCACCAAGAGTGTTCAATAACCAGCCAAGGTACCTCACCTTG
Source organism: Ambystoma mexicanum (assembly GCF_040938575.1). Classification (NCBI taxonomy): domain Eukaryota; kingdom Metazoa; phylum Chordata; class Amphibia; order Caudata; family Ambystomatidae; genus Ambystoma; species Ambystoma mexicanum. The sequence continues at coordinate 250,603 of NW_027182508.1, read as the reverse complement.
AAACGACAGTGCCATACAACCTCCCAATAACACACCTCAGGGTGCAGTGTGACAGGGGCTGGAAACGTACACCACAAGAGATAATAGTGACTCACCAAGAGTGTTCAATAACCAGCCAAGGTACCTCACCTTGCAACGACAGGGCCATACAACCTCCCAATAACTCACCTCAAGGTTCAGTGTAACAGCGGCTGGAAAGCTGCACCACAACAGATAATAGTGACTCACCAAGAGTGTTCAAAAACCAGTCAAGGTACCTCACATTGCAACGACAGGGCCACACAACCTCCCAATAACACACCTCAAGGTGCAGTGTAACAGGGGCTGGAAAGCTGCACCACAAGAGATAATAGTGACTCACCAAGAGTGTTCAATAACCAGTCAAGGTACCTCACCTTGCAACGACAGGGCCATACAACCTCCCAATAACACACCTCAAGGTGCAGTGTAACAGGGGCTGGAAAGCTGCACCACAAGAGATAATAGTGACTCACCAAGAGTGTTCAATAACCAGTCAAGGTACCTCACCTTGCAACGACAGGGCCATACAACCTCCCAATAACACACCTCGAGGTGCAGTGTAACAGGGGCTGGAAAGCTACACCACAACAGATAATAGTGACTCACCAAGAGTGTTCAAGAACCAGTCAAGGTACCTCACCTTGCAATGACAGGGCCATACAACCTCCCAATAACACACCTCAAGGTGCAATGTAACAGGTGCTGGAAAGCTGCACCGCAAGAGATAATAGTGACTCAGCAAGAGTGTTCAATAACCAGCCAAGGTACCTCACCGGCAAACGACAGTGCCATACAACCTCCCAATAACACACCTCAAGGTGCAGTGTAACAGGGGCTGGAAAGCTGCACCACAAGACATAATAGTGACTCACCAAGAGTGCTCAATAACCATCCAATGTAGCTCACCTTCCAACGACAGGGCCATACAACCTCCCAATAACACACCTCAAGGTGCAGTGTAACAGGGGCTGGAAAGCTGCACCACAAAAGATAATAGTGACTCACCAAGAGTGTTCAATAACCAGCCAAGGTAACTCACCTTGCAACGACAGTACCATACAACCTCCCAATAACACACCTCAAGGTGCAGTGTAACAGGGGCTGGAAAGCTGCACCACAAGACATAATAGTGACTCACCAAGAGTGCTCAATAACCATCCAATGTAGCTCACCTTCCAACGACAGGGCCATACAACCTCCCAATAACACACCTCAAGGTGCAGTGTAACAGGGGCTGGAAAGCTGCACCACAAAAGATAATAGTGACTCACCAAGAGTGTTCAATAACCAGCCAAAGTACCTCACCTTGCAACGACAGGGCCATACAACCTCACAATAATACACCTCGAGGTGCAGCGTAACAGGGGCTGGACAGCTGTACCACAAGAGATAATAGTGACTCACCAAGAGTGTAAAATAACCAACCAAGGTACCTCACCTTGCAACAACAGGGCAAGACGACCACCCAATAACACACCTCAAGGTGCAGTGTTTCAGGGTCTGGAAAGCTGCACCACAAGAGATAATAGTGACTCACCAAGAGTGTTCAATAACCAGCCAAGGTACCTCACCTTGAAACGACAGGGCCGTGCAACCTCCCAATGACACACCTCAAGGTGCAGTGTAACAGGGGCTGGAAAGCTGCACCACAACAGATAATAGTGACTTACCGACAGTGTTCAATAACCAGCCAAGGAACCCACCTTGCAACTACAGGGGCATACAACCTCCCAATAACAAACCTCAAGGTGCAGTGTATCAGGGGCTGGAAAGCTGCTCCACAAGAGATACTAGTGACTCACCAAAAGTTTTCAATAACCACACAAGGTACCTCACCCTGCTACGACAGGACCAAGAAACCTCCCAATAACACACCTCAAGGTGCAGTGTAACAGGGGCTGGAAAGCTGCATCTCAAGAGATAATAGTGACTCAGGAAGAGTGTTCAATAACCAGCCAAGGTACCTCACCTTGCAACGACAGGGCCATACAACCTCCCAATAACACACCTCAAGTTGCAGTGTAACAGGGGCTGTAAAGCTGCACCTCAAGAGATAGTAGTGACTCACCAAGAGTGTTCAATAACCAGACAAGGTACCTCACCTTCCAACGACAGTGCCATGCAACCTCCCAATAACACACCTCAAGGTGCATTGTAACAGGGGCTGGAAAGCTGCACCGCAAGAGATAATAGTGACTCAGCAAGAGTGTTCAATAACCAGCCAAGGTACCTCACCTTGCAACGACAGGGCCATACAACCTCCCAATAACACACATCAAGGTGCAGTGTAACAGGGTCTGGAAAAATGCACCACAAGAGATAATAGTGACTCAGCAAGAGTGTTCAATAACCAGCCAATGTATCTCACCTTCCAACGACAGGGCCATACAACCTCCCAATAACACACCTCAAGGTGCAGTGTAACAGGGGCTGTAAAGCTGCACCTCAAGAGATAATAGTGACTCACCAAGAGTGTTCAATAACCAGACAAGGTACCTCACCTTCCAACGACAGTGCCATGCAACCTCCCAATAACACACCTCAAGGTGCATTGTAACAGGGGCTGGAAAGCTGCACCGCAAGAGATAATAGTGACTGAGCAAGAGTGTTCAATAACCAGCCAAGGTACCTCACCGACAAACGATAGTGCCATACAACCTCCCAATAACACACCTCAAGGTGCAGTGTAACAGGGGCTGAAAAGCTGCACCACAAGACATAATAGTGACTCACCAAGAGTGCTCAATAACCATCCAATGTATCTCACCTTCCAACGACAGGGCCATACAACCTCCCAATAACACACCTCAATGTGCAGTGTAACAGGGGCTGGAAAGCTGCACCACAAAATATAATAGTGACTCACCAAGAGTGTTCAATAACCAGCCAAGGTTCCTCACCTTGCAACGACAGGGCCATACAACCTCCCAATAACACACCTCAAGGTGCAGTGTAACAGGGGCTAGAATGCTGCACCACAAGAGATAATAGTGACTCATCAAGAGTGTTCAATAACCAGCCAAGGTACCTCACCTTGCAACGACAGGGCCATACAACCTCCCAATAAAACACCTCGAGGTGCAGTGTAACAGGGGTTGGACAGCTGCACCACAAGAGATAATAGTGACTCACCAAGAGTGTAAAATAACCAACCAAGGTACCTCACCTTGCAACGACAGGGCCATACAACCTTCCACTAATACTCACCTCAAGGTGCAGTGTAACAGGGGCTGGAATGCTGCAACACAAGAGATAATAGTGACTCACCAAGAGTGTTCAATAACCAGCCAAGGTACCTCACCTTGCAACGACAGGGCCATACAACCTCCCAATAACACATCTCAAGGTGCAGTGTAACAGGGGCTGGAAAGCTGCACCACAAGAGATAATAGTGACTCAGCAAGAGTGTTCAATAACCAGCCAAGGTTCCTCACCTTGCAACGACAGGGCCATACAACCTCCCAATAACAAACCTCAAGGTGCAGTGTATCAGGGGCTGGAAAGCTGCTCCACAAGAGATACTAGTGACTCACCAAGAGTGTTCAATAACCAGCCAAGGTACCTCACCTTGCAACGGCAGGGCCATACAACCTCCCAATAACACACCTCAAGGTGCAGTGTAACAGGGGCTGTAAAGCTGCACCTCAAGAGATAATAGTGACTCACCAAGAGTGTTCAATAACTAGACAAGGTACCTCACCTTCCAACGACAGGGCCATACAACCTCCCAATAACACACATCAAGGTGCAGTGTAACAGGGTCTGGAAAAATGCACAAGAGATAATAGTGACTCAGCAAGAGTGTTCAATAACCAGCCAATGTAGCTCACCTTCCAACGACAGGGCCATACAACCTCCCAATAACACATCTCAAGGTGCATTGTAACAGGGGCTGGAAAGCTGCACCGCAAGAGATATTAGTGACTCAGCAAGAGTGTTCAATAACCAGCCAAGGTACCTCACCGACAAACGACAGTGCCATACAACCTCCCAATAACACACCTCAAGGTGCAGTGTAACAGGGGCTGGAAAGCTGCACCACAAGACATAATAGTGACTCACCAAGAGTGCTCAATAACCATCCAATGTATCTCACCTTCCAACGACAGGGCCATACAACCTCCCAATAACACACCTCAAGGTGCAGTGTAACAGGGGCTGGAAAGCTGCACCACAAAATATAATAGTGACTCACCAAGAGTGTTCAATAACCAGCCAAGGTTCCTCACCTTGCAACGACATTGCCATACAACCCCCGAATAACACACGTCAAGGTGCAGTGTAACAGGGGCTAGAATGCTGCACCACAAGAGATAATAGTGACTCATCAAGAGTGTTCAATAACCAGCCAAGGTACCTCACCTTGCAACGACAGGGCCATACAACCTCCCAATAAAACACCTCGAGGTGCAGTGTAACAGGGGTTGGACAGCTGCACCACAAGAGATAATAGTGACTCACCAAGAGTGTAAAATAACCAACCAAGGTACCTCACCTTGCAACGACGGGGCCATACAACCTTCCAATAACACTCACCTCACGGTGCAGTGTAACAGGGGCTGGAAAGCTGCATCTCAAGAGATAATAGTGACTCACCAAGAGTGTTCAATAACCAGCCAAGGTTCCTCACCTTGCAACGACAGGGCCATACAACCTCCCAATAACACACCTCAAGGTGCAGTGTAACAGGGGCTGGAATGCTGCACCACAAGAGATAATAGTGACTCACCAAGAGTGTTCAATAACCAGCCAAGGTACCTCACCTTGCAACGACAGGGCCATACAACCTCCCAATAACACACCTCAAGGTGCAGTGTTATAGGGACTGGAAAGCTGCACCACAACAGATAATAGTGACTCACCAAGAGTGTTCAATAACTAGCCAAGGTACCTCACCTTGCCACGACAGGGCCATACAACCTCCCAATAACACACCTCAAGGTGCAGTGTAGCAGGGGCTAGAAAGCTGCACCACGAAAGATAATAGTGACTCACCAAGAGTGTTCAATAACCAGCCAAGTTTCCTCACTTTGCTACGACAGGACCATAAATCCTCCCAATAACACACCTCAAGGTGCAGTGTAACAGGGGCTGGAACGCTGCACCACAAGAGATAATAGTGACTGAGCAAGAGTGTTCAATAACCAGCCAAGGTACCTCACCTTGCCACGACAGGGCCATACAACTTCCCAATAACACACCTCAAGGTGCAGTGTGACAGGGGCTAGAAAGCTGCACCACAAGAGATAATAGTGATTCACCAAGAGTGTTCAATAACCAGCCAAGGAACCTCACCTTGCAACGACAGGGCCATACAGCCTCCCAATAACACAGCTCACGGTGCAGTGTAACAGGGGCTGGAAAGCTGCACCACAAGAGATAATAGTGACTCACCAAGAGTGTTCAATACCCAGCCAAGGGTCCTCACCTTGCAACGACAGGGCCATACAACCTCCCAATAACACACCTCACGGTGCAGTGTAACAGGGGCTGGAATGCTGCACCACAAGAGACAATAGTGACTCACCAAGAGTGTTCAATACCCAGCCAAGGTTCCTCACCTTGCAACGACAGGGCAATACAACCTCCCAATAACACACCTCACGGTGCAGTGTAACAGGGGCTGGAAAGCTGCACCACAAGAGATAATAGTGACTCACCAAGAGTGTTCAATAACCAACCAAGGTACCTCACCTTGCAACGACAGTGCCATACAACCTCACAATAACACACATCAAGGTGCTGTCTAACAGGGGCTGGAAAGCTGCATCACAAGAGACAATAGTGACTGAGCAAGAGTGTTCAATAACCAGCCAAGGTACCTCACCTTGCAACGACAGGGCCATACAACCTCCCAATAAGACACCTCTAGGTGCAGTGTTATAGGGACTGGAAAGCTGCACCACAAAAGATAATAGTGACTCACCAAGAGTGTTCAATAACCAGCCAAGGTACCTCACCTTGCAACGACAGGGCCATGCAACCTCCCAATAACACACCTCGAGGTACATTGTAACAGGGGCTGGACAGCTGCACCACAAGAGATAATAGTGACTCACCAAGAGTGTAAAATAACCAGCCAAAGTACCTCACCTTGCAACGACAGGGCCATACAACCTCCCAATAACACACCTCACGGTGCAGTGTAACAGGGGCTGGAAAGCTGCACCACAAGAGATAATAGTGGCTCACCAAAAGTGTTCAATAAACCGCTAAGGTACCTCACCTTGCAACGACAGGGCCTTACAACCTCCCAATAACACACCTCAAGGTGCAGTGTAACAGGTGCTGGAAAGCTGCACCACAAGAGATAATAGTGACTCAGCAAGAGTGTTCAATAACCATCCAAGGTACCTCACCTTGCAACGACATGGCCGTACAACCTCCCAATAACACACCTTAAGGTGCAGTGTAACACGGGCTGGAATGCTGCACCACAAGAGATAATAGTGACTCACCAAGAGTATTCAATAACCAGCCAAGGTACCTCACCCTGCAACGACAGTGCCATACAACCTCCCAATAACACACCTCAAGGTGCAGTGTACCAGGGGCTGGAAAGCTGCACCACAAGACATAATAGTGACTCACAAAGAGTGCTCAATAACCATCCAATGTAGCTCACCTTCCAACGACAGAGCCATACAACCTCCCAATAACACACCTCAAGGTGCAGTGTAGCAGGGGCTGGACAGCTGCACCCCAAGAGATAATAGTGACTCACCAAGAGTGTAAAAAAACCAGACAAGGTACCTCACCTTGCAACGACAGGGCCATACAACCTCCCAATAACACACCTCAAGGTGCAGTGTAACACGGGCTGGAATGCTGCACCACAAGAGATAATAGTGACTCACCAAGAGTGTTCAATAACCAGTCATGGTACCTCACCTTGCAACGACAGGGCCATACAACCTCCCAATAAGACACCTCGAGCTGCAGTGTAACAGGGGCTGGACAGCTGCACCACAAGAGATAATAGTGACTCACCAAGAGTGTAAAATAACCAACCAAGGTACCTCACCTTGCAACAACAGGGCCAGACGACCTCCCAATAACACACCTCAAGGTGCAGTGTTTCAGGGGCTGGAAAGCTGCACCACAAGAGATAATAGTGACTCACCAAGAGTGTTCAATAACCAGCCAAGGTACCTCACCTTGAAACGACAGGGCCATGCAACCTCCCAATGACACACCTCAAGGTGCAGTGTAACAGGGGCTGGAAAGCTGCACCACAAGAGATAATAGTGACTCAGCAAGAGTGTTCAGTAAACAGCCAAGAAACCTCACCTTGCAGCGACAGGACCATACAACCTCCCAATAATACACCTCAAGGTGCAGTGTAACAGGGGCTGGAAAGCTGCACCACAACAGATAATAGTGTCTTACCGACAGTGTTCAATAACCAGCCAAGGAACCCACCTTGCAACAACAGGGGCATACAACCTCCCAATAACAAACCTCAAGGTGCAGTGTATCAGGGGCTGGAAAGCTGCTCCACAAGAGATACTAGTGACTCACCAAGAGTGTTCAATAACCGCCCAAGGTACCTCACCTTGCTACGACAGGACCAAGAATCCTCCCAATAACACACCTCAAGGTGCAGTGTAACAGGGGCTGGAAAGCTGCATCTCAAGAGATAATAGTGACTCAGGAAGAGTGTTCAATAACCAGCCAAGGTACCTCACCTTGCAACGGCAGGGCCATACAACCTCCCAATAACACACCTCAAGGTGCAGTGTAACAGGGGCTGTAAAGCTGTACCTCAAGAGATAATAGTGACTCACCAAGAGTGTTCAATAACTAGACAAGGTACCTCACCTTCCAACGACAGGGCCATACAACCTCCCAATAACACACCTCAAGGTGCAGTGTAACAGGGTATGGAAAAATGCACAAGAGATAATAGTGACTCAGCAAGAGTGTCCAATAACCAGCCAATGTATCTCACCTTCCAACAACAGGGCCATACAACCTCCCAATAACACATCTCAAGGTGCATTGTAACAGGGGCTGGAAAGCTGCACCGCAAGAGATATTAGTGACTCAGCAAGAGTGTTCAATAACCAGCCAAGGTACCTCACCGACAAACGACAGTGCCATACAACCTCCCAATAACACACCTCAAGGTGCAGTGTAACAGGGGCTGGAAAGCTGCACCACAAGACATAATAGTGACTCACCAAGAGTGCTCAATAACCATCCAATGTATCTCACCTTCCAACGACAGGGCCATACAACCTCCCAATAACACACCTCAAGGTGCAGTGTAACAGGGGCTGGAAAGCTGCACCACAAAATATAATAGTGACTCACCAAGAGTGTTCAATAACCAGCCAAGGTTCCTCACCTTGCAACGACAGGGCCATACAACCCCCGAATAACACACATCAAGGTGCAGTGTAACAGGGGCTAGAATGCTGCACCACAAGAGATAATAGTGACTCATCAAGAGTGTTCAATAACCAGCCAAGGTACCTCACCTTGCAACGACAGGGCCATACAACCTCCCAATAAAACACCTCGAGGTGCAGTGTAACAGGGGTTGGACAGCTGCACCACAAGAGATAATAGTGACTCACCAAGAGTGTAAAATAACCAACTAAGGTACCTAACCTTGCAACGACAGGGCCATACAACCTTCCAATAACACTCACCTCACGGTGCAGTGTAACAGGGGCTGGAAAGCTGCATCTCAAGAGATAATAGTGACTCACCAAGAGTGTTCAATAACCAGCCAAGGTTCCTCACCTTGCAACGACAGGGCCATACAACCTCCCAATAACACACCTCAAGGTGCAGTGTAACAGGGGCTGGAATGCTGCACCACAAGAGATAATAGTGACTCACCAAGAGTGTTCAATAACCAGCCAAGGTACCTCACCTTGCAACGACAGGGCCATACAACCTCCCAATAACACACCTCAAGGTGCAGTGTTATAGGGACTGGAAAGCTGCACCACAACAGATAATAGTGACTCACCAAGAGTGTTCAATAACTAGCCAAGGTACCTCACCTTGCCACGACAGGGCCATACAACCTCCCAATAACGCACCTCAAGGTGCAGTGTAGCAGGGGCTAGAAAGCTGCACCACAAAAGATAATAGTGACTCACCAAGAGTGTTCAATAACCAGCCAAGTTTCCTCGCTTTGCTACGACAGGACCATAAATCCTCCCAATAACATACCTCAAGGTGCAGTGTAACAGGGGCTGGAACGCTGCACCACAAGAGATAATAGTGACTGAGCAAGAGTGTTCAATAACCAGCCAAGGTACCTCACCTTGCCACGACAGGGCCATACAACTTCCCAATAACACACCTCAAGGTGCAGTGTGACAGGAGCTAGAAAGCTGCACCACAAGAGATAATAGTGACTCACCAAGAGTGTAAAATAACCAGACAAGGTACCTCACCTTCCAACGACAGTGCCATACAACCTCCCAATAACACACCTCAAGGTGCAGTGTAACAGGGGCTGGAAAGCTGCACCACAAGAGATAATAGTGACTCACCAAGAGTGTTCAATACCCAGCCAAGGTTCCTCACCTTGCAACGACAGGGCCATACACCTCCCAATAACACACCTCAAGGTGCTGTGTAACAGGGGCTAGAATGCTGCACCACAAGAGATAATAGTGACTCACCAAGAGTGTTCATTAACCAGCCAAGGTACCTCACCTTGCAACGACAGTGCCATACAACCTCCCAATAACACACCTCAAGGTGCAGTGTAACAGGGGCTGGAAAGCTGCACCACAGGAGATAATAGTGACTCGCCAAGAGTGTTCAATAACCAGCCAAGGTACCTCACCTTGCAACAACAGGGCCATACAACCTCCCAATAACACACCTCGAGGTGCAGTGTAACAGTGGCTGGACAGCTGCAGCACAAGAGATAATAGTGACTCACCAAGAGTGTTCAATAACCAGCCAAGGTACCTCACCTTGTAGCAACAGGCCATAAAACCTCCCAATAACACACCTCAAGGTGCAGTGTAACAGGGGATGGAAAGCTTCACCACAAGACATAATAGTGACTCACCAAGAGTGCTCAATAACCATCCAATGTAGCTCACCTTCCAACGACAGAGCCATAAAACCTCCCAATAACACACCTCGAGGTGCAGTGTAGTAGGGGCTAGAAAGCTGCACCACAAAAGATAATAGTTACTCACCAAGAGTGTTCAATAACCAGCCAAGGTTCCTCACCTTCCAACGACAGAGCCATACAACCTCCCAATAACACACCTCAAGGTGCAGTGTAACAGGGGCTGGAAAGCTGCACCACAAGAGATAATAGTGACTCACCAAGAGTGTAAAATAACCAACCGAGGTACCTCACCTTGCAACGACAGTGCCATGCAACCTCCCAATAACACACCTCAAGGTGCAGTGTAACAGGGGCTGGAAAGCTGTACCACAAGAGATAATAGTGACCCACCAAGAGTGTTCAATAACCAGCCAAGGTACCTCACCTTGCAACGACAGGGCCATACAACCTCCCAATAACACACCTCAAGGTGCAGTGTAACAGGGTCTGGAAAGCTGCACCACAAGAGATAATAGTGATTCACCAAGAGTGTTCAATACCCAGCCAAGGTTCCTCACCTTGCAACGACAGGGCCATACAACCTCCCAATAACACACCTCACGGTGCAGTGTAACAGGGGCTGGAATGCTGCACCACAAGAGACAATAGTGACTCACCAAGAGTGTTCAATACCCAGCCAAGGTTCCTCACCTTGCAACGACAGGGCAATACAACCTCCCAATAACACACCTCACGGTGCAGTGTAACAGGGGCTGGAAAGCTGCACCACAAGAGATAATAGTGACTCACCAAGAGTGTTCAATAACCAACCAAGGTACCTCACCTTGCAACGACAGTGCCATACAACCTCACAATAACACACATCAAGGTGCTGTCTAACAGGGGCTGGAAAGCTGCATCACAAGAGACAATAGTGACTGAGCAAGAGTGTTCAATAACCAGCCAAGGTACCTCACCTTGCAACAACAGGGCCATACAACCTCCCAATAAGACACCTCTAGGTGCAGTGTTATAGGGACTGGAAAGCTGCACCACAAAAGATAATAGTGACTCACCAAGAGTGTTCAATAACCAGCCAAGGTACCTCACCTTGCAACGACAGGGCCATGCAACCTCCCAATAACACACCTCGAGGTACAGTGTAACAGGGGCTGGACAGCTGCACCACAAGAGATAATAGTGACTCACCAAGAGTGTAAAATAACCAGCCAAAGTACCTCACCTTGCAACGACAGGGCCATACAACCTCCCAATAACACACCTCACGGTGCAGTGTAACAGGGGCTGGAAAGCTGCACCACAAGAGATAATAGTGGCTCACCAAAAGTGTTCAATAACCCGCTAAGGTACCTCACCTTGCAACGACAGGGCCTTACAACCTCCCAATAACACACCTCAAGGTGCAGTGTAACAGGTGCTGGAAAGCTGCACCACAAGAGATAATAGTGACTCAGCAAGAGTGTTCAATAACCATCCAAGGTACCTCACCTTGCAACGACATGGCCGTACAACCTCCCAATAACACACCTTAAGGTGCAGTGTAACACGGGCTGGAATGCTGCACCACAAGAGATAATAGTGACTCACCAAGAGTGTTCAATAACCAGCCAAGGTACCTCACCCTGCAACGACAGTGCCATACAACCTCCCAATAACACACCTCAAGGTGCAGTGTACCAGGGGCTGGAAAGCTGCACCACAAGACATAATAGTGACTCACAAATAGTGCTCAATAACCATCCAATGTAGCTCACCTTCCAACGACAGAGCCATACAACCTCCCAATAACACACCTCAAGGTGCAGTGTAGCAGGGGCTGGACAGCTGCACCCCAAGAGATAATAGTGACTCACCAAGAGTGTAAAAAAACCAGACAAGGTACCTCACCTTGCAACGACAGGGCCATACAACCTCCCAATAACACACCTCAAGGTGCAGTGTAACACGGGCTGGAATGCTGCACCACAAGAGATAATAGTGACTCACCAAGAGTGTTCAATAACCAGCCATGGTACCTCACCTTGCAACGACAGGGCCATACAACCTCCCAATAAGACACCTCAAGGTGCAGTGTTTCAGGGGCTGGAAAGCTGCACCACAAGAGATAATAGTGACTCACCAAGAGTGTTCAATAACCAGCCAAGGTACCTCACCTTGAAACGACAGGGCCATGCAACCTCCCAATGACACACCTCAAGGTGCAGTGTAACAGGGGCTGGAAAGCTGCACCACAAGAGATAATAGTGACTCAGCAAGAGTGTTCAGTAAACAGCCAAGAAACCTCACCTTGCAGCGACAGGACCATACAACCTCCCAATAATACACCTCAAGGTGCAGTGTAACAGGGGCTGGAAAGCTGCACCACAACAGATAATAGTGACTTACCGACAGTGTTCAATAACCAGCCAAGGAACCCACCTTGCAACAACAGGGGCATACAACCTCCCAATAACAAACCTCAAGGTGCAGTGTATCAGGGGCTGGAAAGCTGCTCCACAAGAGATACTAGTGACTCACCAAGAATGTTCAATAACCACCCAAGGTACCTCACCTTGCTACGACAGGACCAAGAATCCTCCCAATAACACACCTCAAGGTGCAGTGTAACAGGGGCTGGAAAGCTGCATCTCAAGAGATAATAGTGACTCAGGAAGAGTGTTCAATAACCAGCCAAGGTACAGCACCTTGCAATGGCAGGGCCATACAACCTCCCAATAACACACCTCAAGGTGCAGTGTAACAGGGGCTGTAAAGCTGCACCTCAAGAGATAATAGTGACTCACCAAGAGTGTTCAATAACTAGACAAGGTACCTCACCTTCCAACGACAGGGCCATACAACCTCCCAATAACACACATCAAGGTGCAGTGTAACAGGGTCTGGAAAAATGCACAAGAGATAATAGTGACTCAGCAAGAGTGTTCAATAACCAGCCAATGTATCTCACCTTCCAACGACAGGGCCATACAACCTCCCAATAACACATCTCAAGGTGCATTGTAACAGTGGCTGGAAAGCTGTACCGCAAGAGATATTAGTGACTCAGCAAGAGTGTTCAATAACCAGCCAAGGTACCTCACCGACAAACGACAGTGCCATACAACCTCCCAATAACACACCTCAAGGTGCAGTGTAACAGGGGCTGGAAAGCTGCACCACAAGACATAATAGTGACTCACCAAGAGTGCTCAATAACCATCCAATGTATCTCACCTTCCAACGACAGGGCCATACAACCTCCCAATAACACACCTCAAGGTGCAGTGTAACAGGGGCTGGAAAGCTGCACCACAAAATATAATAGTGACTCACCAAGAGTGTTCAATAACCAGCCAAGGTTCCTCACCTTGCAACGACATTGCCATACAACCCCCGAATAACACACGTCAAGGTGCAGTGTAACAGGGGCTAGAATGCTGCACCACAAGAGATAATAGTGACTCATCAAGAGTGTTCAATAACCAGCCAAGGTACCTCACCTTGCAACGACAGGGCCATACAACCTCCCAATAAAACACCTCTAGGTGCAGTGTAACAGGGGTTGGACAGCTGCACCACAAGAGATAATAGTGACTCACCAAGAGTGTAAAATAACCAACCAAGGTACCTCACCTTGCAACGACGGGGCCATACAACCTTCCAATAACACTCACCTCACGGTGCAGTGTAACAGGGGCTGGAAAGCTGCATCTCAAGAGATAATAGTGACTCACCAAGAGTGTTCAATAACCAGCCAAGGTTCCTCACCTTGCAACGACAGGGCCATACAACCTCCCAATAACACACCTCAAGGTGCAGTGTAACAGGGGCTGGAATGCTGCACGACAAGAGATAATAGTGACTCACCAAGAGTGTTCAATAACCAGCCAAGGTACCTCACCTTGCAACGACAGGGCCATACAACCTCCCAATAACACACCTCAAGGTGCAGTGTAACAGGGGCTGGAATGCTGCACCACAAGAGATAATAGTGACTCACCAAGAGTGTTCAATAACCAGCCAAGGTACCTCACCTTGCAACGACAGGGCCATACAACCTCCCAATAACACACCTCAAGGTGCAGTGTAGCAGGGGCTAGAAAGCTGCACCACGAAAGATAATAGTGACTCACCAAGAGTGTTCAATAACCAGCCAAGTTTCCTCGCTTTGCTACGACAGGACCATAAATCCTCCCAATAACACACCTCAAGGTGCAGTGTAACAGGGGCTGGAACGCTGCACCACAAGAGATAATAGTGACTGAGCAAGAGTGTTCAATAACCAGCCAAGGTACCTCACCTTGCCACGACAGGGCCATACAACTTCCCAATAACACACCTCAAGGTGCAGTGTGACAGGGGCTAGAAAGCTGCACCACAAGAGATAATAGTGACTCACCAAGAGTGTAAAATAACCAGACAAGGTACCTCACCTTCCAACGACAGTGCCATACAACCTCCCAATAACACACCTCAAGGTGCAGTGTAACAGGGGCTGGAAAGCTGCACCACAAGAGATAATAGTGACTCACCAAGAGTGTTCAATACCCAGCCAAGGTCCCTCACCTTGCAATGACAGGGCCATACAACCTCCCAATAACACACCTCAAGGTGCTGTGTAACAGGGTCTAGAATGCTGCACCACAAGAGATAATAGTGACTCACCAAGAGTGTTCATTAACCAGCCAAGGTACCTCACCTTGCAACGACAGTGCCATACAACCTCCCAATAACACACCTCAAGGTGCAGTGTAACAGGGGCTGGAAAGCTGCACCGAAGGAGATAATAGTGACTCGCCAAGAGTGTTCAATAACCAGCCAAGGTACCTCACCTTGCAACGACAGGGCCATACAACCTCCCAATAACACACCTCGAGGTGCAGTGTAACAGGGGCTGGACAGCTGCACCACAAGAGATAATAGTGACTCACCAAGAGTGTTCAATAACCAGCCAAGGTACCTCACCTTGTAGCAACAGGCCATAAAACCTCCCAATAACACACCTCAAGGTGCAGTGTAACAGGGGATGGAAAGCTTCACCACAAGACATAATAGTGACTCACCAAGAGTGCTCAATAACAATCCAAAGTAGCTCACCTTCCAACGACAGAGCCATAAAACCTCCCAATAACATACCTCGAGGTGCAGTGTAGCAGGGGCTAGAAAGCTGCACCACAAAAGATAATAGTGACTCACCAAGAGTGTTCAATAACCAGCCAAGGTACCTCACCTTGCAACGACAGGGCCATACAACCTCCCAATAACACACCTCAAGGTGCAGTGTAACACGGGCCGGAATGCTGCACCACAAGAGATAATAGTGACTCACCAAGAGTGTAAAATAACCAACCAAGGTACCTCACCTTGCAGCGACAGGGCCATACAACCTCCCAATAACACACCTCAAGGTGCAGTGTAACAGGGGCTAGAAAGCTGCACCACAAGAGATAATAGTGACTCACCAAGAGTGTTCAATAACCAGACAAGTTACCTCACCTTGCAACGACAGGGCCATACAACCTCCCAATAACACACCTCAAGGTGCAGTGTAACAGCGGCTGGAAATCTGCACCACAAGACATAATAGTGACTCACCAAGAGTGCTCAATAACCATCCAATGTAGCTCACCTTCCAACGACAGAGCCATACAACCTCCCAATAACACACCTCAAGGTGCAGTGTAACAGGGGCTGGAAAGCTGCACCACAAGACATAATAGTGACTCAACAAGAGTGCTCAATAACCATCCAATGTAGCTCACCTTCCAACGACAGAGCCATGCAACCTCCCAATAACACACCTCAAGGTGCAGTGTAACAGGGGCTAGAATGCTGCACCGCAAGAGATAATAGTGACTCACCAAGAGTGTTCAATAACCAGCCAAGGTACCTCACCTTTCAACTACAGGGCCATACAACCTCCCAATAACACACCAAGGTGCAGTGTAACAGGGGCTGGAAAGCTGCACCACAAGAGATAATAGTGACTCACCAAGAGTGTTCAATAACCAGACAAGGTACCTCACCGACAAACGACAGTGCCATACAACCTCCCAATAACACACCTCAAGGTGCAGTGTAACAGGGGCTGGAAATCTGCACCACAAGAGATAATAGTGACTCACCAAGAGTGCTCAATAACCATCCAATGTATCTCACCTTCCAACGACAGGGCCATACAACCTCCCAATAACACACCTCAAGGTGCAGTGTAACAGGGGCTGGAAAGCTGCACCACAACATATAATAGTGACTCACCAAGAGTGTTCAATAACCAGCCAAGGTACCTCACCTTGCAACGACAATGCCATACATCCTCCCAATAATACACCTCAAGGTGCAGTGTAACAGGGGCTGGAAAGCTGCATCTCAAGAGATAATGGTGACTCACCAAGAGTGCTCAATAACCATCCAATGTAGCTCACCTTCCAACGACAGAGCCATACAACCTCCCAATAACACACCTCAAGGTGCAGTGTAACAGGGGCTGGAAAGCTGCACCACAAGACATAATAGTGACTCACCAAGAGTGCTCAATAACCATCCAATGTAGCTCACCTTCCAACGACAGAGCCATACAACCTCCCAATAACACACCTCAAGGTGCAGTGTAACAGGGGCTAGAATGCTGCACCACAAGAGATAATAGTGACTCACCAAGAGTGTTCAATAACCAGACAAGGTACCTCACCTTCCAACGACAGTGCCATGCAACCTCCCAATAACACACCTCAAGGTGCAGTGTAACAGGGGCTGTAAAGCTGCACCGTAAGAGATAATAGTGACTCAGCAAGAGTGTTCAATAACCAGCCAAGGTACCTCACCTTGCAACCACAGGGCCATACAACCTCCCAATAACACACATCAAGGTGCAGTGTAACAGGGTCTGGAAAGCTGCACCGCAAGAGATAATAGTGACTCAGCAAGAGTGTTCAATAACCAGCCAAGGTACCTCACCTTGCAACGACAGGGCCATACAAACTCCCAATAACACACCAAGGTGCAGTGTAACAGGGGCTGGAAAGCTGCACCACAAGAATAATAGTGACTCACCAAGAGTGTTCAATAACCAGACAAGGTACCTCACCGACAAACGACAGTGCCATACAACCTCCCAATAACACACCTCAAGGTGCAGTGTAACAGGGGCTGGAAAGCTGCACCACAACAGATAATAGTGACTTACCGACAGTGTTCAATAACCAGCCAATGTAGCTCACCTTCCAACGACAGGGCCATACAAACTCCCAATAACACACCTTAAGGTGCAGTGTAACAGGTGCTGGAAAGCTGCACCACAAGAGATAATAGTGACTCACCAAGAGTGTAAAATAACCAGCCAAGGTTCCTCACCTTGCTCCGACAGGGCCATAAAACCTCCCAATAACACACCTCAAGGTGCAGTGTTATAAGGACTGGAAAGCTGCACCACAACAGATAATAGTGACTTACCGACAGTGTTCAATAACCAGCCAAGGTACCTCACTTTGCTATGACAGGACCATAAATCATCCCAATAACACACCTCAAGGTGCAGTGTAACAGGGGCTGGAAAGCTGCATCTCAAGAGATAATAGTGACTCACCAAGAGTGTTCAAAAACTAGCCAATGAACCTCACCTTGCCACGACAGTGCCATACAACCTCCCAATAACACACCTCAAGGTGCAGTGTAACAGGGTCTGGAAAGCTGCACCGCAAGAGATAATAGTGACTCAGTAAGAGTGTTCAATAACTAGCCAAGGTACCTCACCTTGCAAAGACAGGGCCATACAACCTCCCAATAACACACCTCGTGGTGCAGTGTAACAGGGGCTGGAAAGGTACACCACAAGAGATAATAGTGACCCACCAAGAGTGTTCAATAACCAGCCAAGGTACCTCACCTTGAAACGACAGTGCCATACAACCTCCCAATAACACACCTCAGGGTGCAGTGTGACAGGGGCTGGAAAGGTACACCACAAGAGATAATAGTGACTCACCAAGAGTGTTCAATAACCAGCCAAGGTACCTCACCTTGCAACGACAGGGCCATACAACCTCCCAATAACTCACCTCAAGGTTCAGTGTAACAGCGGCTGGAAAGCTGCACCACAACAGATAATAGTGACTCACCAAGAGTGTTCAAAAACCAGTCAAGGTACCTCACATTGCAACGACAGGGCCACACAACCTCCCAATAACACACCTCAAGGTGCAGTGTAACAGGGGCTGGAAAGCTGCACCACAAGAGATAATAGTGACTCACCAAGAGTGTTCAATAACCAGTCAAGGTACCTCACCTTGCAACGACAGGGCCATACAACCTCCCAATAACACACCTCAAGGTGCAGTGTAACAGGGGCTGGAAAGCTGCACCACAAGAGATAATAGTGACTCACCAAGAGTGTTCAATAACCAGTCAAGGTACCTCACCTTGCAACGACAGGGCCATACAACCTCCCAATAACACACCTCGAGGTGCAGTGTAACAGGGGCTGGAAAGCTACACCACAACAGATAATAGTGACTCACCAAGAGTGTTCAAGAACCAGTCAAGGTACCTCACCTTGCAATGACAGGGCCATACAACCTCCCAATAACACACCTCAAGGTGCAATGTAACAGGTGCTGGAAAGCTGCACCGCAAGAGATAATAGTGACTCAGCAAGAGTGTTCAATAACCAGCCAAGGTACCTCACCGGCAAACGACAGTGCCATACAACCTCCCAATAACACACCTCAAGGTGCAGTGTAACAGGGGCTGGAAAGCTGCACCACAAGACATAATAGTGACTCACCAAGAGTGCTCAATAACCATCCAATGTAGCTCACCTTCCAACGACAGGGCCATACAACCTCCCAATAACACACCTCAAGGTGCAGTGTAACAGGGGCTGGAAAGCTGCACCACAAAAGATAATAGTGACTCACCAAGAGTGTTCAATAACCAGCCAAGGTAACTCACCTTGCAACGACAGTACCATACAACCTCCCAATAACACACCTCAAGGTGCAGTGTAACAGGGGCTGGAAAGCTGCACCACAAGACATAATAGTGACTCACCAAGAGTGCTCAATAACCATCCAATGTAGCTCACCTTCCAACGACAGGGCCATACAACCTCCCAATAACACACCTCAAGGTGCAGTGTAACAGGGGCTGGAAAGCTGCACCACAAAAGATAATAGTGACTCACCAAGAGTGTTCAATAACCAGCCAAAGTACCTCACCTTGCAACGACAGGGCCATACAACCTCACAATAATACACCTCGAGGTGCAGCGTAACAGGGGCTGGACAGCTGTACCACAAGAGATAATAGTGACTCACCAAGAGTGTAAAATAACCAACCAAGGTACCTCACCTTGCAACAACAGGGCAAGACGACCTCCCAATAACACACCTCAAGGTGCAGTGTTTCAGGGTCTGGAAAGCTGCACCACAAGAGATAATAGTGACTCACCAAGAGTGTTCAATAACCAGCCAAGGTACCTCACCTTGAAACGACAGGGCCGTGCAACCTCCCAATGACACACCTCAAGGTGCAGTGTAACAGGGGCTGGAAAGCTGCACCACAACAGATAATAGTGACTTACCGACAGTGTTCAATAACCAGCCAAGGAACCCACCTTGCAACTACAGGGGCATACAACCTCCCAATAACAAACCTCAAGGTGCAGTGTATCAGGGGCTGGAAAGCTGCTCCACAAGAGATACTAGTGACTCACCAAAAGTGTTCAATAACCACACAAGGTACCTCACCTTGCTACGACAGGACCAAGAAACCTCCCAATAACACACCTCAAGGTGCAGTGTAACAGGGGCTGGAAAGCTGCATCTCAAGAGATAATAGTGACTCAGGAAGAGTGTTCAATAACCAGCCAAGGTACCTCACCTTGCAACGACAGGGCCATACAACCTCCCAATAACACACCTCAAGTTGCAGTGTAACAGGGGCTGTAAAGCTGCACCTCAAGAGATAGTAGTGACTCACCAAGAGTGTTCAATAACCAGACAAGGTACCTCACCTTCCAACGACAGTGCCATGCAACCTCCCAATAACACACCTCAAGGTGCATTGTAACAGGGGCTGGAAAGCTGCACCGCAAGAGATAATAGTGACTCAGCAAGAGTGTTCAATAACCAGCCAAGGTACCTCACCTTGCAACGACAGGGCCATACAACCTCCCAATAACACACATCAAGGTGCAGTGTAACAGGGTCTGGAAAAATGCACCACAAGAGATAATAGTGACTCAGCAAGAGTGTTCAATAACCAGCCAATGTATCTCACCTTCCAACGACAGGGCCATACAACCTCCCAATAACACACCTCAAGGTGCAGTGTAACAGGGGCTGTAAAGCTGCACCTCAAGAGATAATAGTGACTCACCAAGAGTGTTCAATAACCAGACAAGGTACCTCACCTTCCAACGACAGTGCCATGCAACCTCCCAATAACACACCTCAAGGTGCATTGTAACAGGGGCTGGAAAGCTGCACCGCAAGAGATAATAGTGACTGAGCAAGAGTGTTCAATAACCAGCCAAGGTACCTCACCGACAAACGATAGTGCCATACAACCTCCCAATAACACACCTCAAGGTGCAGTGTAACAGGGGCTGAAAAGCTGCACCACAAGACATAATAGTGACTCACCAAGAGTGCTCAATAACCATCCAATGTATCTCACCTTCCAACGACAGGGCCATACAACCTCCCAATAACACACCTCAAGGTGCAGTGTAACAGGGGCTGGAAAGCTGCACCACAAAATATAATAGTGACTCACCAAGAGTGTTCAATAACCAGCCAAGGTTCCTCACCTTGCAACGACAGGGCCATACAACCTCCCAATAACACACCTCAAGGTGCAGTGTAACAGGGGCTAGAATGCTGCACCACAAGAGATAATAGTGACTCATCAAGAGTGTTCAATAACCAGCCAAGGTACCTCACCTTGCAACGATAGGGCCATACAACCTCCCAATAAAACACCTCGAGGTGCAGTGTAACAGGGGTTGGACAGCTGCACCACAAGAGATAATAGTGACTCACCAAGAGTGTAAAATAACCAACCAAGGTACCTCACCTTGCAACGACAGGGCCATACAACCTTCCACTAATACTCACCTCAAGGTGCAGTGTAACAGGGGCTGGAATGCTGCAACACAAGAGATAATAGTGACTCACCAAGAGTGTTCAATAACCAGCCAAGGTACCTCACCTTGCAACGACAGGGCCATACAACCTCCCAATAACACATCTCAAGGTGCAGTGTAACAGGGGCTGGAAAGCTGCACCACAAGAGATAATAGTGACTCAGCAAGAGTGTTCAATAACCAGCCAAGGTTCCTCACCTTGCAACGACAGGGCCATACAACCTCCCAATAACACACCTCAAGGTGCAGTGTAACAGGGGCTGGAATGCTGCACCACAAGAGATAATAGTGACTCACCAAGAGTGTTCAATAACCAGCCAAGGTACCTCACCTTGCAACGACAGGGCCATACAACCTCCCAATAACACACCTCAAGGTGCAGTGTAACAGGGGCTGGAAAGCTGCACCACAAGAGATAATAGTGACTCAGCAAGAGTGTTCAATAACCAGCCAAGGTACCTCACCTTGCAACGACAGGGCCATACAACCCCCCAATAACACACCTCAAGGTGCAGTGTAACAGGGGCTGGAACGCTTCACTACAAGAGATAATAGTGACTCACCAATAGTGTAAAATAACCAACCAAGGTACCTCACCTTGCAACGACAGTGCCATACAACCTCCCAATAACACACCTCAAGTTGCAGTGTGACAGGGGCTAGAAAGCTGCACCACAAAAGATAATAGTGACTCACCAAGAGTGTTCAATAACCAGCCAAGGTTCCTCACCTTGCAACGACAGGGCCATACAACCTCCCAATAACACACCTCAAGGTGCAGTGTAACACGGGCTGGAATGCTGCACCACAAGAGATAATAGTGACTCACCAAGAGTGTTCAATAACCAGCCAAGGTACCTCACCTTGCAACAACAGGGCTATACAACCTCCCAATAACACACCTCAAGGTGCAGTGTAACAGGGGCTGGAAAGCTGCACCACAAGACATAATAGTGACTCACCAAGAGTGTTCAATAACCAGCCAAGGTAGCTCACCTTGCAACGGCAGGGCCATACAACCTCCCAATAACACACCTCAAGGTGCAGTGTAACAGGGGCTGGAAAGCTGCACCACAAGAGATAATAGTGACTCACCAAAAGTGTTCAATAACCAACCACCTTGCAACGACAGTGCCATACAAGCTCCCAATAACACACCTCAAAGTGCAGTGTAACAGGGGCTGAAAAGCTGCACCACAACAGATAATAGTGACTCACCAAGAGTATTCAATAACCAACCAAGGTACCTCAACTTGCATCAACAGGGCCATACAACCTCCCAATAACACACCTCGAGGTGCAGTGTAAAAGGGGCAAGACAGCTGCACCACAAGAGATAATAGTGGCTCACCAAGAGTGTTTAATAACCCGCTAAGGTACCTCACCTTGCAACGACAGGGCCATACAACCTCCCAATAACACACCTCAAGGTGCAGTGTAACAGGTGCTGGAAAGCTGCACCGCAAGAGATAATAGTGACGCAGCAAGAGTGTTCAATAACCAACCAAGGTACCTTACCTTGCAACGACAGTGCCATACAACCTCACAATAACACACCTCAAGGTGCAGTGTAACAGGGGCTGGAAAGCTGCACCACAAGACATAATAGTGACTCACCAAGAGTGCTCGATAACCATCCAATGTAGCTCACCTTCCAACGACAGGGCCATACAACCTCCCAATAACACACTTCAAGGTGCAGTGTAACAGGGGCTGGAAAGCTGCACCACAAAAGATAATAGTGACTTACCAAGAGTGTTCAATAACCAGCCAAGGTACCTCACCTTGCAACGACAGGGCCATACAACCTCCGAATAACACACCTCAAGGTGCAGTGTAACAGGGGCTAGAATGCTGCACCACAAGAGATAATAGTGACTCACCAAGAGTGTTCAATAACCAGCCAAGGTACCTCACCTTGCAACGACAGGGCCATACAACCTCCCAATAATACACCTCGAGGTGCAGTGTAACAGGGGCTGGACAGCTGCACCACAAGAGATAATAGTGACCCACCAAGAGTGTAAAATAACCAACCAAGGTACCTCACCTTGCAACGACAGGGCCATACAACCTCCCAATAACACACCTCAAGGTGCAGTGTAACACAGGCTGGAATGCTGCACCACAAGAGATAATAGTGACTCACCAAGAGTGTTCAATAACCAGCCAAGGTACCTCACCTTGCAACGACAGGGCCATACAACCTCCCAATAACACACCTCAAGGTGCAGTGTAACAGGGGCTGGAAAGCTGCACCACAAGAGATAATAGTGACTCAGCAAGAGTGTTCAATAACCAGCCAAGGTACCTCATCTTGCAACGACAGGGCCATACAACCCCCCAATAACACACCTCAAGGTGCAGTGTAACAGGGGCTGGAACGCTTCACTACAAGAGATAATAGTGACTCACCAATAGTGTAAAATAACCAAGTTACCTCACCTTGCAACGACAGTGCCATACAACCTCCTAATAACACACCTCAAGTTGCAGTGTGACAGGGGCTAGAAAGCTGCACCACAAAAGATAATAGTGACTCACCAAGAGTGTTCAATAACCAGCCAAGGTTCCTCACCTTGCAACGACAGGGCCATACAACCTCCCAATAACACACCTCAAGGTGCAGTGTAACACGGACTGGAGTGCTGCACCACAAGAGATAATAGTGACTCACCAAGAGTGTTCAATAACCAGCCAAGGTACCTCACCTTGCAACAACAGGGCTATACAACCTCCCAATAACACACCTCAAGGTGCAGTGTAACAGGGGCTGGAAAGCTGCACCACAAGACATAATAGTGACTCACCAAGAGTGTTCAATAATCAGCCAAGGTAGCTCACCTTGCAACGGCAGGGCCATACAACCTCCCAATAACACACCTCAAGGTGCAGTGTAACAGGGGCTGGAAAGCTGCACCACAAGAGATAATAGTGACTCACCAAAAGTGTTCAATAACCAACCACCTTGCAACGACAGTGCCATACAAGCTCCCAATAACACACCTCAAAGTGCAGTGTAACAGGGGCTGAAAAGCTGCACCACAACAGATAATAGTGACTCACCAAGAGTATTCAATAACCAACCAAGGTACCTCAACTTGCATCAACAGGGCCATACAACCTCCCAATAACACACCTCGAGGTGCAGTGTAAAAGGGGCAAGACAGCTGCACCACAAGAGATAATAGTGGCTCACCAAGAGTGTTTAATAACCCGCTAAGGTACCTCACCTTGCAACGACAGGGCCATACAACCTCCCAATAACACACCTCAAGGTGCAGTGTAACAGGTGCTGGAAAGCTGCACCGCAAGAGATAATAGTGACTCAGCAAGAGTGTTCAATAACCAACCAAGGTACCTTACCTTGCAACGACAGTGCCATACAACCTCACAATAACACACCTCAAGGTGCAGTGTAACAGGGGCTGGAAAGCTGCACCACAAGACATAATAGTGACTCACCAAGAGTGCTCGATAACCATCCAATGTAGCTCACCTTCCAACGACAGGGCCATACAACCTCCCAATAACACACTTCAAGGTGCAGTGTAACAGGGGCTGGAAAGCTGCATCTCAAGAGATAATAGTGACTCACCAAGAGTGTTCAATAACCAGCCAAGGTACCTCACCTTGCAACGACAGGGCCATACAACCTCACAATAACACACCTCAAGGTGCAGTGTAACAGGGGCTGGAAAGCTGCACCACAAGACATAATAGTGACTCACCAAGAGTGCTCGATAACCATCCAATGTAGCTCACCTTCCAACGACAGGGCCATACAACCTCCCAATAACACACTTCAAGGTGCAGTGTAACAGGGGCTGGAAAGCTGCATCTCAAGAGATAATAGTGACTCACCAAGAGTGTTCAATAACCAGACAAGGTACCTCACCGACAAACGACAGTGCCATACAACCTCCCAATAACACACCTCAAGGTGCAGTGTAACAGGGGCTGGAAAGCTGCACCACAACAGATAATAGTGACTTACCGACAGTGTTCAATAACCAGCCAATGTAGCTCACCTTCCAACGACAGGGCCATACAAACTCCCAATAACACACCTTAAGGTGCAGTGTAACAGGTGCTGGAAAGCAGCACCACAAGAGATAATAGTGACTCACCAAGAGTGTAAAATAACCAGCCAAGGTTCCTCACCTTGCTCCGACAGGGCCATAAAACCTCCCAATAACACACCTCAAGGTGCAGTGTTATAAGGACTGGAAAGCTGCACCACAACAGATAATAGTGACTTACCGACAGTGTTCAATAACCAGCCAAGGTACCTCACTTTGCTATGACAGGACCATAAATCATCCCAATAACACACCTCAAGGTGCAGTGTAACAGGGGCTGGAAAGCTGCATCTCAAGAGATAATAGTGACTCACCAAGAGTGTTCAAAAACTAGCCAATGAACCTCACCTTGCCACGACAGTGCCATACAACCTCCCAATAACACACCTCAAGGTGCAGTGTAACAGGGTCTGGAAAGCTGCACCGCAAGAGATAATAGTGACTCAGTAAGAGTGTTCAATAACTAGCCAAGGTACCTCACCTTGCAAAGACAGGGCCATACAACCTCCCAATAACACACCTCATGGTGCAGTGTAACAGGGGCTGGAAAGGTACACCACAAGAGATAATAGTGACCCACCAAGAGTGTTCAATAACCAGCCAAGGTACCTCACCTTGAAACGACAGTGCCATACAACCTCCCAATAACACACCTCAGGGTGCAGTGTGACAGGGGCTGGAAAGGTACACCACAAGAGATAATAGTGACTCACCAAGAGTGTTCAATAACCAGCCAAGGTACCTCACCTTGCAACGACAGGGCCATACAACCTCCCAATAACTCACCTCAAGGTTCAGTGTAACAGCGGCTGGAAAGCTGCACCACAACAGATAATAGTGACTCACCAAGAGTGTTCAAAAACCAGTCAAGGTACCTCACATTGCAACGACAGGGCCACACAACCTCCCAATAACACACCTCAAGGTGCAGTGTAACAGGGGCTGGAAAGCTGCACCACAAGATATAATAGTGACTCACCAAGAGTGTTCAATAACCAGTCAAGGTACCTCACCTTGCAACGACAGGGCCATACAACCTCCCAATAACACACCTCAAGGTGCAGTGTAACAGGGGCTGGAAAGCTGCACCACAAGAGATAATAGTGACTCACCAAGAGTGTTCAATAACCAGTCAAGGTACCTCACCTTGCAACGACAGGGCCATACAACCTCCCAATAACACACCTCGAGGTGCAGTGTAACAGGGGCTGGAAAGCTGCACCACAACAGATAATAGTGACTCACCAAGAGTGTTCAAGAACCAGTCAAGGTACCTCACCTTGCAACGACAGGGCCATACAACCTCCCAATAACACACCTCAAGGTGCAGTGTAACAGGGGCTGGAAAGCTGCACCACAAGAGATAATAGTGACTCAGCAAGAGTGTTCAATAACCAGCCAAGGTACCTCACCTTGCAACGACAGGGCCATACAACCCCCCAATAACACACCTCAAGGTGCAGTGTAACAGGGGCTGGAACGCTTCACTACAAGAGATAATAGTGACTCACCAATAGTGTAAAATAACCAACCAAGGTACCTCACCTTGCAACGACAGTGCCATACAACCTCCCAATAACACACCTCAAGTTGCAGTGTGACAGGGGCTAGAAAGCTGCACCACAAAAGATAATAGTGACTCACCAAGAGTGTTCAATAACCAGCCAAGGTTCCTCACCTTGCAACGACAGGGCCATACAACCTCCCAATAACACACCTCAAGGTGCAGTGTAACACGGGCTGGAATGCTGCACCACAAGAGATAATAGTGACTCACCAAGAGTGTTCAATAACCAGCCAAGGTACCTCACCTTGCAACAACAGGGCTATACAACCTCCCAATAACACACCTCAAGGTGCAGTGTAACAGGGGCTGGAAAGCTGCACCACAAGACATAATAGTGACTCACCAAGAGTGTTCAATAACCAGCCAAGGTAGCTCACCTTGCAACGGCAGGGCCATACAACCTCCCAATAACACACCTCAAGGTGCAGTGTAACAGGGGCTGGAAAGCTGCACCACAAGAGATAATAGTGACTCACCAAAAGTGTTCAATAACCAACCACCTTGCAACGACAGTGCCATACAAGCTCCCAATAACACACCTCAAAGTGCAGTGTAACAGGGGCTGAAAAGCTGCACCACAACAGATAATAGTGACTCACCAAGAGTATTCAATAACCAACCAAGGTACCTCAACTTGCATCAACAGGGCCATACAACCTCCCAATAACACACCTCGAGGTGCAGTGTAAAAGGGGCAAGACAGCTGCACCACAAGAGATAATAGTGGCTCACCAAGAGTGTTTAATAACCCGCTAAGGTACCTCACCTTGCAACGACAGGGCCATACAACCTCCCAATAACACACCTCAAGGTGCAGTGTAACAGGTGCTGGAAAGCTGCACCGCAAGAGATAATAGTGACGCAGCAAGAGTGTTCAATAACCAACCAAGGTACCTTACCTTGCAACGACAGTGCCATACAACCTCACAATAACACACCTCAAGGTGCAGTGTAACAGGGGCTGGAAAGCTGCACCACAAGACATAATAGTGACTCACCAAGAGTGCTCGATAACCATCCAATGTAGCTCACCTTCCAACGACAGGGCCATACAACCTCCCAATAACACACTTCAAGGTGCAGTGTAACAGGGGCTGGAAAGCTGCACCACAAAAGATAATAGTGACTTACCAAGAGTGTTCAATAACCAGCCAAGGTACCTCACCTTGCAACGACAGGGCCATACAACCTCCGAATAACACACCTCAAGGTGCAGTGTAACAGGGGCTAGAATGCTGCACCACAAGAGATAATAGTGACTCACCAAGAGTGTTCAATAACCAGCCAAGGTACCTCACCTTGCAACGACAGGGCCATACAACCTCCCAATAATACACCTCGAGGTGCAGTGTAACAGGGGCTGGACAGCTGCACCACAAGAGATAATAGTGACCCACCAAGAGTGTAAAATAACCAACCAAGGTACCTCACCTTGCAACGACAGGGCCATACAACCTCCCAATAACACACCTCAAGGTGCAGTGTAACACAGGCTGGAATGCTGCACCACAAGAGATAATAGTGACTCACCAAGAGTGTTCAATAACCAGCCAAGGTACCTCACCTTGCAACGACAGGGCCATACAACCTCCCAATAACACACCTCAAGGTGCAGTGTAACAGGGGCTGGAAAGCTGCACCACAAGAGATAATAGTGACTCAGCAAGAGTGTTCAATAACCAGCCAAGGTACCTCATCTTGCAACGACAGGGCCATACAACCCCCCAATAACACACCTCAAGGTGCAGTGTAACAGGGGCTGGAACGCTTCACTACAAGAGATAATAGTGACTCACCAATAGTGTAAAATAACCAAGTTACCTCACCTTGCAACGACAGTGCCATACAACCTCCTAATAACACACCTCAAGTTGCAGTGTGACAGGGGCTAGAAAGCTGCACCACAAAAGATAATAGTGACTCACCAAGAGTGTTCAATAACCAGCCAAGGTTCCTCACCTTGCAACGACAGGGCCATACAACCTCCCAATAACACACCTCAAGGTGCAGTGTAACACGGACTGGAGTGCTGCACCACAAGAGATAATAGTGACTCACCAAGAGTGTTCAATAACCAGCCAAGGTACCTCACCTTGCAACAACAGGGCTATACAACCTCCCAATAACACACCTCAAGGTGCAGTGTAACAGGGGCTGGAAAGCTGCACCACAAGACATAATAGTGACTCACCAAGAGTGTTCAATAACCAGCCAAGGTAGCTCACCTTGCAACGGCAGGGCCATACAACCTCCCAATAACACACCTCAAGGTGCAGTGTAACAGGGGCTGGAAAGCTGCACCACAAGAGATAATAGTGACTCACCAAAAGTGTTCAATAACCAACCACCTTGCAACGACAGTGCCATACAAGCTCCCAATAACACACCTCAAAGTGCAGTGTAACAGGGGCTGAAAAGCTGCACCACAACAGATAATAGTGACTCACCAAGAGTATTCAATAACCAACCAAGGTACCTCAACTTGCATCAACAGGGCCATACAACCTCCCAATAACACACCTCGAGGTGCAGTGTAAAAGGGGCAAGACAGCTGCACCACAAGAGATAATAGTGGCTCACCAAGAGTGTTTAATAACCCGCTAAGGTACCTCACCTTGCAACGACAGGGCCATACAACCTCCCAATAACACACCTCAAGGTGCAGTGTAACAGGTGCTGGAAAGCTGCACCGCAAGAGATAATAGTGACTCAGCAAGAGTGTTCAATAACCAACCAAGGTACCTTACCTTGCAACGACAGTGCCATACAACCTCACAATAACACACCTCAAGGTGCAGTGTAACAGGGGCTGGAAAGCTGCACCACAAGACATAATAGTGACTCACCAAGAGTGCTCGATAACCATCCAATGTAGCTCACCTTCCAACGACAGGGCCATACAACCTCCCAATAACACACTTCAAGGTGCAGTGTAACAGGGGCTGGAAAGCTGCATCTCAAGAGATAATAGTGACTCACCAAGAGTGTTCAATAACCAGCCAAGGTACCTCACCTTGCAACGACAGGGCCATACAACCTCACAATAACACACCTCAAGGTGCAGTGTAACAGGGGCTGGAAAGCTGCACCACAAGACATAATAGTGACTCACCAAGAGTGCTCGATAACCATCCAATGTAGCTCACCTTCCAACGACAGGGCCATACAACCTCCCAATAACACACTTCAAGGTGCAGTGTAACAGGGGCTGGAAAGCTGCATCTCAAGAGATAATAGTGACTCACCAAGAGTGTTCAATAACCAGACAAGGTACCTCACCGACAAACGACAGTGCCATACAACCTCCCAATAACACACCTCAAGGTGCAGTGTAACAGGGGCTGGAAAGCTGCACCACAACAGATAATAGTGACTTACCGACAGTGTTCAATAACCAGCCAATGTAGCTCACCTTCCAACGACAGGGCCATACAAACTCCCAATAACACACCTTAAGGTGCAGTGTAACAGGTGCTGGAAAGCAGCACCACAAGAGATAATAGTGACTCACCAAGAGTGTAAAATAACCAGCCAAGGTTCCTCACCTTGCTCCGACAGGGCCATAAAACCTCCCAATAACACACCTCAAGGTGCAGTGTTATAAGGACTGGAAAGCTGCACCACAACAGATAATAGTGACTTACCGACAGTGTTCAATAACCAGCCAAGGTACCTCACTTTGCTATGACAGGACCATAAATCATCCCAATAACACACCTCAAGGTGCAGTGTAACAGGGGCTGGAAAGCTGCATCTCAAGAGATAATAGTGACTCACCAAGAGTGTTCAAAAACTAGCCAATGAACCTCACCTTGCCACGACAGTGCCATACAACCTCCCAATAACACACCTCAAGGTGCAGTGTAACAGGGTCTGGAAAGCTGCACCGCAAGAGATAATAGTGACTCAGTAAGAGTGTTCAATAACTAGCCAAGGTACCTCACCTTGCAAAGACAGGGCCATACAACCTCCCAATAACACACCTCATGGTGCAGTGTAACAGGGGCTGGAAAGGTACACCACAAGAGATAATAGTGACCCACCAAGAGTGTTCAATAACCAGCCAAGGTACCTCACCTTGAAACGACAGTGCCATACAACCTCCCAATAACACACCTCAGGGTGCAGTGTGACAGGGGCTGGAAAGGTACACCACAAGAGATAATAGTGACTCACCAAGAGTGTTCAATAACCAGCCAAGGTACCTCACCTTGCAACGACAGGGCCATACAACCTCCCAATAACTCACCTCAAGGTTCAGTGTAACAGCGGCTGGAAAGCTGCACCACAACAGATAATAGTGACTCACCAAGAGTGTTCAAAAACCAGTCAAGGTACCTCACATTGCAACGACAGGGCCACACAACCTCCCAATAACACACCTCAAGGTGCAGTGTAACAGGGGCTGGAAAGCTGCACCACAAGATATAATAGTGACTCACCAAGAGTGTTCAATAACCAGTCAAGGTACCTCACCTTGCAACGACAGGGCCATACAACCTCCCAATAACACACCTCAAGGTGCAGTGTAACAGGGGCTGGAAAGCTGCACCACAAGAGATAATAGTGACTCACCAAGAGTGTTCAATAACCAGTCAAGGTACCTCACCTTGCAACGACAGGGCCATACAACCTCCCAATAACACACCTCGAGGTGCAGTGTAACAGGGGCTGGAAAGCTGCACCACAACAGATAATAGTGACTCACCAAGAGTGTTCAAGAACCAGTCAAGGTACCTCACCTTGCAACGACAGGGCCATACAACCTCCCAATAACACACCTCAAGGTGCAATGTAACAGGTGCTGGAAAGCTGCACCGCAAGAGATAATAGTGACTCAGCAAGAGTGTTCAATAACCAGCCAAGGTACCTCACCGGCAAACGACAGTGCCATACAACCTCCCAATAACACACCTCAAGGTGCAGTGTAACAGGGGCTGGAAAGCTGCACCACAAGACATAATAGTGACTCACCAAGAGTGCTCAATAACCATCCAATGTAGCTCACCTTCCAACGACAGGGCCATACAACCTCCCAATAACACACCTCAAGGTGCAGTGTAACAGGGGCTGGAAAGCTGCACCACAAAAGATAATAGTGACTCACCAAGAGTGTTCAATAACCAGCCAAGGTAACTCACCTTGCAACGACAGTACCATACAACCTCCCAATAACACACCTCAAGGTGCAGTGTAACAGGGGCTGGAAAGCTGCACCACAAGACATAATAGTGACTCACCAAGAGTGCTCAATAACCATCCAATGTAGCTCACCTTCCAACGACAGGGCCATACAACCTCCCAATAACACACCTCAAGGTGCAGTGTAACAGGGGCTGGAAAGCTGCACCACAAAAGATAATAGTGACTCACCAAGAGTGTTCAATAACCAGCCAAAGTACCTCACCTTGCAACGACAGGGCCATACAACCTCACAATAATACACCTCGAGGTGCAGCGTAACAGGGGCTGGACAGCTGTACCACAAGAGATAATAGTGACTCACCAAGAGTGTAAAATAACCAACCAAGGTACCTCACCTTGCAACAACAGGGCCAGACGACCTCCCAATAACACACCTCAAGGTGCAGTGTTTCAGGGTCTGGAAAGCTGCACCACAAGAGATAATAGTGACTCACCAAGAGTGTTCAATAACCAGCCAAGGTACCTCACCTTGAAACTACAGGGCCGTGCAACCTCCCAATGACACACCTCAAGGTGCAGTGTAACAGGGGCTGGAAAGCTGCACCACAACAGATAATAGTGACTTACCGACAGTGTTCAATAACCAGCCAAGGAACCCACCTTGCAACTACAGGGGCATACAACCTCCCAATAACAAACCTCAAGGTGCAGTGTATCAGGGGCTGGAAAGCTGCTCCACAAGAGATACTAGTGACTCACCAAAAGTGTTCAATAACCACACAAGGTACCTCACCTTGCTACGACAGGACCAAGAAACCTCCCAATAACACACCTCAAGGTGCAGTGTAACAGGGGCTGGAAAGCTGCATCTCAAGAGATAATAGTGACTCAGGAAGAGTGTTCAATAACCAGCCAAGGTACCTCACCTTGCAACGACAGGGCCATACAACCTCCCAATAACACACCTCAAGTTGCAGTGTAACAGGGGCTGTAAAGCTGCACCTCAAGAGATAGTAGTGACTCACCAAGAGTGTTCAATAACCAGACAAGGTACCTCACCTTCCAACGACAGTGCCATGCAACCTCCCAATAACACACCTCAAGGTGCATTGTAACAGGGGCTGGAAAGCTGCACCGCAAGAGATAATAGTGACTCAGCAAGAGTGTTCAATAACCAGCCAAGGTACCTCACCTTGCAACGACAGGGCCATACAACCTCCCAATAACACACATCAAGGTGCAGTGTAACAGGGTCTGGAAAAATGCACCACAAGAGATAATAGTGACTCAGCAAGAGTGTTCAATAACCAGCCAATGTATCTCACCTTCCAACGACAGGGCCATACAACCTCCCAATAACACACCTCAAGGTGCAGTGTAACAGGGGCTGTAAAGCTGCACCTCAAGAGATAATAGTGACTCACCAAGAGTGTTCAATAACCAGACAAGGTACCTCACCTTCCAACGACAGTGCCATGCAACCTCCCAATAACACACCTCAAGGTGCATTGTAACAGGGGCTGGAAAGCTGCACCGCAAGAGATAATAGTGACTGAGCAAGAGTGTTCAATAACCAGCCAAGGTACCTCACCTTGCAACGACAGGGCCATACAACCTCCCAATAACACACCTCAAGGTGCAGTGTAACAGGGGCTGAAAAGCTGTACCACAAGACATAATAGTGACTCACCAAGAGTGCTCAATAACCATCCAATGTATCTCACCTTCCAACGACAGCGCCATACAACCTCCCAATAACACACCTCAAGGTGCAGTGTAACAGGGGCTGGAAAGCTGCACCACAAAATATAATAGTGACTCACCAAGAGTGTTCAATAACCAGCCAAGGTTCCTCACCTTGCAACGACAGGGCCATACAACCTCCCAATAACACACCTCAAGGTGCAGTGTAACAGGGGCTAGAATGCTGCACCACAAGAGATAATAGTGACTCATCAAGAGTGTTCAATAACCAGCCAAGGTACCTCACCTTGCAACGACAGGGCCATACAACCTCCCAATAAAACACCTCGAGGTGCAGTGTAACAGGGGTTGGACAGCTGCACCACAAGAGATAATAGTGACTCACCAAGAGTGTAAAATAACCAACCAAGGTACCTCACCTTGCAACGACAGGGCCATACAACCTTCCACTAACACTCACCTCAAGGTGCAGTGTAACAGGGGCTGGAATGCTGCACCACAAGAGATAATAGTGACTCACCAAGAGTGTTCAATAACCAGCCAAGGTACCTCACCTTGCAACGACAGGGCCATGCAACCTCCCAATAACACATCTCAAGGTGCAGTGTAACAGGGGCTGGAAAGCTGCACCACAAGAGATAATAGTGACTCAGCAAGAGTGTTCAATAACCAGCCAAGGTTCCTCACCTTGCAACGACAGGGCCATACAACCTCCCAATAACACACCTCAAGGTGCAGTGTAACAGGGGCTGGAATGCTGCACCACAAGAGATAATAGTGACTCACCAAGAGTGTTCAATAACCAGCCAAGGTACCTCACCTTGCAACGACAGGGCCATACAACCTCCCAATAACACACCTCAAGGTGCAGTGTAACAGGGGCTGGAAAGCTGCACCACAAGAGATAATAGTGACTCAGCAAGAGTGTTCAATAACCAGCCAAGGTACCTCACCTTGCAACGACAGGGCCATACAACCCCCCAATAACACACCTCAAGGTGCAGTGTAACAGGGGCTGGAACGCTTCACTACAAGAGATAATAGTGACTCACCAATAGTGTAAAATAACCAACCAAGGTACCTCACCTTGCAACGACAGTGCCATACAACCTCCCAATAACACACCTCAAGTTGCAGTGTGACAGGGGCTAGAAAGCTGCACCACAAAAGATAATAGTGACTCACCAAGAGTGTTCAATAACCAGCCAAGGTTCCTCACCTTGCAACGACAGGGCCATACAACCTCCCAATAACACACCTCAAGGTGCAGTGTAACACGGGCTGGAATGCTGCACCACAAGAGATAATAGTGACTCACCAAGAGTGTTCAATAACCAGCCAAGGTACCTCACATTGCAATGACAGGGCCATACAACCTCCCAATAACACACATCAAGGTGCAGTGTAACAGGGTCTGGAAAGCTGCACCACAAGAGATAATAGTGACTCAGCAAGAGTGTTCAAAAACCAGCCAAGGAACCTCACCTTGCAACGACAGGGCCATACATCCTCCCATTAACACACCTCAAGGTGCAGTGTAACACGGGCTGGAATGCTGCACCACAACAGATAATAGTGACTCACCAAGAGTGTTCAATGACCAGCCAAGTTACCTCACCTTCCAACGACAGGGCCATACATCCTCCCATTAACACACCTCAAGGTGCAGTGTAACACGGGCTGGAATGCTGCACCACAAGAGATAATAGTGACTCACCAAGAGTGTTCAATGACCAGCCAAGTTACCTCACCTTCCAACGACAGGGCCATACAACCTCCCAATAACACACCTCACGGTGCAGTGTAACAGGGGCTGGAAAGGTACACCACAAGAGATAATAGTGACTCACCAAGAGTGTAAAATAACCAACCAAGGTACCTCACCTTTCAATGACAGGGCCATACAACCTCCCAATAACACACCTCAAAGTGCAGTGTAATAGGGGCTGGAAAGCTGGAAAACAACAGATAATAGTGACTTACCGACAAGGTTCAATAACCAGCCAAGGCACCTCACCTTGCAACGACAGGGCCATACAACCTCCCAATAACACACCTCAAGGTGCAGTGTTTCAGGGGCTGGAAAGCTGCACCACAAGAGATTATAGTGACTCAGAAAGAGTGTTCAATAACCAGCAAAAGTACATCATCTTGCAACGACAGGGCCATGCAACTTCCCAATAACACACCTCAAGGTGCAGTGTAACAGGGGCTGGAAAGCTGCACCACAAGAGATAATAGTGACCCACCAAGAGTCTTTAATAACCAGCCAAGGTACCTCACCTTGCAACGACAGGGCCATACAACCTCCCAATAACACACCTCAAGGTGCTGAGTAACAGGGGCTAGAATGCTGCACCACAAAAGATAATAATGGCTCACCAAGAGTGTTCAATAACCAGCCAAGGTACCTCACCTTGCAACGACAGGGCCATACAACCCCCCAATAACACACCAAGGTGCAGTGTAACAGGGGCTGGAAAGCTGCACCACAAAAGATAATAGTGGCTCACCAAGAGTGTTCAATAACCAGCCAAGGTTCCTCACCTTGCAACGACAGGGCCATACAACCTCCCAATAACACACCTCAAGGTGTAGTGTAACACGGGCTGAAATGCTGCACCACAAGAGATAATAGTGACTCAGCAAGAGTGTTCAATAACCACCCAAGGTACCTCACCTTGCTACGACAGGACCATGAAACCTCCCAATAACACACCTCAAGGTGCAGTGTAACAGGGGCTGGAAAGCTGCATCTCAAGAGATAATAGTGACTCAGCAAGAGTGTTTAATAACCAGCCAAGGTACCTCACCTTGCAACGAAAGGGCCATAACACCTCCCAATAACACACCTCAAGGGGCAGTGTAACAGAGGCTGTAAAGCTGCACCTCAAAAGATAATAGTGACTCACCAAGAGTGTTCAATAACCAGACAAGGTACCTCACCTTCCAACGACAGTGCCATGCAACCTCCCAATAACACACCTCAAGGTGCATTGTAACAGGGGCTGGAAAGCTGCACCGCAAAAGATAATAGTGACTCAGCAAGAGTGTTCAATAATCAGCCAAGGTACCTCACCTTGCAACGACAGGGCCATACAACCTCCCAATAACACACCAAGGTGCAGTGTAACGGGGGCTGGAAATCTGCACCACACGAGATAATAGTGACTTACCAAGAGAGTTCAATAAAAAGGCCAAGGAACCTCACCTTGCAACGACAGGGCCATACATCCTCCCAATAACACACCTCAAGGTGCAGTGTAACAGGGGCTGGAAAGGTACACCACAAGAGATAATAGTGACCCACTAAGAGTGTTCAATAACCAGCCAAGGTACCTCACCTTGCAACGACAGGGCCATACAACCTCCCAATAACACACCTCAAGGTGCAGTGTAACAGGGGCTAGAAAGCTGCACCACAAGAGATAATAGTGACCCACCAAGAGTGTTCAATAACCAGCCAAGGTACCTCACCTTGCAACGACAGGGCCATACAACCTCCCAATAACACACCTCAAGGTGCAATGTAACAGGGGCTGGAAAGCTGCACCACAAGAGATAATAGTAACTCGCCAAGAGTGTTCAATAACCAGTCAAGGTACCTCACCTTGCAACGACAGGGCCATACAACCTCCCAATAACACACCTCAAGGTGCAGTGTAACAGGTGCTGGAAAGCTGCACCGCAAGAGATAATAGTGACTCAGCAAGAGTGTTCAATAACCAGCCAAGGTACCTCATCGACAAACGACAGTGCCATACAACCTCCCAATAACACACCTCAAGGTGCATTGTAACAGGGGCTGGAAAGCTGCACCACAAGACATAATAGTGACTCACCAAGAGTGCTCAATAACCATCCAATGTAGCTCACCTTCCAACGACAGGGCCATACAACCTCCCAATAACACACCTCAAGGTGCAGTGTAACAGGGGCTGGAAAGCTGCACCACAAAAGATAATAGTGACTCACCAAGAGTGTTCAATAACCAGCCAAGGTACCTCACCTTGCAACGACAGTGCCATGCAACCTCCCAATAACACACCTCAAGGTGCAGTGTAACAGGGGCTGGAAAGCTGCATCTCAAGAGATAATAGTGGCTCACCAAGAGTGTTCAATAACCAGCCAAGGTTCCTCACCTTGCAACGACAGGGCCATACAACCTCCCAATAACACACCTCAAGGTGCAGTGTAAAAGGGGCTAGAATACTGCACCACAAGAGATAATAGTGACTCACCAAGAGTGTTCAATAACCAGCCAAGGTACCTCACCTTCCAACGACAGGGCCATACAACCTCCCAATAACACACCTCAAGGTGCAGTGTAAAAGGGGCTAGAATACTGCACCACAAGAGATAATAGTGACTCACCAAGAGTGTTCAATAACCAGCCAAGGTACCTCACCTTCCAACGACAGGGCCATACAACCTCCCAATAACACACCTCAAGGTGCAGTGTAACAGGGGCTGGAAAGCTACATCTCAAGAGATACTAGTGGCTCACCAAGAGTGTTCAATAACCAGCCAAGGTTCCTCACCTTGCAACGACAGGGCCATACAACCTCCCAATAACACACCTCAAGGTGCAGTGTAGAAGGGGCTAGAATACTGCACCACAAGAGATAATAGTGACTCACCAAGAGTGTTCAATAACCCGCCAAAGTACCTCACCTTGCAACGACAGGGCCATACAACCTCCCAATAATACACCTCGAGGTGCAGTGTAACAGGGGCTGGACAGCTGCACCACAAGAGATAATAGTGACTCACCAAGAGTGTAAAATAACCAACCAAGGTACCTCACCTTGCAACAACAGGGCCATACGACCTCCCAATAACACACCTCAAGGTGCAGTGTAACAGGGGCTGGAAAGCTGCATCTCTAGAGATAATAGTGACTCACCAAGAGTGTTCAATAACCAGCCAAGGTTCCTCACCTTGCAACGACAGGGCCATACAACCTCCCAATAACACAACTCAAGGTGCAGTGTAACAGGGTCTGGAAAGCTGCACCGCAAGAGATAATAGTGACTAAGCAAGAGTGTTCAATAACCAGCCAAGGTACCTCACCTTGCAACGACAGGGCCATACAACCTCCCAATAACACACCTCAAGGTGCAGTGTAACAGGGGCTGGAAAGCTGCACCACAAGAGATGATAGTGACTCACCAAGAGTGTTCAATAACCAGACAAGGTACCTCACCGACAAACGACAGTGCCATACAACCTCCCAATAACACACCTCAAGGTGCAGTGTAACAGGGGCTGGAAAGCTGCACCACAAGAGATAATAGTGATTCACCAAGAGTGTTCAATAACCAGCC
Source organism: Ambystoma mexicanum (assembly GCF_040938575.1). Taxonomy (NCBI): domain Eukaryota; kingdom Metazoa; phylum Chordata; class Amphibia; order Caudata; family Ambystomatidae; genus Ambystoma; species Ambystoma mexicanum. Next base: position 211,578 of record NW_027182508.1, on the reverse strand, counting down.
AAGATACCTCACCTTGCAACGACAGGGCCATACAACCTCCCAATAACACACCTCAAGGTGCAGTGTAACAGGTGCTGGAAAGCTGCACTGCAAGAGATAATAGTGACTCAGCAAGAGTGTTCAATAACCATCCAATGTAGCTCACCTTCCAACGACAGGGCCATACAACCTCCCAATAACACACCTCAAGGTGCAGTGTAACAGGGGCTGGAAAGCTGCACCACAAAAGATAATAGTGACTCACCAAGAGTGTTCAATAACCAGCCAAGGTACCTCACCTTGCAATGACAGTGCCATGCAACCTCCCAATAACACACCTCAAGGTGCAGTGTAACAGGGGCTCGAAAGCTGCATCTCAAGAGATAATAGTGGCTCACCAAGAGTGTTCAATAACCAGCCAAGGTTCCTCACCTTGCAACGACAGGGCCATACAACCTCCCAATAACACACCTCAAGGTGCAGTGTAAAAGGGGCTAGAATACTGCACCACAAGAGATAATAGTGACTCACCAAGAGTGTTCAATAACCAGCCAAGGTACCTCACCTTCCAACGACAGGGCCATACAACCTCCCAATAACACACCTCAAGGTGCAGTGTAAAAGGGGCTAGAATACTGCACCACAAGAGATAATAGTGACTCACCAAGAGTGTTCAATAACCAGCCAAGGTACCTCACCTTCCAACGACAGGGCCATACAACCGCCCAATAACACACCTCAAGGTGCAGTGTAACAGGGGCTGGAAAGCTGCATCTCAAGAGATAATAGTGGCTCACCAAGAGCGTTCAATAACCAGCCAAGGTTCCTCACCATGCAACGACAGGGCCATACAACCTCCCAATAACACACCTCAAGGTGCAGTGTAAAAGGGGCTAGAATACTGCACCACAAGAGATAATAGTGACTCACCAAGAGTGTTCAATAACCCGCCAAAGTACCTCACCTTGCAACGACAGGGCCATACAACCTCCCAATAATACACCTCGAGGTGCAGTGTAACAGGGGCTTGACAGCTGCACCACAAGAGATAATAGTGACTCACCAAGAGTGTAAAATAACCACCAAGGTACCTCACCTTGCAACAACAGGGCCATACGACCTCCCAATAACACACCTCAAGGTGCAGTGTAACAGGGGCTGGAAAGCTGCATCTCAAGAGATAATAGTGACTCACCAAGAGTGTTCAATAACCAGCCATGGTTCCTCACCTTGCAACGACAGGGCCATAGAACCTCCCAATAACACAACTCAAGGTGCAGTGTAACAGGGTCTGGAAAGCTGCACCGCAAGAGATAATAGTGACTAAGTAAGAGTGTTCAATAACCAGCCAAGGTACCTCACCTTGCAACGACAGGGCCATACAACCTCCCAATAACACACCTCAAGGTGCAGTGTAACAGGGGCTGGAAAGCTGCACCACAAGAGATAATAGTGACTCAGCAAGAGTGTTCAATAACCATCCAAGGTACCTCATCTTGCAACGACAGGGCCATACAACCCCCCAATAACACACCTCAAGGTGCAGTGTAACAGGGGCTGGAACGCTTCACTACAAGAGATAATAGTGACTCACCAATAGTGTAAAATAACCAACCAAGGTACCTCACCTTGCAACGACAGTGCCATACAACCTCCCAATAACACACCTCAAGTTGCAGTGTGACAGGGGCTAGAAAGCTGCACCACAAAAGATAATAGTGACTCACCAAGAGTGTTCAATAACCAGCCAAGGTTCCTCACCTTGCAACGACAGGGCCATACAACCTCCCAATAACACACCTCAAGGTGCAGTGTAACACGGGCTGGAATGCTGCACCACAAGAGATAATAGTGACTCACCAAGAGTGTTCAATAACCAGCCAAGGTACCTCACCTTGCAACAACAGGGCCATACAACCTCCCAATAACACACCTCAAGGTGCAGTGTAACAGGGGCTGGAAAGCTGCACCACAAGACATAATAGTGACTCACCAAGAGTGTTCAATAACCAGCCAAGGTAGCTCACCTTGCAACGGCAGGGCCATACAAGCTCCCAATAACACACCTCAAAGTGCAGTGTAACAGGGGCTGAAAAGCTGCACCACAACAGATAATAGTGACTCACCAAGAGTATTCAATAACCAACCAAGGTACCTCAACTTGCATCAACAGGGCCATACAACCTCCCAATAACACACCTCGAGGTGCAGTGTAAAAGGGGCAAGACAGCTGCACCACAAGAGATAATAGTGGCTCACCAAGAGTGTTTAATAACCCGCTAAGGTACCTCACCTTGCAACGACAGGGCCATACAACCTCCCAATAACACACCTCAAGGTGCAGTGTAACAGGTGCTGGAAAGCTGCACCGCAAGAGATAATAGTGACTCAGCAAGAGTGTTCAATAACCAACCAAGGTACCTTACCTTGCAACGACAGTGCCATACAACCTCACAATAACACACCTCAAGGTGCAGTGTAACAGGGGCTGGAAAGCTGCACCACAAGACATAATAGTGACTCACCAAGAGTGCTCGATAACCATCCAATGTAGCTCACCTTCCAACGACAGGGCCATACAACCTCCCAATAACACACTTCAAGGTGCAGTGTAACAGGGGCTGGAAAGCTGCATCTCAAGAGATAATAGTGACTCACCAAGAGTGTTCAATAACCAGCCAAGGTACCTCACCTTGCAACGACAGGGCCATACAACCTCCCAATAACACACCTCGAGGTGCAGTGTAACAGGGGCTGGAAAGCTGCACCACAAAAGATAATAGTGACTCACCAAGAGTGTTCAATAACCAGCCAAGGTACCTCACCTTGCAACGACAGGGCCATGCAACCTCCCAATAACACACCTCAAGGTGCAGTGTAACAGGAGCTAGAATGCTGCACCACAAGAGATAATAGTGACTCACCAAGAGTGTTCAATAACCAGCCAAGGTACCTCATCTTGCAACGACAGGGCCATACAACCTCCCAATAATACACCTCGAGGTGCAGTGTAACAGGGGCTGGACAGCTGCACCACAAGAGATAATAGTGACCCACCAAGAGTGTAAAATAACCAACCAAGGTACCTCACCTTGCAACGACAAGGCCATACAACCTCCCAATAACACACCTCAAGGTGCAGTGTAACACAGGCTGGAATGCTGCACCACAAGAGATAATAGTGACTCACCAAGAGTGTTCAATAACCAGCCAAGGTACCTCACCTTGCAACGACAGGGCCATACAACCTCCCAATAACACAACTCAAGGTGCAGTGTAACAGGGTCTCGAAAGCTGCACCGCAAGAGATAATAGTGACTCAGCAAGAGTGTTCAATAACCAGCCAAATTACCTCACCTTGCAATGACAGGGCCATACAACCTCCCAATAACACACATCAAGGTGCAGTGTAACAGGGTCTGGAAAGCTGCACCACAAGAGATAATAGTGACTCAGCAAGAGTGTTCAAAACCAGCCAAGGAACCTCACCTTGCAACGACAGGGCCATACATCCTCCCATTAACACACCTCAAGGTGCAGTGTAACACGGGCTGGAATGCTGCACCACAAGAGATAATAGTGACTCACCAAGAGTGTTCAATGACCAGCCAAGTTACCTCACCTTCCAACGACAGGGCCATACATCCTCCCATTAACACACCTCAAGGTGCAGTGTAACACGGGCTGGAATGCTGCACCACAAGAGATAATAGTGACTCACCAAGAGTGTTCAATGACCAGCCAAGTTACTTCACCTTCCAACGACAGGGCCATACAACCTCCCAATAACACACCTCACGGTGCAGTGTAACAGGGGCTGGAAAGGTACACCACAAGAGATAATAGTGACTCACCAAGAGTGTAAAATAACCAACCAAGGTACCTCACCTTTCAATGACAGGGCCATACAACCTCCCAATAACACACCTCAAAGTGCAGTGTAATAGGGGCTGGAAAGCTGGAAAACAACAGATAATAGTGACTTACCGACAAGGTTCAATAACCAGCCAAGGCACCTCACCTTGCAACGACAGGGCCATACAACCCCCCAATAACACACCAAGGTGCAGTGTAACAGGGGCTGGAAAGCTGCACCACAAAAGATAATAGTGGCTCACCAAGAGTGTTCAATAACCAGCCAAGGTTCCTCACCTTGCAACGACAGGGCCATACAACCTCCCAATAACACACCTCAAGGTGTAGTGTAACACGGGCTGGAATGCTGCACCACAAGAGATAATAGTGACTCACCAAGAGTGTTCAATAACCACCCAAGGTACCTCACCTTGCTACGACAGGACCATGAAACCTCCCAATAACACACCTCAAGGTGCAGTGTAACAGGGGCTGGAAAGCTGCATCTCAAGAGATAATAGTGACTCAGCAAGAGTGTTTAATAACCAGCCAAGGTACCTCACCTTGCAACGAAAGGGCCATAACACCTCCCAATAACACACCTCAAGGGGCAGTGTAACAGAGGCTGTAAAGCTGCACCTCAAAAGATAATAGTGACTCACCAAGAGTGTTCAATAACCAGACAAGGTACCTCACCTTCCAACGACAGTGCCATGCAACCTCCCAATAACACACCTCAAGGTGCAGTGTAACAGGTGCTGCAAAGCTGCACCGCAAGAGATAATAGTGACTCAGCAAGAGTGTTCAATAACCAGCCAAGGTACCTCACCTTGCAACGACAGGGCCATATAACCTCCCAATAACACACCTCAAGGGGCAGTGTAACAGAGGCTGTAAAGCTGCACCTCAAAAGATAATAGTGACTCACCAAGAGTGTTCAATAACCAGACAAGGTACCTCACCTTCCAACGACAGTGCCATGCAACCTCCCAATAACACACCTCAAGGTGCAGTGTAACAGGGTCTGGAAAGCTGCACCGCAAAAGATAATAGTGACTCAGCAAGAGTGTTCAATAATCAGCCAAGGTACCTCACCTTGCAACGACAGGGCCATACAATCTCCCAATAACACACCAAGGTGCAGTGTAACGGGGGCTGGAAAACTGCACCACAGAAGATAATAGTGACTTACCAAGAGAGTTCAATAAAAAGGCCAAGGAACCTCACCTTGCAACGACAGGGCCATACATCCTCCCAATAACACACCTCAAGGTGCAGTGTAACAGGGGCTGGAAAGGTACACCACAAGAGATAATAGTGACCCACTAAGAGTGTTCAATAACCAGCCAAGGTACCTCACCTTGCAACGACAGGGCCATACAACCTCCCAATAACACACCTCAAGGTGCAGTGTAACAGGGGCTAGAAAGCTGCACCACAAGAGATAATAGTGACCCACCAAGAGTGTTCAATAACCAGCCAAGGTACCTCACCTTGCAACGACAGGGCCATACAACCTCCCAATAACACACCTCAAGGTGCAATGTAACAGGGGCTGGAAAGCTGCACCACAAGAGATAATAGTAACTCGCCAAGAGTGTTCAATAACCAGTCAAGGTACCTCACCTTGCAACGACAGGGCCATACAACCTCCCAATAACACACCTCAAGGTGCAGTGTAACAGGTGCTGGAAAGCTGCACCGCAAGAGATAATAGTGACTCAGCAAGAGTGTTCAATAACCAGCCAAGGTACCTCACCGACAAACGACAGTGCCATACAACCTCCCAATAACACACCTCAAGGTGCATTGTAACAGGGGCTGGAAAGCTGCACCACAAGACATAATAGTGACTCACCAAGAGTGCTCAATAACCATCCAATGTAGCTCACCTTCCAACGACAGGGCCATACAACCTCCCAATAACACACCTCAAGGTGCAGTGTAACAGGGGCTGGAAAGCTGCATCTCAAGAGATAATAGTGGCTCACCAAGAGTGTTCAATAACCAGCCAAGGTTCCTCACCTTGCAACGACAGGGCCATACAACCTCCCAATAACACACCTCAAGGTGCAGTGTAAAAGGGGCTAGAATACTGCACCACAAGAGATAATAGTGACTCACCAAGAGTGTTCAATAACCAGCCAAGGTACCTCACCTTGCAACGACAGTGCCATGCAACCTCCCAATAACACACCTCAAGGTGCAGTGTAACAGGGGCTGGAAAGCTGCATCTCAAGAGATAATAGTGGCTCACCAAGAGTGTTCAATAACCAGCCAAGGTTCCTCACCTTGCAACGACAGGGCCATACAACCTCCCAATAACACACCTCAAGGTGCAGTGTAAAAGGGGCTAGAATACTGCACCACAAGAGATAATAGTGACTCACCAAGAGTGTTCAATAACCAGCCAAGGTACCTCACCTTCCAACGACAGGGCCATACAACCTCCCAATAACACACCTCAAGGTGCAGTGTAAAAGGGGCTAGAATACTGCACCACAAGAGATAATAGTGACTCACCAAGAGTGTTCAATAACCAGCCAAGGTACCTCACCTTCCAACGACAGGGCCATACAACCTCCCAATAACACCCCTCAAGGTGCAGTGTAACAGGGGCTGGAAAGCTGCATCTCTAGAGATAATAGTGACTCACCAAGAGTGTTCAATAACCAGCCAAGGTTCCTCACCTTGCAACGACAGGGCCATACAACCTCCCAATAACACAACTCAAGGTGCAGTGTAACAGGGTCTGGAAAGCTGCACCGCAAGAGATAATAGTGACTAAGCAAGAGTGTTCAATAACCAGCCAAGGTACCTCACCTTGCAACGACAGGGCCATACAACCTCCCAATAACACACCTCAAGGTGCAGTGTAACAGGGGCTGGAAAGCTGCACCACAAGAGATGATAGTGACTCTCCAAGAGTGTTCAATAACCAGACAAGGTACCTCACCGACAAACGACAGTGCCATACAACCTCCCAATAACACACCTCAAGGTGCAGTGTAACAGGGGCTGGAAAGCTGCACCACAAGAGATAATAGTGATTCACCAAGAGTGTTCAATAACCAGCCAAGATACCTCACCTTGCAACGACAGGGCCATAAAACCTCACAATAACACACCTCAACGTATAGTGTAACGGGGGCTGGAAAACTGCACCACAGGAGATAATAGTGACTTACCAAGAGAGTTCAATAACCAGCCAAGGAACCTCACCTTGCAACGACAGGGCCATACATCCTCCCAATAACACACCTCAAGGTGCAGTGTAACAGGGGCTGGAAAGGTACACCACAAGAGATAATAGTGACCCACCAAGAGTGTTCAATAACCAGCCAAGGTACCTCACCTTGCAATGACAGGGCCATACAACCTCCCAATAACACACCTCAAGGTGCAGTGTAACAGGGGCTAGAAAGCTGCACAAGAGATAATAGTGACCCACCAAGAGAGTTCAAACCAGCCAAGGTACCTCACCTTGCAACGACAGGGCCATACAACCTCCCAATAACACACCTCAAGGTGCAGTGTAACAGGCGCTGGAAAGCTGCACCACAGGAGATGATAGTGACCCACCAAGAGTGTTCAATAACTAGCCAAGGTAGCTCACCTTGCAACGACAGGGCCATACAACCTCCCAATAACACACCTCAAGGTGCAGTGTAACAGGTGCTGGAAAGCTGCACTGCAAGAGATAATAGTGACTCAGCAAGAGTGTTCAATAACCAGCCAAGGTACCTCACCGACAAACGACAGTGCCATACAACCTCCCAATAACACACCTCAAGGTGCAATGTAACAGGGGCTGGAAAGCTGCACCACAAGACATAATAGTGACTCACCAAGAGTGCTCAATAACCATCCAATGTAGCTCACCTTCCAACGACAGGGCCATACAACCTCCCAATAACACACCTCAAGGTGCAGTGTAACAGGGGCTGGAAAGCTGCACCACAAAAGATAATAGTGACTCACCAAGAGTGTTCAATAACCAGCCAAGGTACCTCACCTTGCAATGACAGTGCCATGCAACCTCCCAATAACACACCTCAAGGTGCAGTGTAACAGGGGCTCGAAAGCTGCATCTCAAGAGATAATAGTGGCTCACCAAGAGTGTTCAATAACCAGCTAAGGTTCCTCACCTTGCAACGACAGGGCCATACAACCTCCCAATAACACACCTCAAGGTGCAGTGTAAAAGGGGCTAGAATACTGCACCACAAGAGATAATAGTGACTCACCAAGAGTGTTCAATAACCAGCCAAGGTACCTCACCTTCCAACGACAGGGCCATACAACCTCCCAATAACACACCTCAAGGTGCAGTGTAAAAGGGGCTAGAATACTGCACCACAAGAGATAATAGTGACTCACCAAGAGTGTTCAATAACCAGCCAAGGTACCTCACCTTCCAACGACAGGGCCATACAACCGCCCAATAACACACCTCAAGGTGCAGTGTAACAGGGGCTGGAAAGCTGCATCTCAAGAGATAATAGTGGCTCACCAAGAGCGTTCAATAACCAGCCAAGGTTCCTCACCTTGCAACGACAGGGCCATACAACCTCCCAATAACACACCTCAAGGTGCAGTGTAAAAGGGGCTAGAATACTGCACCACAAGAGATAATAGTGACTCACCAAGAGTGTTCAATAACCTGCCAAAGTACCTCACCTTGCAACGACAGGGCCATACAACCTCCCAATAATACACCTCGAGGTGCAGTGTAACAGGGGCTTGACAGCTGCACCACAAGAGATAATAGTGACTCACCAAGAGTGTAAAATAACCACCAAGGTACCTCACCTTGCAACAACAGGGCCATACGACCTCCCAATAACACACCTCAAGGTGCAGTGTAAAAGGGGCTGGAAAGCTGCATCTCAAGAGATAATAGTGACTCACCAAGAGTGTTCAATAACCAGCCATGGTTCCTCACCTTGCAACGACAGGGCCATAGAACCTCCCAATAACACAACTCAAGGTGCAGTGTAACAGGGTCTGGAAAGCTGCACCGCAAGAGATAATAGTGACTAAGTAAGAGTGTTCAATAACCAGTCAAGGTACCTCACCTTGCAACGACAGGGCCATACAACCTCCCAATAACACACCTCAAGGTGCAGTGTAACAGGGTCTGGAAAGCTGCACCACAAGAGATAATAGTGACTCAGCAAGAGTGTTCAATAACCAGCCAAGGAACCTCACCTTGCAACGACGGGGCCATACATCCTCCCATTAACACACCTCAAGGTGCAGTGTAACAGGGGCTGGAAAGCTGGAAAACAACAGATAATAGTGACTTACCGACAGGGTTCAATAACCAGCCAAGGCACCTCACCTTGCAACAACAGGGCCATACGACCTCCCAATAACACACCTCAGGGTGCAGTGTGAAAGGGGCTAGAATACTGCACCACAAGAGATAATAATGACCCACCAAGAGTGTTCAATAACCAGCCAAGGTACCTCACCTTGCAACAACAGGGCCATACGACCTCCCAATAACACACCTCAAGGTGCAGTGTAAAAGGGGCTAGAATACTGCACCACAAGAGATAATAGTGACCCACCAAGAGTGTTCAATAACCAGCCAAGGTACCTCACCTTGAAACGACAGGGCCATACAACCTCCCAATAACACACCTCACGGTGCAGTGTAACAGTGGCTGGAAAGGTACACCACAAGAGATAATAGTGACCCAGCAAGAGTGTTCAATAACCAGCCAAGGTACGTCAACTTGAAACGACAGTGCCATACAACCTCCCAATAACACACCTCAGGGCGCAGTGTGACAGGGGCCGGAAAGCTGCACCACAACAGATAATAGTGACTCACCAAGAGTGTTCAAAAACCAGTCAAGGTACCTCACCTTGCAACGACAGGGCCATACAACCTCCCAATAACACACCTCAAGGTGCAGTGTAACAGGGGCTGGAAAGCTGCACCACAAGAGATAATAGTGACTCACCAAGAGTGTTCAATAACCAGTCAAGGTACCTCACCTTGCAACGACAGGGCCATACAACCTCCCAATAACACACCTCAAGGTGCAGTGTAACAGGGGCTTGAAAGCTGCACCACAAGAGATAATAGTGACTCACCAAGAGTGTTCAATAACCAGTCAAGGTACCTCACCTTGCAACGACAGGGCCATACAACCTCCCAATAACACACCTCGAGGTGCAGTGTAACAGGTGCTGGAAAGCTGCACCACAACAGATAATAGTGACTCACCAAGAGTGTTCAATAACCAGTCAAGGTACCTCACCTTGCAACGACAGGGCCATACAACCTCCGAATAACACACCTCAAGGTGCAGTGTAACAGGGGCTGGAAAGCTGCACCGCAAGAGATAATAGTGACTCAGCAAGAGTGTTCAATAACCAGCCAAGGTACCTCACCGGCAAACGACAGTGCCATACAACCTCCCAATAACACACCTCAAGGTGCAGTGTAACAGGGGCTGGAAAGCTGCACCACAAGACATAATAGTGACTCACCAAGAGTGCTCAATAACCATCCAATGTAGCTCACCTTCCAACGACAGGGCCATACAACCTCCCAATAACACACCTCAAGGTGCAGTGTAACAGGGGCTGGAAAGCTGCACAACAAAAGATAATAGTGACTCACCAAGAGTGTTCAATAACCAGCCAAGGTAACTCACCTTGCAACGACAGGGCCATACAACCTCCCAATAACACACCTCAAGGTGCAGTGTAACAGGGGCTGGAAAGCTGCACCACAAGACATAATAGTGACTCACCAATTGTGCTCAATAACCATCCAATGTAGCTCACCTTCCAACGACAGGGCCATACAACCTCCCAATAACACACCTCAAGGTGCAGTGTAACAGGGGCTGGAAAGCTGCACCTCAAAAGATAATAGTGACTCACCAAGAGTGTTCAATAACCAGCCAAAGTACCTCACCTTGCAACGACAGGGCCATACAACCTCACAATAATACACCTCGAGGTGCAGCGTAACAGGGGCTGGACAGCTGTACCACAAGAGATAATAGTGACTCACCAAGAGTGTAAAATAACCAACCAAGGTACCTCAACTTGCAACAACAGGGCCAGACGACCTCCCAATAACACACCTCAAGGTGCAGTGTTTCAGGGTCTGGAAAGCTGCACCACAAGAGATAATAGTGACTCACCAAGAGTGTTCAATAACCAGCCAAGGTACCTCACCTTCCAACGACAGGGCCATACAACCGCCCAATAACACACCCCAAGGTGCAGTGTAACAGGGGCTGGAAAGCTGCATCTCAAGAGATAATAGTGGCTCACCAAGAGCGTTCAATAACCAGCCAAGGTTCCTCACCTTGCAACGACAGGGCCATACAACCTCCCAATAACACACCTCAAGGTGCAGTGTAAAAGGGGCTAGAATACTGCACCACAAGAGATAATAGTGACTCACCAAGAGTGTTCAATAACCCGCCAAAGTACCTCACCTTGCAACGACAGGGCCATACAACCTCCCAATAATACACCTCGAGGTGCAGTGTAACAGGGGCTTGACAGCTACACCACAAGAGATAATAGTGACTCACCAAGAGTGTAAAATAACCACCAAGGTACCTCACCTTGCAACAACAGGGCCATACGACCTCCCAATAACACACCTCAAGGTGCAGTGTAACAGGGGCTGGAAAGCTGCATCTCAAGAGATAATAGTGACTCACCAAGAGTGTTCAATAACCAGCCATGGTTCCTCACCTTGCAACGACAGGGCCATAGAACCTCCCAATAACACAACTCAAGGTGCAGTGTAACAGGGTCTGGAAAGCTGCACCGCAAGAGATAATAGTGACTAAGTAAGAGTGTTCAATAACCAGTCAAGGTACCTCACCTTGCAACGACAGGGCCATACAACCTCCCAATAACACACCTCAAGGTGCAGTGTAACAGGGTCTGGAAAGCTGCACCACAAGAGATAATAGTGACTCAGCAAGAGTGTTCAATAACCAGCCAAGGAACCTCACCTTGCAACGACGGGGCCATACATCCTCCCATTAACACACCTCAAGGTGCAGTGTAACAGGGGCTGGAAAGCTGGAAAACAACAGATAATAGTGACTTACCGACAGGGTTCAATAACCAGCCAAGGCACCTCACCTTGCAACAACAGGGCCATATGACCTCCCAATAACACACCTCAAGGTGCAGTGTGAAAGGGGCTAGAATACTGCACCACAAGAGATAATAGTGACCCACCAAGAGTGTTCAATAACCAGCCAAGGTACCTCACCTTGCAACAACAGGGCCATACGACCTCCCAATAACACACCTCAAGGTGCAGTATAAAAGGGGCTAGAATACTGCACCACAAGAGATAATAGTGACCCACCAAGAGTGTTCAATAACCAGCCAAGGTACCTCACCTTGAAACGACAGGGCCATACAACCTCCCAATAACACACCTCACGGTGCAGTGTAACAGTGGCTGGAAAGGTACACCACAAGAGATAATAGTGACCCACCAAGAGTGTTCAATAACCAGCCAAGGTACGTCAACTTGAAACGACAGTGCCATACAACCTCCCAATAACACACCTCAGGGCGCAGTGTGACAGGGGCCGGAAAGCTGCACCACAACAGATAATAGTGACTCACCAAGAGTGTTCAAAAACCAGTCAAGGTACCTCACCTTGCAACGACAGGGCCATACAACCTCCCAATAACACACCTCAAGGTGCAGTGTAACAGGGGCTGGAAAGCTGCACCACAAGAGATAATAGTGACTCACCAAGAGTGTTCAATAACCAGTCAAGGTACCTCACCTTGCAACGACAGGGCCATACAACCTCCCAATAACACACCTCAAGGTGCAGTGTAACAGGGGCTGGAAAGCTGCACCACAAGAGATAATAGTGACTCACCAAGAGTGTTCAATAACCAGTCAAGGTACCTCACCTTGCAACGACAGGGCCATACAACCTCCCAATAACACACCTCGAGGTGCAGTGTAACAGGGGCTGGAAAGCTGCACCACAACAGATAATAGTGACTCACCAAGAGTGTTCAATAACCAGTCAAGGTACCTCACCTTGCAACGACAGGGCCATACAACCTCCGAATAACACACCTCAAGGTGCAGTGTAACAGGGGCTGGAAAGCTGCACCGCAAGAGATAATAGTGACTCAGCAAGAGTGTTCAATAACCAGCCAAGGTACCTCACCGGCAAACGACAGTGCCATACAACCTCCCAATAACACACCTCAAGGTGCAGTGTAACAGGGGCTGGAAAGCTGCACCACAAGACATAATAGTGACTCACCAAGAGTGCTCAATAACCATCCAATGTAGCTCACCTTCCAACGACAGGGCCATACAACCTCCCAATAACACACCTCAAGGTGCAGTGTAACAGGGGCTGGAAAGCTGCACAACAAAAGATAATAGTGACTCACCAAGAGTGTTCAATAACCAGCCAAGGTAACTCACCTTGCAACGACAGGGCCATACAACCTCCCAATAACACACCTCAAGGTGCAGTGTAACAGGGGCTGGAAAGCTGCACCACAAGACATAATAGTGACTCACCAATTGTGCTCAATAACCATCCAATGTAGCTCACCTTCCAACGACAGGGCCATACAACCTCCCAATAACACACCTCAAGGTGCAGTGTAACAGGGGCTGGAAAGCTGCACCTCAAAAGATAATAGTGACTCACCAAGAGTGTTCAATAACCAGCCAAAGTACCTCACCTTGCAACGACAGGGCCATACAACCTCACAATAATACACCTCGAGGTGCAGCGTAACAGGGGCTGGACAGCTGTACCACAAGAGATAATAGTGACTCACCAAGAGTGTAAAATAACCAACCAATGTACCTCACCTTGCAACAACAGGGCCAGACGACCTCCCAATAACACACCTCAAGGTGCAGTGTTTCAGGGTCTGGAAAGCTGCACCACAAGAGATAATAGTGACTCACCAAGAGTGTTCAATAACCAGCCAAGGTACCTCACCTTCCAACGACAGGGCCATACAACCGCCCAATAACACACCTCAAGGTGCAGTGTAACAGGGGCTGGAAAGCTGCATCTCAAGAGATAATAGTGGCTCACCAAGAGCGTTCAATAACCAGCCAAGGTTCCTCACCTTGCAACGACAGGGCCATACAACCTCCCAATAACACACCTCAAGGTGCAGTGTAAAAGGGGCTAGAATACTGCACCACAAGAGATAATAGTGACTCACCAAGAGTGTTCAATAACCCGCCAAAGTACCTCACCTTGCAACGACAGGGCCATATAACCTCCCAATAATACACCTCGAGGTGCAGTGTAACAGGGGCTTGACAGCTACACCACAAGAGATAATAGTGACTCACCAAGAGTGTAAAATAACCACCAAGGTACCTCACCTTGCAACAACAGGGCCATACGACCTCCCAATAACACACCTCAAGGTGCAGTGTAACAGGGGCTGGAAAGCTGCATCTCAAGAGATAATAGTGACTCACCAAGAGTGTTCAATAACCAGCCATGGTTCCTCACCTTGCAACGACAGGGCCATAGAACCTCCCAATAACACAACTCAAGGTGCAGTGTAACAGGGTCTGGAAAGCTGCACCGCAAGAGATAATAGTGACTAAGTAAGAGTGTTCAATAACCAGTCAAGGTACCTCACCTTGCAACGACAGGGCCATACAACCTCCCAATAACACACCTCAAGGTGCAGTGTAACAGGGTCTGGAAAGCTGCACCACAAGAGATAATAGTGACTCAGCAAGAGTGTTCAATAACCAGCCAAGGAACCTCACCTTGCAACGACGGGGCCATACATCCTCCCATTAACACACCTCAAGGTGCAGTGTAACAGGGGCTGGAAAGCTGGAAAACAACAGATAATAGTGACTTACCGACAGGGTTCAATAACCAGCCAAGGCACCTCACCTTGCAACAACAGGGCCATATGACCTCCCAATAACACACCTCAAGGTGCAGTGTGAAAGGGGCTAGAATACTGCACCACAAGAGATAATAGTGACCCACCAAGAGTGTTCAATAACCAGCCAAGGTACCTCACCTTGCAACAACAGGGCCATACGACCTCCCAATAACACACCTCAAGGTGCAGTGTAAAAGGGGCTAGAATACTGCACCACAAGAGATAATAGTGACCCACCAAGAGTGTTCAATAACCAGCCAAGGTACCTCACCTTGAAACGACAGGGCCATACAACCTCCCAATAACACACCTCACGGTGCAGTGTAACAGTGGCTGCAAAGGTACACCACAAGAGATAATAGTGACCCACCAAGAGTGTTCAATAACCAGCCAAGGTACGTCAACTTGAAACGACAGTGCCATACAACCTCCCAATAACACACCTCACGGTGCAGTGTAACAGTGGCTGCAAAGGTACACCACAAGAGATAATAGTGACTCACCAAGAGTGTTCAAAAACCAGTCAAGGTACCTCACCTTGCAACGACAGGGCCATACAACCTCCCAATAACACACCTCAAGGTGCAGTGTAACAGGGGCTGGAAAGCTGCACCACAAGAGATAATAGTGACTCACCAAGAGTGTTCAATAACCAGTCAAGGTACCTCACCTTGCAACGACAGGGCCATACAACCTCCCAATAACACACCTCAAGGTGCAGTGTAACAGGGGCTGGAAAGCTGCACCACAAGAGATAATAGTGACTCACCAAGAGTGTTCAATAACCAGTCAAGGTACCTCACCTTGCAACGACAGGGCCATACAACCTCCCAATAACACACCTCGAGGTGCAGTGTAACAGGGGCTGGAAAGCTGCACCACAACAGATAATAGTGACTCACCAAGAGTGTTCAATAACCAGTCAAGGTACCTCACCTTGCAACGACAGGGCCATACAACCTCCGAATAACACACCTCAAGGTGCAGTGTAACAGGGGCTGGAAAGCTGCACCGCAAGAGATAATAGTGACTCAGCAAGAGTGTTCAATAACCAGCCAAGGTACCTCACCGGCAAACGACAGTGCCATACAACCTCCCAATAACACACCTCAAGGTGCAGTGTAACAGGGGCTGGAAAGCTGCACCACAAGACATAATAGTGACTCACCAAGAGTGCTCAATAACCATCCAATGTAGCTCACCTTCCAACGACAGGGCCATACAACCTCCCAATAACACACCTCAAGGTGCAGTGTAACAGGGGCTGGAAAGCTGCACCACAAAAGATAATAGTGACTCACCAAGAGTGTTCAATAACCAGCCAAGGTAACTCACCTTGCAACGACAGGGCCATACAACCTCCCAATAACACACCTCAAGGTGCAGTGTAACAGGGGCTGGAAAGCTGCACCACAAGACATAATAGTGACTCACCAATTGTGCTCAATAACCATCCAATGTAGCTCACCTTCCAACGACAGGGCCATACAACCTCCCAATAACACACCTCAAGGTGCAGTGTAACAGGGGCTGGAAAGCTGCACCTCAAAAGATAATAGTGACTCACCAAGAGTGTTCAATAACCAGCCAAAGTACCTCACCTTGCAACGACAGGGCCATACAACCTCACAATAATACACCTTGAGGTGCAGCGTAACAGGGGCTGGACAGCTGTACCACAAGAGATAATAGTGACTCACCAAGAGTGTAAAATAACCAACCAAGGTACCTCACCTTGCAACAACAGGGCCAGACGACCTCCCAATAACACACCTCAAGGTGCAGTGTTTCAGGGTCTGGAAAGCTGCACCACAAGAGATAATAGTGACTCACCAAGAGTGTTCAATAACCAGCCAAGGTACCTCACCTTGAAACGACAGGGCCATGCAACCTCCCAATGACACACCTCAAGGTGCAGTGTTTCAGGGGCTGGAAAGCTGCACCACAAGAGATAATAGTGACTCAGAAAGAGTGTTCAATAACCAGCAAAGGTACATCATCTTGCAACGACAGGGCCATGCAACTTCCCAATAACAAACACACCTCAAGGTGCAGTGTAACAGGGGCTGGAAAGCTGCACCACAAGAGATAATAGTGACCCACCAAGAGTGTTTAATAACCAGCCAAGGTACCTCACCTTGCAACGACAGGGCCATACAACCTCCCAATAACACACCTCAAGGTGCTGTGTAACAGGGGCTAGAATGCTGCACCACAAAAGTTAATAATGGCTCACCAAGAGTGTTCAATAACCAGCCAAGGTACCTCACCTTGCAACGACAGGGCCATACAACCCCCCAATAACACACCAAGGTGCAGTGTAACAGGGGCTGGAAAGCTGCACCACAAAAGATAATAATGGCTCACCAAGAGTGTTCAATAACCAGCCAAGGTTCCTCACCTTGCAACGACAGGGCCATACAACCTCCCAATAACACACCTCAAGGTGTAGTGTAACACGGGCTGGAATGCTGCACCACAAGAGATAATAGTGACTCACCAAGAGTGTTCAATAACCACCCAAGGTAACTCACCTTGCTACGACAGGACCATGAAACCTCCCAATAACACACCTCAAGGTGCAGTGTAACAGGGGCTGGAAAGCTGCACCACAAGACATAATAGTGACTCACCAAGAGTGCTCAATAACCATCCAATGTAGCTCACCTTCCAACGACAGGGCCATACAACCTCCCAATAACACACCTCAAGGTGCAGTGTAACAGGGGCTGGAAAGCTGCACCACAAAAGATAATAGTGACTCACCAAGAGTGTAAAATAACCAGCCAAGGTAACTCACCTTACAACGACAGGGCCATACAACCTCCCAATAACACACCTCAAGGTGCAGTGTTTCAGGGTCTGGAAAGCTGCACCACAAGAGATAATAGTGACTCACCAAGAGTGTTCAATAACCAGCCAAGGTACCTCACCTTGAAACGACAGGGCCATGCAACCTCCCAATGACACACCTCAAGGTGCAGTGTAACAGGGGCTGGAAAGCTGCACCACAACAGATAATAGTGACTTACCGACAGTGTTCAATAACCAGCCAAGGAACCCACCTTGCAACGACAGGGGCATACAACCTCCCAATAACAAACCTCAAGGTGCAGTGTATCAGGGGCTGGAAAGCTGCTCCACAAGAGATACTAGTGACTCACCAAGAGTGTTCAATAACCACCCAAGGTACCTCACCTTGCTACGACAGGACCAAGAAACCTCCCAATAACACACCTCAAGGTGCAGTGTAACAGGGGCTGGAAAGCTGCATCTCAAGAGATAATAGTGTCTCAGGAAGAGTGTTCAATAACCAGCCAAGGTACCTCACCTTGCAATGACAGGGCCATACAACCTCCCAATAACACACCTCAAGGTGCAGTGTAACAGGGGCTGTAAAGCTGCACCTCAAGAGATAATAGTGACTCACCAAGAGTGTTCAATAACCAGACAAGGTACCTCACCTTCCAACGACAGTGCCATGCACCCTCCCAATAACACACCTCAAGGTGCATTGTAACAGGGACTGGAAAGCTGCACCGCAAGAGATAATAGTGACTCAGCAAGAGTGTTCAATAACCAGCCTAGGTACCTCACCTTGCAACGACAGGGCCATACAACCTCCCAATAGCACACATCAAGGTGCAGTGTAACAGGGTCTGGAAAAATGCACCACAAGAGATAATAGTGACTCAGCAAGAGTGTTCAATAACCAGCCAATGTATCTCACCTTCCAACGACAGGGCCATACAACCTCCCAATAACACACCTCAAGGTGCAGTGTAACAGGCGCTGTAAAGCTGCACCTCAAGAGATAATAGTGACTCACCAAGAGTGTTCAATAACTAGACAAGGTACCTCACCTTCCAACGACAGTGCCATGCAACCTCCCAATAACACACCTCAAGGTGCATTGTAACAGGGGCTGGAAAGCTGCACCGCAAGAGATAATAGTGACTCAGCAAGAGTGTTCAATAACCAGCCAAGGTACCTCACCGACAAACGACAGTGCCATACAACCTCCCAATAACACACCTCAAGGTGCAGTGTAACAGGGGCTGAAAAGCTGCACCACAAGACATAATAGTGACTCACCAAGACTGCTCAATAACCATCCAATGTATCTCACCTTCCAACGACAGGGCCATACAACCTCCCAATAACACACCTCAAGGTGCAGTGTAACAGGGGCTGGAAAGCTGCACCACAACATATAATAGTGACTCACCAAGAGTGTTCAATAACCAGCCAAGGTTCCTCACCTTGCAACGACAGGGCCATACAACCTCCCAATAACACACCTCAAGGTGCAGTGTAACAGGGGCTAGAATGCTGCACCACAAGAGATAATAGTGACTCATCAAGAGTGTTCAATAACCAGCCAAGGTACCTCACCTTGCAACGACAGGGCCATACAACCTCCCAATAAAACACCTCGAGGTGCAGTGTAACAGGGGTTGGACAGCTGCACCACAAGAAATAATAGTGACTCACCAAGAGTGTAAAATAACCAACCAAGGTACCTCACCTTGCAACGACAGGGCCATACAACCTTCCAATAACACTCACCTCACGGTGCAGTGTAACAGGGGCTGGAAAGCTGCATTTCAAGAGATAATAGTGACTCACCAAGAGTGTTCAATAACCAGCCAAGGTTCCTCACCTTGCAACGACAGGGCCATACAACCTCCCAATAACACACCTCAATGTGCAGTGTAACAGGGGCTGGAATGCTGCACGACAAGAGATAATAGTGACTCACCAAGAGTGTTCAATAACCAGCCAAGGTACCTCACCTTGCAACGACAGGGCCATACAACCTCCCAATAACACATCTCAAGGTGCAGTGTAACAGGGGCTGGAAAGCTGCACCACAAGAGATAATAGTGACTCAGCAAGAGTGTTCAATAACCAGCCAAGGTACCTCATCTTGCAACGACAGGGCCATACAACCCCCCAATAACACACCTCAAGGTGCAGTGTAACAGGGGCTGGAACGCTTCACTACAAGAGATAATAGTGACTCACCAATAGTGTAAAATAACCAACCAAGGTACCTCACCTTGCAACGACAGTGCCATACAAACTCTCAATAACACACCTCAAGTTGCAGTGTGACAGGGGCTAGAAAGCTGCACCACAAAAGATAATAGTGACTCACCAAGAGTGTTCAATAACCAGCCAAGGTTCCTCACCTTGCAACGACAGGGCCATACAACCTCCCAATAACACACCTCAAGGTGCAGTGTAACACGGGCTGGAATGCTACACCACAAGAGATAATAGTGACTCACCAAGAGTGTTCAATAACCAGCCAAGGTACCTCACCTTGCAACAACAGGGCTATACAACCTCCCAATAACACACCTCAAGGTGCAGTGTAACAGGGGCTGGAAAGCTGCACCACAAGACATAATAGTGACTCACCAAGAGTGTTCAATAACCAGCCAGGGTAGCTCACCTTGCAACGGCAGGGCCATACAACCTCCCAATAACACACCTCATGGTGCAGTGTAACAGGGGCTGGAAAGCTGCACCACAAGAGATAATAGTGACTCACCAAGAGTGTTCAATAACCAACCACCTTGCAACGACAATGCCATACAAGCTCCCAATAACACACCTCAAAGTGCAGTGTAACAGGGGCTGAAAAGCTGCACCACAACAGATAATATGTGACTCACCAAGAGTATTCAATAACCAACCAAGGTACCTCAACTTGCATCAACAGGGCCATACAACCTCCCAATAACACACCTCGAGGTGCAGTGTAAAAGGGACAAGACAGCTGCACCACAAGAGATAATAGTGGCTCACCAAGAGTGTTTAATAACCCGCTAAGGTACCTCACCTTGCAACGACAGGGCCATACAACCTCCCAATAACACACCGCAAGGTGCAGTGTAACAGGTGCTGGAAAGCTGCACCGCAAGAGATAATAGTGACTCAGCAAGAGTGTTCAATAACCAACCAAGGTACCTTACCTTGCAGCGACAGTGCCATACAACCTCACAATAACACACCTCAAGGTGCAGTGTAACAGGGGCTGGAAAGCTGCACCACAAGACATAATAGTGACTCACCAAGAGTGCTCGATAACCATCCAATGTAGCTCACCTTCCAACGACAGGGCCATACAACCTCCCAATAACACACTTCAAGGTGCAGTGTAACAGGGGCTGGAAAGCTGCATCTCAAGAGATAATAGTGACTCACCAAGAGTGTTCAATAACCAGCCAAGGTTCCTCACCTTGCAACGACAGGGCCATACAACCTCCCAATAACACACCTCGAGGTGCAGTGTAACAGGGGCTGGAAAGCTGCACCACAAAAGATAATAGTGACTCACCAAGAGTGTTCAATAACCAGCCAAGGTACCTCACCTTGCAACGACAGGGCCATACAACCTCCCAATAACACACCTCAAGGTGCAGTGTAACAGGGGCTAGAATGCTGCACCACAAGAGATAATAGTGACTCACCAAGAGTGTTCAATAACCAGCCAAGGTACCTCACCTTGCAACGACAGGCCATACAACCTCCCAATAATACACCTCGAGGTGCAGTGTAACAGGGGCTGGACAGCTGCACCACAAGAGATAATAGTGACCCACCAAGAGTGTAAAATAACCAACCAAGGTACCTCACCTTGCAACGACAGGGCCATACAACCTCCCAATAACACACCTCAAGGTGCAGTGTAACACAGGCTGGAAAGCTGCACCGCAAGAGATAATAGTGACTCAGCAAGAGTGTTCAATAACCAGCCAAATTACCTCACCTTGCAATACAGGGCCATACAACCTCCCAATAACACACATCAAGGTGCAGTGTAACAGGGTCTGGAAAGCTGCACCACAAGAGATAATAGTGACTCAGCAAGAGTGTTCAAAAACCAGCCAAGGAACCTCTCCTTGCAACGACAGGGCCATACATCCTCCCATTAACACACCTCAAGGTGCAGTGTAACACGGGCTGGAATGCTGCACCACAAGAGATAATAGTGACTCACCAAGAGTGTTCAATAACCAGCCAAGGTACCTCACCTTGCAACGACAGGGCCATACAACCTCCCAATAACACACCTCAAGGTGCTGTGTAACAGGGGCTAGAATGCTGCACCACAAAAGATAATAATGGCTCACCAAGAGTGTTCAATAACCAGCCAAGGTACCTCACCTTGCAACGACAGGGCCATACAACCCCCCAATAACACACCAAGGTGCAGTGTAACAGGGGCTGGAAAGCTGCACCACAAAAGATAATAGTGGCTCACCAAGAGTGTTCAATAACCAGCCAAGGTTCCTCACCTTGCAACGACAGGGCCATACAACCTCCCAATAACACACCTCAAGGTGTAGTGTAACACGGGCTGGAATGCTGCACCACAAGAGATAATAGTGACTCACCAAGAGTGTTCAATAACCACCCAAGGTAACTCACCTTATAACGACAGGGCCATACAACCTCCCAATAACACACCTCAAGGTGCAGTGTTTCAGGGTCTGGAAAGCTGCACCACAAGAGATAATAGTGACTCACCAAGAGTGTTCAATAACCAGCCAAGGTACCTCACCTTGAAACGACAGGGCCATGCAACCTCCCAATGACACACCTCAAGGTGCAGTGTAACAGGGGCTGAAAAGCTGCACCACAACAGATAATAGTGACTTACCGACAGTGTTCAATAACCAGCCAAGGAACCCACCTTGCAACGACAGGGGCATACAACCTCCCAATAACAAACCTCAAGGTGCAGTGTATCAGGGGCTGGAAAGCTGCTCCACAAGAGATACTAGTGACTCACCAAGAGTGCTCAATAACCACCCAAGGTACCTCACCTTGCTACGACAGGACCAAGAAACCTCCCAATAACACACCTCAAGGTGCAGTGTAACAGGGGCTGGAAAGCTGCATCTCAAGAGATAATAGTGTCTCAGGAAGAGTGTTCAATAACCAGCCAAGGTACCTCACCTTGCAATGACAGGGCCATACAACCTCCCAATAACACACCTCAAGGTGCAGTGTAACAGGGGCTGTAAAGCTGCACCTCAAGAGATAATAGTGACTCACCAAGAGTGTTCAATAACCAGACAAGGTACCTCACCTTCCAACGACAGTGCCATGCACCCTCCCAATAACACACCTCAAGGTGCATTGTAACAGGGGCTGGAAAGCTGCACCGCAAGAGATAATAGTGACTCAGCAAGAGTGTTCAATAACCAGCCTAGGTACCTCACCTTGCAACGACAGGGCCATACAACCTCCCAATAGCACACATCAAGGTGCAGTGTAACAGGGTCTGGAAAAATGCACCACAAGAGATAATAGTGACTCAGCAAGAGTGTTCAATAACCAGCCAATGTATCTCACCTTCCAACGACAGGGCCATACAACCTCCCAATAACACACCTCAAGGTGCAGTGTAACAGGCGCTGTAAAGCTGCACCTCAAGAGATAATAGTGACTCACCAAGAGTGTTCAATAACTAGACAAGGTACCTCACCTTCCAACGACAGTGCCATGCAACCTCCCAATAACACACCTCAAGGTGCATTGTAACAGGGGCTGGAAAGCTGCACCGCAAGAGATAATAGTGACTCAGCAAGAGTGTTCAATAACCAGCCAAGGTACCTCACCGACAAACGACAGTGCCATACAACCTCCCAATAACACACCTCAAGGTGCAGTGTAACAGGGGCTGAAAAGCTGCACCACAAGACATAATAGTGACTCACCAAGACTGCTCAATAACATCCAATGTATCTCACCTTCCAACGACAGGGCCATACAACCTCCCAATAACACACCTCAAGGTGCAGTGTAACAGGGGCTAGAATGCTGCACCACAAGAGATAATAGTGACTCATCAAGAGTGTTCAATAACCAGCCAAGGTACCTCACCTTGCAACGACAGGGCCATACAACCTCCCAATAAAACACCTCGAGGTGCAGTGTAACAGGGGTTGGACAGCTGCACCACAAGAGATAATAGTGACTCACCAAGAGTGTAAAATAACCAACCAAGGTACCTCACCTTGCAACGACAGGGCCATACAACCTTCCAATAACACTCACCTCACGGTGCAGTGTAACAGGGGCTGGAAAGCTGCATTTCAAGAGATAATAGTGACTCACCAAGAGTGTTCAATAACCAGCCAAGGTTCCTCACCTTGCAACGACAGGGCCATACAACCTCCCAATAACACACCTCAATGTGCAGTGTAACAGGGGCTGGAATGCTGCACCACAAGAGATAATAGTGACTCACCAAGAGTGTTCAATAACCAGCCAAGGTACCTCACCTTGCAACGACAGGGCCATACAACCTCCCAATAACACACCTCAAGGTGCAGTGTAACAGGGGCTGGAAAGCTGCACCACAAGAGATAATAGTGACTCAGCAAGAGTGTTCAATAACCAGCCAAGGTACCTCATCTTGCAACGACAGGGCCATACAACCCCCCAATAACACACCTCAAGGTGCAGTGTAACAGGGGCTGGAACGCTTCACTACAAGAGATAATAGTGACTCACCAATAGTGTAAAATAACCAACCAAGGTACCTCACCTTGCAACGACAGTGCCATACAAACTCTCAATAACACACCTCAAGTTGCAGTGTGACAGGGGCTAGAAAGCTGCACCACAAAAGATAATAGTGACTCACCAAGAGTGTTCAATAACCAGCCAAGGTTCCTCACCTTGCAACGACAGGGCCATACAACCTCCCAATAACACACCTCAAGCAGCCCGTGTAACACGGGCTGGAATGCTACTCCACAAGAGATAATAGTGACTCACCAAGAGTGTTCAATAACCAGCCAAGGTACCTCACCTTGCAACAACAGGGCTATACAACCTCCCAATAACACACCTCAAGGTGCAGTGTAACAGGGGCTGGAAAGCTGCACCACAAGACATAATAGTGACTCACCAAGAGTGTTCAATAACCAGCCAGGGTAGCTCACCTTGCAACGGCAGGGCCATACAACCTCCCAATAACACACCTCATGGTGCAGTGTAACAGGGGCTGGAAAGCTGCACCACAAGAGATAATAGTGACTCACCAAGAGTGTTCAATAACCAACCACCTTGCAACGACAATGCCATACAAGCTCCCAATAGCACACCTCAAAGTGCAGTGTAACAGGGGCTGAAAAGCTGCACCACAACAGATAATATGTGACTCACCAAGAGTATTCAATAACCAACCAAGGTACCTCAACTTGCATCAACAGGGCCATACAACCTCCCAATAACACACCTCGAGGTGCAGTGTAAAAGGGGCAAGACAGCTGCAGCACAAGAGACAATAGTGGCTCACCAAGAGTGTTTAATAACCCGCTAAGGTACCTCACCTTGCAACGACAGGGCCATACAACCTCCCAATAACACACCGCAAGGTGCAGTGTAACAGGTGCTGGAAAGCTGCACCGCAAGAGATAATAGTGACTCAGCAAGAGTGTTCAATAACCAACCAAGGTACCTTACCTTGCAGCGACAGTGCCATACAACCTCACAATAACACACCTCAAGGTGCAGTGTAACAGGGGCTGGAAAGCTGCACCACAAGACATAATAGTGACTCACCAAGAGTGCTCGATAACCATCCAATGTAGCTCACCTTCCAACGACAGGGCCATACAACCTCCCAATAACACACTTCAAGGTGCAGTGTAACAGGGGCTGGAAAGCTGCATCTCAAGAGATAATAGTGACTCACCAAGAGTGTTCAATAACCAGCCAAGGTTCCTCACCTTGCAACGACAGGGCCATACAACCTCCCAATAACACACCTCGAGGTGCAGTGTAACAGGGGCTGGAAAGCTGCACCACAAAAGATAATAGTGACTCACCAAGAGTGTTCAATAACCAGCCAAGGCACCTCACCTTGCAACGACAGGGCCATACAACCTCCCAATAACACACCTCAAGGTGCAGTGTAACAGGGGCTAGAATGCTGCACCACAAGAGATAATAGTGACTCACCAAGAGTGTTCAATAACCAGCCAAGGTACCTCACCTTGCAACGACAGGCCATACAACCTCCCAATAATACACCTCGAGGTGCAGTGTAACAGGGGCTGGACAGCTGCACCACAAGAGATAATAGTGACCCACCAAGAGTGTAAAATAACCAACCAAGGTACCTCACCTTGCAACGACAGGGCCATACAACCTCCCAATAACACACCTCAAGGTGCAGTGTAACACAGGCTGGAAAGCTGCACCGCAAGAGATAATAGTGACTCAGCAAGAGTGTTCAATAACCAGCCAAATTACCTCACCTTGCAATACAGGGCCATACAACCTCCCAATAACACACATCAAGGTGCAGTGTAACAGGGTCTGGAAAGCTGCACCACAAGAGATAATAGTGACTCAGCAAGAGTGTTCAAAAACCAGCCAAGGAACCTCACCTTGCAACGACAGGGCCATACATCCTCCCATTAACACACCTCAAGGTGCAGTGTAACACGGGCTGGAATGCTGCACCACAAGAGATAATAGTGACTCACCAAGAGTGTTCAATAACCAGCCAAGTTACCTCACCTTCCAACGACAGGGCCGTTCAACCTCCCAATAACACACCTCACGGTGCAGTGTAACAGGGGCTGGAAAGGTACACCACAAGAGATAATAGTGACTCACCAAGTGTGTAAAATAACCAACCAAGGTACCTCACCTTGCAACGACAGTGCCATACAACCTCCCAATAACACACCTCAAGGTGCAGTGTGACAGGGGCTGGAAAGCTGCACTACAACATATAATAATGACTTACCAACAGTGTTCAATAACCAGCCAAGGTACCTCACCTTTCAATGACAGGGCCATACAACCTCCCAATAACACACCTCAAGGTGCAGTGTAATAGGGGCTGGAAAGCTGGAAAACAACAGATAATAGTGACTTACTGACAGGGTTCAATAACCAGCCAAGGCACCTCACCTTGCAACGACAGGGCCATACAACCTCCCAATAACACACCTCAAGGTGCAGTGTTTCAGGGGCTGGAAAGCTGCACCACAAGAGATAATAGTGACTCAGAAAGAGTGTTCAATAACCAGCAAAGGTACATCATCTTGCAACGACAGGGCCATGCAACTTCCCAATAACACACCTTAAGGTGCAGTGTAACAGGGGCTGGAAAGCTGCACCACAAGAGATAATAGTGACCCACCAAGAGTGTTTAATAACCAGCCAAGGTACCTCACCTTGAGACGACAGGGCCATACAACCTCCCAATAACACACCTCAAGGTGCTGTGTAACAGGGGCTAGAATGCTGCACCACAAAAGATAATAATGGCTCACCAAGAGTGTTCAATAACCAGCCAAGGTACCTCACCTTGAAACGACAGGGCCATGCAACCTCCCAATGACACACCTCAAGGTGCAGTGTAACACGGGCTGGAAAGCTGCATCGCAAGAGATAATAGTGACTGAGCAAGAGTGTTCAATAACCAGCCAAGGTACCTCACCTTGCAATGACAGGGCCATACAACCCCCCAATAACACACCAAGGTTCAGTGTAACAGGGGCTGGAAAGCTGCACCACAAAAGATAATAGTGGCTCACCAAGAGTGTTCAATAACCAGCCAAGGTTCCTCACCTTGCAACGACAGGGCCATACAACCTCCCAATAACACACCTCAAGGTGTAGTGTAACACGGGCTGGAATGCTGCACCACAAGAGATAATAGTGACTCACCAAGAGTGTTCAATAACCACCCAAGGTAACTCACCTTGCTACGACAGGACCATGAAACCTCCCAATAACACACCTCAAGGTGCAGTGTAACAGGGGCTGGAAAGCTGCATCTCAAGAGATAATAGTGACTCAGCAAGAGTGTTTAATAACCAGCCAAGGTACCTCACCTTGCAACGAAAGGGCCATAACACCTCCCAATAACACACCTCAAGGGGCAGTGTAACAGAGGCTGTAAAGCTGCACCTCAAAAGATAATAGTGACTCACCAAGAGTGTTCAATAACCAGACAAGGTACCTCACCTTCCAACGACAGTGCCATGCAACCTCCCAATAACACACCTCAAGGTGCAGTGTAACAGGTGCTGCAAAGCTGCACCGCAAGAGATAATAGTGACTCAGCAAGAGTGTTCAATAACCAGCCAAGGTACCTCACCTTGCAACGACAGGGCCATATAACCTCCCAATAACACACCTCAAGGGGCAGTGTAACAGAGGCTGTAAAGCTGCACCTCAAAAGATAATAGTGACTCACCAAGAGTGTTCAATAACCAGACAAGGTACCTCACCTTCCAACGACAGTGCCATGCAACCTCCCAATAACACACCTCAAGGTGCAGTGTAACAGGGTCTGGAAAGCTGCACCGCAAGAGATAATAGTGACTCAGCAAGAGTGTTCAATAATCAGCCAAGGTACCTCACCTTGCAACGACAGGGCCATACAACCTTCCAATAACACTCACCTCACGGTGCAGTGTAACAGGGGCTGGAAAGCTGCATTTCAAGAGATAATAGTGACTCACCAAGAGTGTTCAATAACCAGCCAAGGTTCCTCACCTTGCAACGACAGGGCCATACAACCTCCCAATAACACACCTCAATGTGCAGTGTAACAGGGGCTGGAATGCTGCACCATAAGAGATAATAGTGACTCACCAAGAGTGTTCAATAACCAGCCAAGGTACCTCACCTTGCAACGACAGGGCCATACAACCTCCCAATAACACACCTCAAGGTGCAGTGTAACAGGGGCTGGAAAGCTGCACCACAAGAGATAATAGTGACTCAGCAAGAGTGTTCAATAACCAGCCAAGGTACCTCATCTTGCAACGACAGGGCCATACAACCCCCCAATAACACACCTCAAGGTGCAGTGTAACAGGGGCTGGAACGCTTCACTACAAGAGATAATAGTGACTCACCAATAGTGTAAAATAACCAACCAAGGTACCTCACCTTGCAACGACAGTGCCATACAAACTCTCAATAACACACCTCAAGTTGCAGTGTGACCGGGGCTAGAAAGCTGCACCACAAAAGATAATAGTGACTTACCAAGAGTATTCAATAACCAGCCAAGGTTCCTCACCTTGCAACGACAGGGCCATACAACCTCCCAATAACACACCTCAAGGTGCAGTGTAACACGGGCTGGAATGCTACACCACAAGAGATAATAGTGACTCACCAAGAGTGTTCAATAACCAGCCAAGGTACCTCACCTTGCAACAACAGGGCTATACAACCTCCCAATAACACACCTCAAGGTGCAGTGTAACAGGGGCTGGAAAGCTGCACCACAAGACATAATAGTGACTCACCAAGAGTGTTCAATAACCAGCCAGGGTAGCTCACCTTGCAACGGCAGGGCCATACAACCTCCCAATAACACACCTCATGGTGCAGTGTAACAGGGGCTGGAAAGCTGCACCACAAGAGATAATAGTGACTCACCAAGAGTGTTCAATAACCAACCACCTTGCAACGACAATGCCATACAAGCTCCCAATAACACACCTCAAAGTGCAGTGTAACAGGGGCTGAAAAGCTGCACCACAACAGATAATAGTGACTCACCAAGAGTATTCAATAACCAACCAAGGTTCCTCACCTTGCAACGACAGGGCCATACAACCTCCCAATAACACCCCTCGAGGTGCAGTGTAACAGGGGCTGGAAAGCTGCACCACAAAAGATAATAGTGACTCACCAAGAGTGTTCAATAACCAGCCAAGGTACCTCACCTTGCAACGACAGGGCCATACAACCTCCCAATAACACACCTCAAGGTGCAGTGTAACAGGGGCTAGAATGCTGCACCACAAGAGATAATAGTGACCCACCAAGAGTGTTCAATAACCAGCCAAGGTAGCTCACCTTGCAACGACAGGGCCATACAACCTCCCAATAACATACCTCAAGGTGCAGTGTAACAGGTGCTGGAAAGCTGCACCGCAAGAGATAATAGTGACTCAGCAAGAGTATTCAATAACCAGCCAAGGTACCTCACCGACAAACGACAGTGCCATACAACCTCCCAATAACACACCTCAAGGTGCAGTGTAACAGGGGCTGGAAAGCTGCACCACAAGACATAATAGTGACTCACCAAGAGTGCTCAATAACCATCCAATGTAGCTCACCTTCCAACGACAGGGCCATACAACCTCCCAATAACACACCTCAAGGTGCAGTGTAACAGGGGCTGGAAAGCTGCACCACAAAAGATAATAGTGACTCACCAAGAGTGTTCAATAACCAGCCAAGGTACCTCACCTTGCAACGACAGTGCCATGCAACCTCCCAATAACACACCTCAAGGTGCAGTGTAACAGGGGCTGGAAAGCTGCATCTCAAGAGATAATAGTGGCTCACCAAGAGTGTTCAATAACCAGCCAAGGTTCCTCACCTTGCAACGACAGGGCCATACAACCTCCCAATAACACACCTCAAGGTGTAGTGTAACACGGGCTGGAATGCTGCACCACAAGAGATAATAGTGACTCACCAAGAGTGTTCAATAACCACCCAAGGTAACTCACCTTGCTACGACAGGACCATGAAACCTCCCAATAACACACCTCAAGGTGCAGTGTAACAGGGGCTGGAAAGCTGCACCACAAGACATAATAGTGACTCACCAAGAGTGCTCAATAACCATCCAATGTAGCTCACCTTCCAACGACAGGGCCATACAACCTCCCAATAACACACATCAAGGTGCAGTGTAACAGGGTCTGGAAAGCTGCACCACAAGAGATAATAGTGACTCAGCAAGAGTGTTCAAAAACCAGTCAAGGAACCTCACCATGCAACGACAGGGCCATACATCCTCCCATTAACACACCTCAAGGTGCAGTGTAACACGGGCTGGAATGCTGCACCACAAGAGATAATAGTGACTCACCAAGAGTGTTCAATAACCAGCCAAGTTACCTCACCTTCCAACGACAGGGCCATACAACCTCCCAATAACACACTTCACGGTGCAGTGTAACAGGGGCTGGAAAGGTACACCACAAGAGATAATAGTGACTCACCAAGAGTGTAAAATAACCAACCAAGGTTTGCAACGACAGTGCCATACAACCTCCCAATAACACACCTCAAGGTGCAGTGTGACAGGGGCTGGAAAGCTGCACTACAACATATAATAATGACTTACCAACAGTGTTCAATAACCAGCCAAGGTACCTCACCTTTCAATGACAGGGCCATACAACCTCCCAATAACACACCTCAAGGTGCAGTGTAATAGGGGCTGGAAAGCTGGAAAACAACAGATAATAGTGACTTACCGACAGGGTTCAATAACCAGCCAAGGCACCTCACCTTGCAACGACAGGGCCATACAACCTCCCAATAATACACCTCAAGGTGCAGTGTTTCAGGGGCTGGAAAGCAGCACCACAAGAGATAATAGTGACTCAGAAAGAGTGTTCAATAACCAGCAAAGGTACATCATTTTGCAACGACAGGGCCATGCAACTTCCCAATAACACACCTCAAGGTGCAGTGTAACAGGGGCTGGAAAGCTGCACCACAAGAGATAATAGTGACCCACCAAGAGTGTTTAATAACCAGCCAAGGTACCTCACTTTGCAACGACAGGGCCATACAACCTCCCAATAACACACCTCAAGGTGCAGTGTAACAGGGGCTGGAAAGCTGCACCACAAGAGATAATAGTGACTCAGCAAGAGTGTTCAATAACCAGCCATGGTACCTCACCTTGCAACGACAGGGCCATGCAACTTCCCAATAACACACCTCAAGGTGCAGTGTAACAGCAGCTGGAAAGCTGCACCAAAAGAGATAATAGTGACTCAGCAAGAGTGTTCAATAAACAGCCAAGATACCTTACCTTGCAACGACAGGGGCATACAACCCCCCAATAACACACCAAGGTGCAGTGTAACAGGGGCTGGAAAGCTGCATCACAGGAGATAATAGTGACTCGCCAAGAGTGTTCAATAACCAGCCAAGGTACCTCACCTTGCAACGACAGGGCCATACAACCCACCAATAACACACCAAGGTGCAGTGTAACAGGGGCTGGAAAGCTGCACCACAAAAGATAATAGTGGCTCACCAAGAGTGTTCAATAACCAGCCAAGGTTCCTCACCTTGCAACGACAGGGCCATACAACCTCCCAATAACACACCTCAAGGTGTAGTGTAACACGGGCTGGAATGCTGCACCACAAGAGATAATAGTGACTCACCAAGAGTGTTCAATAACCACCCAAGGTACCTCACCTTGCTACGACAGGACCATGAAACCTCCCAATAACACACCTCAAGGTGCAGTGTAACAGGGGCTGGAAAGCTGCATCTCAAGAGATAATAGTGACTCAGCAAGAGTGTTCAATAACCAGCCAAGGTACCTCACCTTGCAACGACAGGGCCATATAACCTCCCAATAACACACCTCAAGGGGCAGTGTAACAGAGGCTGTAAAGCTGCACCTCAAAAGATAATAGTGACTCACCAAGAGTGTTCAATAACCAGACAAGGTACCTCACCTTCCAACGACAGTGCCATGCAACCTCCCAATAACACACCTCAAGGTTCAGTGTAACAGGGTATGGAAAGCTGCACCGCAAGAGATAATAGTGACTCAGCAAGAGTGTTCAATAATCAGCCAAGGTACCTCACCTTGCAACGACAGGGCCATACAACCTCCCAATAACACACCAAGGTGCAGTGTAACGGGGGCTGGAAAACTGCACCACAGGAGATAATAGTGACTTACCAAGAGAGTTCAGTAACCAGCCAAGGTACCTCACCTTGCAACGACAGGGCCATACAACCTCCCAATAACACACCTCAAGGTGCAGTGTAACAGGGGCTAGAAAGCTGCACCACAAGAGATAATAGTGACCCACCAAGAGTCTTCAATAACCAGCCAAGGTACCTCACCTTGCAACGACAGGGCCATACAACCTCCCAATAACACACCTCATGGTGCAGTGTAACAGGGGCTGGATAGCTGCACCACAAGAGATAATAGTGACTCGCCAAGCGTGTTCAATAACCAGTCAAGGTACCTCACCTTGCAACGACAGGGCCATACAACCTCCCAATAACACACCTCAAGGTGCAGTGTAACAGGGGCTGGAAAGGTACACCACAAGAGATAATAGTGACCCACCAAGAGTGTTCAATAACCAGCCAAGGTAGCTCACCTTGCAACGACAGGGCCATACAACCTCCCAATAACACACCTCAAGGTGCAGTGTAACAGGGGCTGGAAAGCTGCACCGCAAGAGATAATAGTGACTCAGCAAGAGTATTCAATAACCAGCCAAGGTACCTCACCGACAAACGACAGTGCCATACAACCTCCCAATAACACACCTCAAGGTGCAGTGTAACAGGGGCTGGAAAGCTGCACCACAAGACATAATAGTGACTCACCAAGAGTGCTCAATAACCATCCAATGTAGCTCACCTTCCAACGACAGGGCCATACAACCTCCCAATAACACACCTCAAGGTGCAGTGTAACAGGGGCTGGAAAGCTGCACCACAAAAGATAATAGTGACTCACCAAGAGTGTTCAATAACCAGCCAAGGTACCTCACCTTGCAACGACAGTGAAATGCAACCTCCCAATAACACACCTCAAGGTGCAGTGTAACAGGGGCTGGAAAGCTGCATCTCAAGAGATAATAGTGGCTCACCAAGAGTGTTCAATAACCAGCCAAGGTTCCTCACCTTGCAGCGACAGGGCCATACAACCTCCCAATAACACACCTCAAGGTGCAGTGTAAAAGGGGCTAGAATACTGCACCACAAGAGATAATAGTGACTCACCAAGAGGGTTCAATAACCAGCCAAGGTACCTCACCTTCCAACGACAGGGCCATACAACCTCCCAATAACACACCTCAAGGTGCAGTGTAAAAGGGGCTAGAATACTGCGCCACAGGAGATAATAGTGACTCACCAAGAGTGTTCAATAACCAGCCAAGGTACCTCACCTTCCAACGGAAGGGCCATACAACCTCCCAATAACACACCTCAAGGTGCAGTGTAACAGGGGCTGGAAAGCTGCATCTCAAGAGATAATAGTGGCTCACCAAGAGTGTTCAATAACCAGCCAAGGTTCCTCACCTTGCAACGACAGGGCCATACAACCTCCCAATAACACACCTCAAGGTGCAGTGTAGAAGGGGCTAGAATACTGCACCACAAGAGATAATAGTGACTCACCAAGAGTGTAAAATAACCAACCAAGGTACCTCACCTTGCAACAACAGGGCCATACGACCTCCCAATAACACACCTCAAGGTGCAGTGTAACAGGGGCTGGAAAGCTGCATCTCTAGAGATAATAGTGACTCACCAAGAGTGTTCAATAACCATCCAAGGTTCCTCACCTTGCAACGACAGGGCCATACAACCTCCCAATAACACAACTCAAGGTGCAGTGTAACAGGGTCTGGAAAGCTGCACCGCAAGAGATAATAGTGACTAAGCAAGAGTTTTTAATAACCAGCCAAGGTACCTCACCTTGCAACGGCAGGGCCATACAACCTCCCAATAACACACCTCAAGGTGCAGTGTAACAGGGGCTGGAAAGCTGCACCACAAGAGATAATAGTGACTCACCAAGAGTGTTCAATAACCAGACAAGGTACCTCACCGACAAACGACAGTGCCATACAACCTCCCAATAACACACCTCAAGGTGCAGTGTAACAGGGGCTGGAAAGCTGCACCACAAGAGATAATAGTGATTCACCAAGAGTGTTCAATAACCAGCCAAGATACCTCACCTTGCAACGACAGGGGCATAAAACCTCACAATAACACACCTCAACTTATAGTGTAACGGGGTCTGGAAAACTGCACCACAGGAGATAATAGTGACTTACCAAGAGAGTTCAATAACCAGCCAAGGAACCTCACCTTGCAACGACAGGGCCATACATCCTCCCAATAACACACCTCAAGGTGCAGTGTAACAGGGGCTGGAAAGGTACACCACAAGAGATAATAGTGACCCACCAAGAGTGTTCAATAACCAGCCAAGGTACCTCACCTTGCAACGACAGGGCCATACAACCTCCCAATAACACACCTCAAGGTGCAGTGTAACAGGGGCTAGAAAGCTGCACCACAAGAGATAATAGTGACCCACCAAGAGAGTTCAAACCAGCCAAGGTACCTCACCTTGCAACGACAGGGCCATACAACCTCCCAATAACACACCTCAAGGTGCAGTGTAACAGGGGCTGGAAAGCTGCACCACAAGAGATAATAGTGACTCGCCAAGAGTGTTCAATAATCAGTCAAGGTACCTCACCTTGCAACGACAGGGCCATACAACCTCCCAATAACACACCTCAAGGTGCAGTGTAACAGGGGCTGGACAGGTACACCACAAGAGATCATAGTGACCCACCAAGAGTGTTCAATAACCAGCCAAGGTAGTTCACCTTGCAACGACAGGGCCATACAACCTCCCAATAACACACCTCAAGGTGCAGTGTAACAGGTGCTGGAAAGCTGCACTGCAAGAGATAATAGTGACTCAGCAAGAGTGTTCAATAACCAGCCAAGGTACCTCACCGACAAACGACAGTGCCATACAACCTCCCAATAACACACCTCAAGGTGCAGTGTAACAGGGGCTGGAAAGCTGCACCACAAGACATAATAGTGACTCATCAAGAGTGCTCAATAACCATCCAATGTAGCTCACCTTCCAACGACAGGGCCATACAACCTCCCAATAACACACCTCAAGGTGCAGTGTAACAGGGGCTGGAAAGCTGCACCACAAAAGATAATAGTGACTCACCAAGAGTGTTCAATAACCAGCCAAGGTTCCTCACCTTGCAACGACAGGGCCATACAACCTCCCAATAACACACCTCAAGGTGCAGTGTAAAAGGGGCTAGAATACTGCACCACAAGAGATAATAGTGACTCACCAAGAGTGTTCAATAACCAGCCAAGGTACCTCACCTTCCAACAACAGGGCCATACAACCTCCCAATAACACACCTCAAGGTGCAGTGTAAAAGGGGCTAGAATACTGCACCACAAGAGATAATAGTGACTCACCAAGATTGTTCAATAACCAGCCAAGGTACCTCACCTTCCAACGACAGGGCCATACAACCTCCCAATAACACAACTCAAGCTGCAGTGTAACAGGGGCTGGAAAGCTGCATCTCAAGAGATAATAGTGGCTCACCAAGAGTGTTCAATAACCAGCCAAGGTTCCTCACCTTGCAACGACAGGGCCATACAACCTCCCAATAACACACCTCAAGGTGCAGTGTAAAAGGGGCTAGAATACTGCACCACAAGAGATAATAGTGACTCACCAAGAGTGTTCAATAACCCGCCAAAGTACCTCACCTTGCAACGACAGGGCCAGACAACCTCCCAAAAATACACCTCGAGGTGCAGTGTAACAGGAGCTAGACAGCTGCACCACAAGAGATAATAGTGACTCACCAAGAGTGTTCAATAACCAGCCAAGGTTCCTCACCTTGCAACGACAGGGCCATACAACCTCCCAATAACACACCTCAAGGTGCAGTGTAGAAGGGGCTAGAATACTGCACCACAAGAGATAATAGTGACTCACCAAGAGTGTTCAATAACCCGCCAAAGTACCTCACCTTGCAACGACAGGGCCATACAACCTCCCAATAACACACCTCAAGGTGCAGTGTAACAGGGGCTGGAAAGCTGCATCTCAAGAGATAATAGTGGCTCACCAAGAGTGTTCAATAACCAGCCAAGGTTCCTCACCTTGCAACGACAGGGCCATACAACCTCCCAATAACACAACTCAAGGTGCAGTGTAACAGGGGCTGGAAAGCTGCATCTCAAGAGATAATAGTGGCTCACCAAGAGTGTTCAATAACCAGCCAAGGTTCCTCACCTTGCAACGACAGGGCCATACAACCTCCCAATAACACACCTCAAGGTGCAGTGTAAAAGGGGCTAGAATACTGCACCACAAGAGATAATAGTGACTCACCAAGAGTGTTCAATAACCCGCCAAAGTACCTCACCTTGCAACGATAGGGCCATACAACCTCCCAATAACACACCTCAAGTTGCAGTGTAACAGGGGCTGGAAAGCTGCATCTCAAGAGATAATAGTGGCTCACCAAGAGTGTTCAATAACCAGCCAAGGTTCCTCACCTTGCAACGACAGGGCCATACAACCTCCCAATAACACACCTCAAGGTGCAGTGTAGAAGGGGCTAGAATACTGCACCACAAGAGATAATAGTGACTCACCAAGAGTGTTCAATAACACGCCAAAGTACCTCACCTTGCAACGACAGGGCCATACAACCTCCCAATAATACACCTCGAGGTGCAGTGTAACAGGGGCTGGACAGCTGCACCACAAGAGATAATAGTGACTCACCAAGAGTGTAAAATAACCAACCAAGGTACCTCACCTTGCAACAACAGGGCCATACGACCTCCCAATAACACACCTCAAGGTGCAGTGTAACAGGGGCTGGAAAGCTGCATCTCTAGAGATAATAGTGACTCACCAAGAGTGTTCAATAACCATCCAAGGTTCCTCACCTTGCAACGACAGGGCCATACAACCTCCCAATAACACAACTCAAGGTGCAGTGTAACAGGGTCTGGAAAGCTGCACCGCAAGAGATAATAGTGACTAAGCAAGAGTGTTCAATAACCAGCCAAGGTACCTCACCTTGCAACGACAGGGCCATACAACCTCCCAATAACACACCTCAAGGTGCAGTGTAACAGGGGCTGGAAAGCTGCACCACAAGAGATAATAGTGACTCACCAAGAGTGTTCAATAACCAGACAAGGTACCTCACCGACAAACGACAGTGCCATACAACCTCCCAATAACACACCTCAAGGTGCAGTGTAACAGGGTCTGGAAAGCTGCACCACAAGCGAT
This sequence comes from Ambystoma mexicanum, assembly GCF_040938575.1. Lineage (NCBI taxonomy): Eukaryota > Metazoa > Chordata > Amphibia > Caudata > Ambystomatidae > Ambystoma > Ambystoma mexicanum. Next base: position 173,900 of record NW_027182508.1, on the reverse strand, counting down.
AATAGTGATTCACCAAGAGTGTTCAATAACCAGCCAAGATACCTCACCTTGCAACGACAGGGCCATAAAACCTCACAATAACACACCTCAACGTATAGTGTAACGGGGGCTGGAAAACTGCACCACAGGAGATAATAGTGACTTACCAAGAGAGTTCAATAACCAGCCAAGGAACCTCACCTTGCAACGACAGGGCCATACATCCTCCCAATAACACACCTCAAGGTGCAGTGTAACAGGGGCTGGAAAGGTACACCACAAGAGATAATAGTGACCCACCAAGAGTGTTCAATAACCAGCCAAGGTACCTCACCTTGCAACGACAGGGCCATACAACCTCCCAATAACACACCTCAAGGTGCAGTGTAACAGGGGCTAGAAAGCTGCACCACAAGAGATAATAGTGACCCACCAAGAGAGTTCAAACCAGCCAAGGTACCTCACCTTGCAACAACAGGGCCATACAACCTCCCAATAACACACCTCAAGGTGCAGTGTAACAGGGGCTGGAAAGCTGCACCACAAGAGATAATAGTGACTCGCCAAGAGTGTTCAATAATCAGTCAAGGTACCTCACCTTGTAACGACAGGGCCATACAACCTCCCAATAACACACCTCAAGGTGCAGCGTAACAGGGGCTGGACAGGTACACCACAAGAGATGATAGTGACCCACCAAGAGTGTTCAATAACCAGCCAAGGTAGCTCACCTTGCAACGACAGGGCCATACAACCTCCCAATAACACACCTCAAGGTGCAGTGTAACAGGTGCTGGAAAGCTGCACTGCAAGAGAAAATAGTGACTCAGCAAGAGTGTTCAATAACCAGCCAAGGTACCTCACCGACAAACGACAGTGCCATACAACCTCCCAATAACACACCTCAAGGTGCAGTGTAACAGGGGCTGGAAAGCTGCACCACAAGACATAATAGTGACTCACCAAGAGTGCTCAATAACCATCCAATGTAGCTCACCTTCCAACGACAGGGCCATACAACCTCCCAATAACACACCTCAAGGTGCAGTGTAACAGGGGCTGGAAAGCTGCACCACAAAAGATAATAGTGACTCACCAAGAGTGTTCAATAACCAGCCAAGGTACCTCACCTTGCAATGACAGTGCCATGCAACCTCCCAATAACACACCTCAAGGTGCAGTGTAAAAGGGGCTAGAATACTGCACCACAAGAGATAATAGTGACTCACCAAGAGTGTTCAATAACAAGCCAAGGTACCTCACCTTCCAACGACAGGGCCATACAACCTCCCAATAACACACCTCAAGGTGCAGTGTAACAGGGGCTGGAAAGCTGCACCACAAAAGATAATAGTGACTCACCAAGAGTGTTCAATAACCAGCCAAGGTTCCTCACCTTGCAACGACAGGGCCATACAACCTCCCAATAACACACCTCACGGTGCAGTGTAAAAGGGGCTAGAATACTGCACCACAAGAGATAATAGTGACTCACCAAGAGTGTTCAATAACAAGCCAAGGTACCTCACCTTCCAACGACAGGGCCATACAACCTCCCAATAACACACCTCAAGGTGCAGTGTAAAAGGGGCTAGAATACTGCACCACAAGAGATAATAGTGACTCACCAAGATTGTTCAATAACCAGCCAAGGTACATCACCTTCCAACGACAGGGCCATACAACCTCCCAATAACACAACTCAAGGTGCAGTGTAAAAGGGGCTGGAAAGCTGCATCTCAAGAGATAATAGTGGCTCACCAAGAGTGTTCAATAACCAGCCAAGGTTCCTCACCTTGCAACGACAGGGCCATACAACCTCCCAATAACACACCTCAAGGTGCAGTGTAAAAGGGGCTAGAATACTGCACCACAAGAGATAATAGTGACTCACCAAGAGTGTTCAATAACCCGCCAAAGTACCTCACCTTGCAACGACAGGGCCATACAACCTCCCAATAATACACCTCGAGGTGCAGTGTTACAGGGGCTAGAATACTGCACCACAAGAGATAATAGTGACTCACCAAGAGTGTTCAATAACCCGCCAAAGTACCTCACCTTGCAACGACAGGGCCATACAACCTCCCAATAATACACCTCGAGGTGCAGTGTAACAGTGGCTGGACAGCTGCACCACAAGAGATAATAGTGACTCACCAAGAGTGTAAAATAACCAATCAAGGTACCTCACCTTGCAACAACAGGGCCATACGACCTCCCAATAACACACCTCAAGGTGCAGTGTAACAGGGGCTGGAAAGCTGGAAAACAACAGATAATAGTGACTTACTGACAGGGTTCAATAACCAGCCAAGGCACCTCACCTTGCAACGACAGGGCCATACAACCTCCCAATAACACACCTCAAGGTGCAGTGTTTCAGGGGCTGGAAAGCTGCATCACAAGAGATAATAGTGACTCAGAAAGAGTGTTCAATAACCAGCAAAGGTACCTCATCTTGCAACAACAGGGCCATACAACCTCCCAATAACACACCTCAAGGTGCTGTGTAACAGGGGCTAGAATGCTGCACCACAAAAGTTAATAATGGCTCACCAAGAGTGTTCAATAACCAGCCAAGGTACCTCACCTTGCAACGACAGGGCCATACAACCCCCCAATAACACACCAAGGTGCAGTGTAACAGGGGCTGGAAAGCTGCACCACAAAAGATAATAGTGGCTCACCAAGAGTGTTCAATAACCAGCCAAGGTTCCTCACCTTGCAACGACAGGGCCATACAACCTCCCAATAACACACCTCAAGGTGTAGTGTAACACGGGCTGGAATGCTGCACCACAAGAGATAATAGTGACTCACCAAGAGTGTTCAATAACCACCCAAGGTAACTCACCTTGCTACGACAGGACCATGAAACCTCCCAATAACACACCTCAAGGTGCAGTGTAACAGGGGCTGGAAAGCTGCACCACAAGACATAATAGTGACTCACCAAGAGTGCTCAATAACCATCCAATGTAGCTCACCTTCCAACGACAGGGCCATACAACCTCCCAATAACACACCTCAAGGTGCAGTGTAACAGGGGCTGGAAAGCTGCACCACAAAAGATAATAGTGACTCACCAAGAGTGTAAAATAACCAGCCAAGGTAACTCACCTTACAACGACAGGGCCATACAACCTCCCAATGACACACCTCAAGGTGCAGTGTAACAGGGGCTGGAAAGCTGCACCACAACAGATAATAGTGACTTACCGACAGTGTTCAATAACCAGCCAAGGAACCCACCTTGCAACGACAGGGGCATACAACCTCCCAATAACAAACCTCAAGGTGCAGTGTATCAGGGGCTGGAAAGCTGCTCCACAAGAGATACTAGTGACTCACCAAGAGTGTTCAATAACCACCCAAGGTACCTCACCTTGCTACGACAGGACCAAGAAACCTCCCAATAACACACCTCAAGGTGCAGTGTAACAGGGGCTGGAAAGCTGCATCTCAAGAGATAATAGTGTCTCAGGAAGAGTGTTCAATAACCAGCCAAGGTACCTCACCTTGCAATGACAGGGCCATACAACCTCCCAATAACACACCTCAAGGTGCAGTGTAACAGGGGCTGTAAAGCTGCACCTCAAGAGATAATAGTGACTCACCAAGAGTGTTCAATAACCAGACAAGGTACCTCACCTTCCAACGACAGTGCCATGCACCCTCCCAATAACACACCTCAAGGTGCATTGTAACAGGGGCTGGAAAGCTGCACTGCAAGAGATAATAGTGACTCAGCAAGAGTGTTCAATAACCAGCCTAGGTACCTCACCTTGCAACGACAGGGCCATACAACCTCCCAATAGCACACATCAAGGTGCAGTGTAACAGGGTCTGGAAAAATGCACCACAAGAGATAATAGTGACTCAGCAAGAGTGTTCAATAACCAGCCAATGTATCTCACCTTCCAACGACAGGGCCATACAACCTCCCAATAACACACCTCAAGGTGCAGTGTAACAGGCGCTGTAAAGCTGCACCTCAAGAGATAATAGTGACTCACCAAGAGTGTTCAATAACTAGACAAGGTACCTCACCTTCCAACGACAGTGCCATGCAACCTCCCAATAACACACCTCAAGGTGCATTGTAACAGGGGCTGGAAAGCTGCACCGCAAGAGATAATAGTGACTCACCAAGAGTGTTCAATAACTAGACAAGGTACCTCACCTTCCAACGACAGTGCCATGCAAACTCCCAATAACACACCTCAAGGTGCATTGTAACAGGGGCTGGAAAGCTGCACCGCAAGAGATAATAGTGACTCAGCAAGAGTGTTCAATAACCAGCCAAGGTACCTCACCGACAAACGACAGTGCCATACAACCTCCCATTAACACACCTCAAGGTGCAGTGTAACACGGGCTGGAATGCTGCACCACAAGAGATAATAGTGACTCACCAAGAGTGTTCAATGACCAGCCAAGTTACCTCACCTTCCAACGACAGGGCCATACAACCTCCCAATAACACACCTCACGGTGCAGTGTAACAGGGGCTGGAAAGGTACACCACAAGAGATAATAGTGACTCACCAAGAGTGTAAAATAACCAACCAAGGTACCTCACCTTTCAATGACAGGGCCATACAACCTCCCAATAACACACCTCAAAGTGCAGTGTAATAGGGGCTGGAAAGCTGGAAAACAACAGATAATAGTGACTTACCGACAAGGTTCAATAACCAGCCAAGGCACCTCACCTTGCAATGACAGGGCCATACAACCTCCCAATAACACACCTCAAGGTGCAGTGTTTCAGGGGCTGGAAAGCTGCACCACAAGAGATAATAGTGACTCAGAAAGAGTGTTCAATAACCAGCAAAAGTACATCATCTTGCAACGACAGGGCCATGCAACTTCCCAATAACACACCTCAAGGTGCAGTGTAACAGGGGCTGGAAAGCTGCACCACAAGAGATAATAGTGACCCACCAAGAGTCTTTAATAACCAGCCAAGGTACCTCACCTTGCAACGACAGGGCCATACAACCTCTCAATAACACACCTCAAGGTGCTGTGTAACAGGGGCTAGAAAGGTACACCACAAGAGATAATAGTGACCCACCAAGAGTGTTCAATACCAGCCAAGGTACCTCACCTTGCAGCGACAGGGCCATAAAACCTCCCAATAACACACCTCAAGGTGCAGTGTAACAGGGTCTCGAAAGCTGCACCACAAAAGATAATAATGGCTCACCAAGAGTGTTCAATAACCAGCCTAGGTACCTCACCTTGCAACGACAGGGCCATACAACCTCCCAATAGCACACATCAAGGTGCAGTGTAACAGGGTCTGGAAAAATGCACCACAAGAGATAATAGTGACTCAGCAAGAGTGTTCAATAACCAGCCAATGTATCTCACCTTCCAACGACAGGGCCATACAACCTCCCAATAACACACCTCAAGGTGCAGTGTAACAGGCGCTGTAAAGCTGCACCTCAAGAGATAATAGTGACTCACCAAGAGTGTTCAATAACTAGACAAGGTACCTCACCTTCCAACGACAGTGCCATGCAACCTCCCAATAACACACCTCAAGGTGCATTGTAACAGGGGCTGGAAAGCTGCACCGCAAGAGATAATAGTGACTCACCAAGAGTGTTCAATAACTAGACAAGGTACCTCACCTTCCAACGACAGTGCCATGCAACCTCCCAATAACACACCTCAAGGTGCATTGTAACAGGGGCTGGAAAGCTGCACCGCAAGAGATAATAGTGACTCAGCAAGAGTGTTCAATAACCAGCCAAGGTACCTCACCGACAAACGACAGTGCCATACAACCTCCCATTAACACACCTCAAGGTGCAGTGTAACACGGGCTGGAATGCTGCACCACAAGAGATAATAGTGACTCACCAAGAGTGTTCAATGACCAGCCAAGTTACCTCACCTTCCAACGACAGGGCCATACAACCTCCCAATAACACACCTCACGGTGCAGTGTAACAGGGGCTGGAAAGGTACACCACAAGAGATAATAGTGACTCACCAAGAGTGTAAAATAACCAACCAAGGTACCTCACCTTTCAATGACAGGGCCATACAACCTCCCAATAACACACCTCAAAGTGCAGTGTAATAGGGGCTGGAAAGCTGGAAAACAACAGATAATAGTGACTTACCGACAAGGTTCAATAACCAGCCAAGGCACCTCACCTTGCAATGACAGGGCCATACAACCTCCCAATAACACACCTCAAGGTGCAGTGTTTCAGGGGCTGGAAAGCTGCACCACAAGAGATAATAGTGACTCAGAAAGAGTGTTCAATAACCAGCAAAAGTACATCATCTTGCAACGACAGGGCCATGCAACTTCCCAATAACACACCTCAAGGTGCAGTGTAACAGGGGCTGGAAAGCTGCACCACAAGAGATAATAGTGACCCACCAAGAGTCTTTAATAACCAGCCAAGGTACCTCACCTTGCAACGACAGGGCCATACAACCCCCCAATAACACACCAAGGTGCAGTGTAACAGGGGCTGGAAAGCTGCACCACAAAAGATAATAGTGGCTCACCAAGAGTGTTCAATAACCAGCCAAGGTTCCTCACCTTGCAACGACAGGGCCATACAACCTCCCAATAACACACCTCAAGGTGTAGTGTAACACGGGCTGGAATGCTGCACCACAAGAGATAATAGTGACTCACCAAGAGTGTTCAATAACCACCCAAGGTACCTCACCTTGCTACGACAGGACCATGAAACCTCCCAATAACACACCTCAAGGTGCAGTGTAACAGGGGCTGGAAAGCTGCATCTCAAGAGATAATAGTGACTCAGCAAGAGTGTTTAATAACCAGCCAAGGTACCTCACCTTGCAACGAAAGGGCCATAACACCTCCCAATAACACACCTCAAGGGGCAGTGTAACAGAGGCTGTAAAGCTGCACCTCAAAAGATAATAGTGACTCACCAAGAGTGCTCAATAACCAGACAAGGTACCTCACCTTCCAACGACAGTGCCATGCAACCTCCCAATAACACACCTCAAGGTGCAGTGTAACAGGTGCTGCAAAGCTGCACCGCAAGAGATAATAGTGACTGAGCAAGAGTGTTCAATAACCAGCCAAGGTACCTCACCTTGCAACGACAGGGCCATATAACCTCCCAATAACACACCTCAAGGGGCAGTGTAACAGAGGCTGTAAAGCTGCACCTCAAAAGATAATAGTGACTCACCAAGAGTGTTCAATAACCAGACAAGGTACCTCACCTTCCAACGACAGTGCCATGCAACCTCCCAATAACACACCTCAAGGTGCAGTGTAACAGGGTCTGGAAAGCTGCACCGCAAAAGATAATAGTGACTCAGCAAGAGTGTTCAATAATCAGCCAAGGTACCTCACCTTGCAACGACAGGGCCATACAACCTCCCAATAACACACCAAGGTGCAGTGTAACGGGGGCTGGAAAACTGCACCACAGGAGATAATAGTGACTTACCAAGAGAGTTCAATAAAAAGGCCAAGGAACCTCACCTTGCAACGACAGGGCCATACATCCTCCCAATAACACACCTCAAGGTGCAGTGTAACAGGGGCTGGAAAGGTACACCACAAGAGATAATAGTGACCCACTAAGAGTGTTCAATAACCAGCCAAGGTACCTCACCTTGCAACGACAGGGCCATACAACCTCCCAATAACACACCTCAAGGTGCAGTGTAACAGGGGCTAGAAAGCTGCACCACAAGAGATAATAGTGACCCACCAAGAGTGTTCAATAACCAGCCAAGGTACCTCACCTTGCAACGACAGGGCCATACAACCTCCCAATAACACACCTCAAGGTGCAATGTAACAGGGGCTGGAAAGCTGCACCACAAGAGATAATAGTAACTCGCCAAGAGTGTTCAATAACCAGTCAAGGTACCTCACCTTGCAACGACAGGGCCATACAACCTCCCAATAACACACCTCAAGGTGCAGTGTAACAGGTGCTGGAAAGCTGCACCGCAAGAGATAATAGTGACTCAGCAAGAGTGTTCAATAACCAGCCAAGGTACCTCACCGACAAACGACAGTGCCATACAACCTCCCAATAACACACCTCAAGGTGCATTGTAACAGGGGCTGGAAAGCTGCACCACAAGACATAATAGTGACTCACCAAGAGTGCTCAATAACCATCCAATGTAGCTCACCTTCCAACGACAGGGCCATACAACCTCCCAATAACACACCTCAAGGTGCAGTGTAACAGGGGCTGGAAAGCTGCATCTCAAGAGATAATAGTGGCTCACCAAGAGTGTTCAATAACCAGCCAAGGTTCCTCACCTTGCAACGACAGGGCCATACAACCTCCCAATAACACACCTCAAGGTGCAGTGTAAAAGGGGCTAGAATACTGCACCACAAGAGATAATAGTGACTCACCAAGAGTGTTCAATAACCAGCCAAGGTACCTCACCTTGCAACGACAGTGCCATGCAACCTCCCAATAACACACCTCAAGGTGCAGTGTAACAGGGGCTGGAAAGCTGCATCTCAAGAGATAATAGTGGCTCACCAAGAGTGTTCAATAACCAGCCAAGGTTCCTCACCTTGCAACGACAGGGCCATACAACCTCCCAATAACACACCTCAAGGTGCAGTGTAAAAGGGGCTAGAATACTGCACCACAAGAGATAATAGTGACTCACCAAGAGTGTTCAATAACCAGCCAAGGTACCTCACCTTCCAACGACAGGGCCATACAACCTCCCAATAACACACCTCAAGGTGCAGTGTAAAAGGGGCTAGAATACTGCACCACAAGAGATAATAGTGACTCACCAAGAGTGTTCAATAACCAGCCAAGGTACCTCACCTTCCAACGACAGGGCCATACAACCTCCCAATAACACACCTCAAGGTGCAGTGTAACAGGGGCTGGAAAGCTGCATCTCTAGAGATAATAGTGACTCACCAAGAGTGTTCAATAACCAGCCAAGGTTCCTCACCTTGCAACGACAGGGCCATACAACCTCCCAATAACACAACTCAAGGTGCAGTGTAACAGGGTCTGGAAAGCTGCACCGCAAGAGATAATAGTGACTAAGCAAGAGTGTTCAATAACCAGCCAAGGTACCTCACCTTGCAACGACAGGGCCATACAACCTCCCAATAACACACCTCAAGGTGCAGTGTAACAGGGGCTGGAAAGCTGCACCACAAGAGATGATAGTGACTCACCAAGAGTGTTCAATAACCAGACAAGGTACCTCACCGACAAACGACAGTGCCATACAACCTCCCAATAACACACCTCAAGGTGCAGTGTAACAGGGGCTGGAAAGCTGCACCACAAGAGATAATAGTGATTCACCAAGAGTGTTCAATAACCAGCCAAGATAACTCACCTTGCAACGACAGGGCCATAAAACCTCACAATAACACACCTCAACGTATAGTGTAACGGGGGCTGGAAAACTGCACCACAGGAGATAATAGTGACTTACCAAGAGAGTTCAATAACCAGCCAAGGAACCTCACCTTGCAACGACAGGGCCATACATCCTCCCAATAACACACCTCAAGGTGCAGTGTAACAGGGGCTGGAAAGGTACACCACAAGAGATAATAGTGACCCACCAAGAGTGTTCAATAACCAGCCAAGGTACCTCACCTTGCAACGACAGGGCCATACAACCTCCCAATAACACACCTCAAGGTGCAGTGTAACAGGGGCTAGAAAGCTGCACAAGAGATAATAGTGACCCACCAAGAGAGTTCAAACCAGCCAAGGTACCTCACCTTGCAACGACAGGGCCATACAACCTCCCAATAACACACCTCAAGGTGCAGTGTAACAGGGGCTGGAAAGCTGCACCACAAGAGATAATAGTGACTCGCCAAGAGTGTTCAATAACCAGTCAAGGTACCTCACCTTGCAACGACAGGGCCATACAACCTCCCAATAACACACCTCAAGGTGCAGTGTAACAGGTGCTGGAAAGCTGCACTGCAAGAGATAATAGTGACTCAGCAAGAGTGTTCAATAACCAGCCAAGGTACCTCACCGACAAACGACAGTGCCATACAACCTCCCAATAACACACCTCAAGGTGCAGTGTAACAGGGGCTGGAAAGCTGCACCACAAGACATAATAGTGACTCACCAAGAGTGCTCAATAACCATCCAATGTAGCTCACCTTCCAACGACAGGGCCATACAACCTCCCAATAACACACCTCAAGGTGCAGTGTAACAGGGGCTGGAAAGCTGCACCACAAAAGATAATAGTGACTCACCAAGAGTGTTCAATAACCAGCCAAGGTACCTCACCTTGCAATGACAGTGCCATGCAACCTCCCAATAACACACCTCAAGGTGCAGTGTAACAGGGGCTCGAAAGCTGCATCTCAAGAGATAATAGTGGCTCACCAAGAGTGTTCAATAACCAGCTAAGGTTCCTCACCTTGCAACGACAGGGCCATACAACCTCCCAATAACACACCTCAAGGTGCAGTGTAAAAGGGGCTAGAATACTGCACCACAAGAGATAATAGTGACTCACCAAGAGTGTTCAATAACCAGCCAAGGTACCTCACCTTCCAACGACAGGGCCATACAACCTCCCAATAACACACCTCAAGGTGCAGTGTAAAAGGGGCTAGAATACTGCACCACAAGAGATAATAGTGACTCACCAAGAGTGTTCAATAACCAGCCAAGGTACCTCACCTTCCAACGACAGGGCCATACAACCGCCCAATAACACACCTCAAGGTGCAGTGTAACAGGGGCTGGAAAGCTGCATCTCAAGAGATAATAGTGGCTCACCAAGAGCGTTCAATAACCAGCCAAGGTTCCTCACCTTGCAACGACAGGGCCATACAACCTCCCAATAACACACCTCAAGGTGCAGTGTAAAAGGGGCTAGAATACTGCACCACAAGAGATAATAGTGACTCACCAAGAGTGTTCAATAACCTGCCAAAGTACCTCACCTTGCAACGACAGGGCCATACAACCTCCCAATAATACACCTCGAGGTGCAGTGTAACAGGGGCTTGACAGCTGCACCACAAGAGATAATAGTGACTCACCAAGAGTGTAAAATAACCACCAAGGTACCTCACCTTGCAACAACAGGGCCATACGACCTCCCAATAACACACCTCAAGGTGCAGTGTAAAAGGGGCTGGAAAGCTGCATCTCAAGAGATAATAGTGACTCACCAAGAGTGTTCAATAACCAGCCATGGTTCCTCACCTTGCAACGACAGGGCCATAGAACCTCCCAATAACACAACTCAAGGTGCAGTGTAACAGGGTCTGGAAAGCTGCACCGCAAGAGATAATAGTGACTAAGTAAGAGTGTTCAATAACCAGTCAAGGTACCTCACCTTGCAACGACAGGGCCATACAACCTCCCAATAACACACCTCAAGGTGCAGTGTAACAGGGTCTGGAAAGCTGCACCACAAGAGATAATAGTGACTCAGCAAGAGTGTTCAATAACCAGCCAAGGAACCTCACCTTGCAACGACGGGGCCATACATCCTCCCATTAACACACCTCAAGGTGCAGTGTAACAGGGGCTGGAAAGCTGGAAAACAACAGATAATAGTGACTTACCGACAGGGTTCAATAACCAGCCAAGGCACCTCACCTTGCAACAACAGGGCCATACGACCTCCCAATAACACACCTCAAGGTGCAGTGTGAAAGGGGCTAGAATACTGCACCACAAGAGATAATAATGACCCACCAAGAGTGTTCAATAACCAGCCAAGGTACCTCACCTTGCAACAACAGGGCCATACGACCTCCCAATAACACACCTCAAGGTGCAGTGTAAAAGGGGCTAGAATACTGCACCACAAGAGATAATAGTGACCCACCAAGAGTGTTCAATAACCAGCCAAGGTACCTCACCTTGAAACGACAGGGCCATACAACCTCCCAATAACACACCTCACGGTGCAGTGTAACAGTGGCTGGAAAGGTACACCACAAGAGATAATAGTGACCCACCAAGAGTGTTCAATAACCAGCCAAGGTACGTCAACTTGAAACGACAGTGCCATACAACCTCCCAATAACACACCTCAGGGCGCAGTGTGACAGGGGCCGGAAAGCTGCACCACAACAGATAATAGTGACTCACCAAGAGTGTTCAAAAACCAGTCAAGGTACCTCACCTTGCAACGACAGGGCCATACAACCTCCCAATAACACACCTCAAGGTGCAGTGTAACAGGGGCTGGAAAGCTGCACCACAAGAGATAATAGTGACTCACCAAGAGTGTTCAATAACCAGTCAAGGTACCTCACCTTGCAACGACAGGGCCATACAACCTCCCAATAACACACCTCAAGGTGCAGTGTAACAGGGGCTTGAAAGCTGCACCACAAGAGATAATAGTGACTCACCAAGAGTGTTCAATAACCAGTCAAGGTACCTCACCTTGCAACGACAGGGCCATACAACCTCCCAATAACACACCTCGAGGTGCAGTGTAACAGGTGCTGGAAAGCTGCACCACAACAGATAATAGTGACTCACCAAGAGTGTTCAATAACCAGTCAAGGTACCTCACCTTGCAACGACAGGGCCATACAACCTCCGAATAACACACCTCAAGGTGCAGTGTAACAGGGGCTGGAAAGCTGCACCGCAAGAGATAATAGTGACTCAGCAAGAGTGTTCAATAACCAGCCAAGGTACCTCACCGGCAAACGACAGTGCCATACAACCTCCCAATAACACACCTCAAGGTGCAGTGTAACAGGGGCTGGAAAGCTGCACCACAAGACATAATAGTGACTCACCAAGAGTGCTCAATAACCATCCAATGTAGCTCACCTTCCAACGACAGGGCCATACAACCTCCCAATAACACACCTCAAGGTGCAGTGTAACAGGGGCTGGAAAGCTGCACAACAAAAGATAATAGTGACTCACCAAGAGTGTTCAATAACCAGCCAAGGTAACTCACCTTGCAACGACAGGGCCATACAACCTCCCAATAACACACCTCAAGGTGCAGTGTAACAGGGGCTGGAAAGCTGCACCACAAGACATAATAGTGACTCACCAATTGTGCTCAATAACCATCCAATGTAGCTCACCTTCCAACGACAGGGCCATACAACCTCCCAATAACACACCTCAAGGTGCAGTGTAACAGGGGCTGGAAAGCTGCACCTCAAAAGATAATAGTGACTCACCAAGAGTGTTCAATAACCAGCCAAAGTACCTCACCTTGCAACGACAGGGCCATACAACCTCACAATAATACACCTCGAGGTGCAGCGTAACAGGGGCTGGACAGCTGTACCACAAGAGATAATAGTGACTCACCAAGAGTGTAAAATAACCAACCAATGTACCTCACCTTGCAACAACAGGGCCAGACGACCTCCCAATAACACACCTCAAGGTGCAGTGTTTCAGGGTCTGGAAAGCTGCACCACAAGAGATAATAGTGACTCACCAAGAGTGTTCAATAACCAGCCAAGGTACCTCACCTTCCAACGACAGGGCCATACAACCGCCCAATAACACACCTCAAGGTGCAGTGTAACAGGGGCTGGAAAGCTGCATCTCAAGAGATAATAGTGGCTCACCAAGAGCGTTCAATAACCAGCCAAGGTTCCTCACCTTGCAACGACAGGGCCATACAACCTCCCAATAACACACCTCAAGGTGCAGTGTAAAAGGGGCTAGAATACTGCACCACAAGAGATAATAGTGACTCACCAAGAGTGTTCAATAACCCGCCAAAGTACCTCACCTTGCAACGACAGGGCCATACAACCTCCCAATAATACACCTCGAGGTGCAGTGTAACAGGGGCTTGACAGCTACACCACAAGAGATAATAGTGACTCACCAAGAGTGTAAAATAACCACCAAGGTACCTCACCTTGCAACAACAGGGCCATACGACCTCCCAATAACACACTTCAAGGTGCAGTGTAACAGGGGCTGGAAAGCTGCATCTCAAGAGATAATAGTGACTCACCAAGAGTGTTCAATAACCAGCCATGGTTCCTCACCTTGCAACGACAGGGCCATAGAACCTCCCAATAACACAACTCAAGGTGCAGTGTAACAGGGTCTGGAAAGCTGCACCGCAAGAGATAATAGTGACTAAGTAAGAGTGTTCAATAACCAGTCAAGGTACCTCACCTTGCAACGACAGGGCCATACAACCTCCCAATAACACACCTCAAGGTGCAGTGTAACAGGGTCTGGAAAGCTGCACCACAAGAGATAATAGTGACTCAGCAAGAGTGTTCAATAACCAGCCAAGGAACCTCACCTTGCAACGACGGGGCCATACATCCTCCCATTAACACACCTCAAGGTGCAGTGTAACAGGGGCTGGAAAGCTGGAAAACAACAGATAATAGTGACTTACCGACAGGGTTCAATAACCAGCCAAGGCACCTCACCTTGCAACAACAGGGCCATATGACCTCCCAATAACACACCTCAAGGTGCAGTGTGAAAGGGGCTAGAATACTGCACCACAAGAGATAATAGTGACCCACCAAGAGTGTTCAATAACCAGCCAAGGTACCTCACCTTGCAACAACAGGGCCATACGACCTCCCAATAACACACCTCAAGGTGCAGTGTAAAAGGGGCTAGAATACTGCACCACAAGAGATAATAGTGACCCACCAAGAGTGTTCAATAACCAGCCAAGGTACCTCACCTTGAAACGACAGGGCCATACAACCTCCCAATAACACACCTCACGGTGCAGTGTAACAGTGGCTGGAAAGGTACACCACAAGAGATAATAGTGACCCACCAAGAGTGTTCAATAACCAGCCAAGGTACGTCAACTTGAAACGACAGTGCCATACAACCTCCCAATAACACACCTCAGGGCGCAGTGTGACAGGGGCCGGAAAGCTGCACCACAACAGATAATAGTGACTCACCAAGAGTGTTCAAAAACCAGTCAAGGTACCTCACCTTGCAACGACAGGGCCATACAACCTCCCAATAACACACCTCAAGGTGCAGTGTAACAGGGGCTGGAAAGCTGCACCACAAGAGATAATAGTGACTCACCAAGAGTGTTCAATAACCAGTCAAGGTACCTCACCTTGCAACGACAGGGCCATACAACCTCCCAATAACACACCTCAAGGTGCAGTGTAACAGGGGCTGGAAAGCTGCACCACAAGAGATAATAGTGACTCACCAAGAGTGTTCAATAACCAGTCAAGGTACCTCACCTTGCAACGACAGGGCCATACAACCTCCCAATAACACACCTCGAGGTGCAGTGTAACAGGGGCTGGAAAGCTGCACCACAACAGATAATAGTGACTCACCAAGAGTGTTCAATAACCAGTCAAGGTACCTCACCTTGCAACGACAGGGCCATACAACCTCCGAATAACACACCTCAAGGTGCAGTGTAACAGGGGCTGGAAAGCTGCACCGCAAGAGATAATAGTGACTCAGCAAGAGTGTTCAATAACCAGCCAAGGTACCTCACCGGCAAACGACAGTGCCATACAACCTCCCAATAACACACCTCAAGGTGCAGTGTAACAGGGGCTGGAAAGCTGCACCACAAGACATAATAGTGACTCACCAAGAGTGCTCAATAACCATCCAATGTAGCTCACCTTCCAACGACAGGGCCATACAACCTCCCAATAACACACCTCAAGGTGCAGTGTAACAGGGGCTGGAAAGCTGCACCACAAAAGATAATAGTGACTCACCAAGAGTGTTCAATAACCAGCCAAGGTAACTCACCTTGCAACGACAGGGCCATACAACCTCCCAATAACACACCTCAAGGTGCAGTGTAACAGGGGCTGGAAAGCTGCACCACAAGACATAATAGTGACTCACCAATTGTGCTCAATAACCATCCAATGTAGCTCACCTTCCAACGACAGGGCCATACAACCTCCCAATAACACACCTCAAGGTGCAGTGTAACAGGGGCTGGAAAGCTGCACCTCAAAAGATAATAGTGACTCACCAAGAGTGTTCAATAACCAGCCAAAGTACCTCACCTTGCAACGACAGGGCCATACAACCTCACAATAATACACCTCGAGGTGCAGCGTAACAGGGGCTGGACAGCTGTACCACAAGAGATAATAGTGACTCACCAAGAGTGTAAAATAACCAACCAAGGTACCTCACCTTGCAACAACAGGGCCAGACGACCTCCCAATAACACACCTCAAGGTGCAGTGTTTCAGGGTCTGGAAAGCTGCACCACAAGAGATAATAGTGACTCACCAAGAGTGTTCAATAACCAGCCAAGGTACCTCACCTTGAAACGACAGGGCCATGCAACCTCCCAATGACACACCTCAAGGTGCAGTGTTTCAGGGGCTGGAAAGCTGCACCACAAGAGATAATAGTGACTCAGAAAGAGTGTTCAATAACCAGCAAAGGTACATCATCTTGCAACGACAGGGCCATGCAACTTCCCAATAACAAACACACCTCAAGGTGCAGTGTAACAGGGGCTGGAAAGCTGCACCACAAGAGATAATAGTGACCCACCAAGAGTGTTTAATAACCAGCCAAGGTACCTCACCTTGCAACGACAGGGCCATACAACCTCCCAATAACACACCTCAAGGTGCTGTGTAACAGGGGCTAGAATGCTGCACCACAAAAGTTAATAATGGCTCACCAAGAGTGTTCAATAACCAGCCAAGGTACCTCACCTTGCAACGACAGGGCCATACAACCCCCCAATAACACACCAAGGTGCAGTGTAACAGGGGCTGGAAAGCTGCACCACAAAAGATAATAGTGGCTCACCAAGAGTGTTCAATAACCAGCCAAGGTTCCTCACCTTGCAACGACAGGGCCATACAACCTCCCAATAACACACCTCAAGGTGTAGTGTAACACGGGCTGGAATGCTGCACCACAAGAGATAATAGTGACTCACCAAGAGTGTTCAATAACCACCCAAGGTAACTCACCTTGCTACGACAGGACCATGAAACCTCCCAATAACACACCTCAAGGTGCAGTGTAACAGGGGCTGGAAAGCTGCACCACAAGACATAATAGTGACTCACCAAGAGTGCTCAATAACCATCCAATGTAGCTCACCTTCCAACGACAGGGCCATACAACCTCCCAATAACACACCTCAAGGTGCAGTGTAACAGGGGCTGGAAAGCTGCACCACAAAAGATAATAGTGACTCACCAAGAGTGTAAAATAACCAGCCAAGGTAACTCACCTTACAACGACAGGGCCATACAACCTCCCAATAACACACCTCAAGGTGCAGTGTTTCAGGGTCTGGAAAGCTGCACCACAAGAGATAATAGTGACTCACCAAGAGTGTTCAATAACCAGCCAAGGTACCTCACCTTGAAACGACAGGGCCATGCAACCTCCCAATGACACACCTCAAGGTGCAGTGTAACAGGGGCTGGAAAGCTGCACCACAACAGATAATAGTGACTTACCGACAGTGTTCAATAACCAGCCAAGGAACCCACCTTGCAACGACAGGGGCATACAACCTCCCAATAACAAACCTCAAGGTGCAGTGTATCAGGAGCTGGAAAGCTGCTCCACAAGAGATACTAGTGACTCACCAAGAGTGTTCAATAACCACCCAAGGTACCTCACCTTGCTACGACAGGACCAAGAAACCTCCCAATAACACACCTCAAGGTGCAGTGTAACAGGGGCTGGAAAGCTGCATCTCAAGAGATAATAGTGTCTCAGGAAGAGTGTTCAATAACCAGCCAAGGTACCTCACCTTGCAATGACAGGGCCATACAACCTCCCAATAACACACCTCAAGGTGCAGTGTAACAGGGGCTGTAAAGCTGCACCTCAAGAGATAATAGTGACTCACCAAGAGTGTTCAATAACCAGACAAGGTACCTCACCTTCCAAAGACAGTGCCATGCACCCTCCCAATAACACACCTCAAGGTGCATTGTAACAGGGGCTGGAAAGCTGCACCGCAAGAGATAATAGTGACTCAGCAAGAGTGTTCAATAACCAGCCTAGGTACCTCACCTTGCAACGACAGGGCCATACAACCTCCCAATAGCACACATCAAGGTGCAGTGTAACAGGGTCTGGAAAAATGCACCACAAGAGATAATAGTGACTCAGCAAGAGTGTTCAATAACCAGCCAATGTGTCTCACCTTCCAACGACAGGGCCATACAACCTCCCAATAACACACCTCAAGGTGCAGTGTAACAGGCGCTGTAAAGCTGCACCTCAAGAGATAATAGTGACTCACCAAGAGTGTTCAATAACTAGACAAGGTACCTCACCTTCCAACGACAGTGCCATGCATCCTCCCAATAACACACCTCAAGGTGCATTGTAACAGGGGCTGGAAAGCTGCACCGCAAGAGATAATAGTGACTCAGCAAGAGTGTTCAATAACCAGCCAAGGTACCTCACCGACAAACGACAGTGCCATACAACCTCCCAATAACACACCTCAAGGTGCAGTGTAACAGGGGCTGAAAAGCTGCACCACAAGACATAATAGTGACTCACCAAGACTGCTCAGTAACCATCCAATGTATCTCACCTTCCAACGACAGGGCCATACAACCTCCCAATAACACACCTCAAGGTGCAGTGTAACAGGGGCTGGAAAGCTGCACCACAACATATAATAGTGACTCACCAAGAGTGTTCAATAACCAGCCAAGGTTCCTCACCTTGCAACGACAGGGCCATACAACCTCCCAATAACACACCTCAAGGTGCAGTGTAACAGGGGCTAGAATGCTGCACCACAAGAGATAATAGTGACTCATCAAGAGTGTTCAATAACCAGCCAAGGTACCTCACCTTGCAACGACAGGGCCATACAACCTTCCAATAACACTCACCTCACGGTGCAGTGTAACAGGGGCTGGCAAGCTGCATTTCAAGAGATAATAGTGACTCACCAAGAGTGTTCAATAACCAGCCAAGGTTCCTCACCTTGCAACGACAGGGCCATACAACCTCCCAATAACACACCTCAATGTGCAGTGTAACAGGGGCTGGAATGCTGCACGACAAGAGATAATAGTGACTCACCAAGAGTGTTCAATAACCAGCCAAGGTACCTCACCTTGCAACGACAGGGCCATACAACCTCCCAATAACACATCTCAAGGTGCAGTGTAACAGGGGCTGGAAAGCTGCACCACAAGAGATAATAGTGACTCAGCAAGAGTGTTCAATAACCAGCCAAGGTACCTCATCTTGCAACGACAGGGCCATACAACCCCCCAATAACACACCTCAAGGTGCAGTGTAACAGGGGCTGGAACGCTTCACTACAAGAGATAATAGTGACTCACCAATAGTGTAAAATAACCAACCAAGGTACCTCACCTTGCAACGACAGTGCCATACAAACTCTCAATAACACACCTCAAGTTGCAGTGTGACAGGGGCTAGAAAGCTGCACCACAAAAGATAATAGTGACTCACCAAGAGTGTTCAATAACCAGCCAAGGTTCCTCACCTTGCAACGACAGGGCCATACAACCTCCCAATAACACACCTCAAGGTGCAGTGTAACACGGGCTGGAATGCTACACCACAAGAGATAATAGTGACTCACCAAGAGTGTTCAATAACCAGCCAAGGTACCTCACCTTGCAACAACAGGGCTATACAACCTCCCAATAACACACCTCAAGGTGCAGTGTAACAGGGGCTGGAAAGCTGCACCACAAGACATAATAGTGACTCACCAAGAGTGTTCAATAACCAGCCAGGGTAGCTCACCTTGCAACGGCAGGGCCATACAACCTCCCAATAACACACCTCATGGTGCAGTGTAACAGGGGCTGGAAAGCTGCACCACAAGAGATAATAGTGACTCACCAAGAGTGTTCAATAACCAACCACCTTGCAACGACAATGCCATACAAGCTCCCAATAACACACCTCAAAGTGCAGTGTAACAGGGGCTGAAAAGCTGCACCACAACAGATAATATGTGACTCACCAAGAGTATTCAATAACCAACCAAGGTACCTCAACTTGCATCAACAGGGCCATACAACCTCCCAATAACACACCTCGAGGTGCAGTGTAAAAGGGACAAGACAGCTGCACCACAAGAGATAATAGTGGCTCACCAAGAGTGTTTAATAACCCGCTAAGGTACCTCACCTTGCAATGACAGGGCCATACAACCTCCCAATAACACACCGCAAGGTGCAGTGTAACAGGTGCTGGAAAGCTGCACCGCAAGAGATAATAGTGACTCAGCAAGAGTGTTCAATAACCAACCAAGGTACCTTACCTTGCAGCGACAGTGCCATACAACCTCACAATAACACACCTCAAGGTGCAGTGTAACAGGGGCTGGAAAGCTGCACCACAAGACATAATAGTGACTCACCAAGAGTGCTCGATAACCATCCAATGTAGCTCACCTTCCAACGACAGGGCCATACAACCTCCCAATAACACACTTCAAGGTGCAGTGTAACAGGGGCTGGAAAGCTGCATCTCAAGAGATAATAGTGACTCACCAAGAGTGTTCAATAACCAGCCAAGGTTCCTCACTTTGCAACGACAGGGCCATACAACCTCCCAATAACACACCTCGAGGTGCAGTGTAACAGGGGCTGGAAAGCTGCACCACAAAAGATAATAGTGACTCACCAAGAGTGTTCAATAACCAGCCAAGGTACCTCACCTTGCAACGACAGGGCCATACAACCTCCCAATAACACACCTCAAGGTGCAGTGTAACAGGGGCTAGAATGCTGCACCACAAGAGATAATAGTGACTCACCAAGAGTGTTCAATAACCAGCCAAGGTACCTCACCTTGCAACAACAGGCCATACAACCTCCCAATAATACACCTCGAGGTGCAGTGTAACAGGGGCTGGACAGCTGCACCACAAGAGATAATAGTGACCCACCAAGAGTGTAAAATAACCAACCAAGGTACCTCACCTTGCAACGACAGGGCCATACAACCTCCCAATAACACACCTCAAGGTGCAGTGTAACACAGGCTGGAAAGCTGCACCGCAAGAGATAATAGTGACTCAGCAAGAGTGTTCAATAACCAGCCAAATTACCTCACCTTGCAATACAGGGCCATACAACCTCCCAATAACACACATCAAGGTGCAGTGTAACAGGGTCTGGAAAGCTGCACCACAAGAGATAATAGTGACTCAGCAAGAGTGTTCAAAAACCAGCCAAGGAACCTCTCCTTGCAACGACAGGGCCATACATCCTCCCATTAACACACCTCAAGGTGCAGTGTAACACGGGCTGGAATGCTGCACCACAAGAGATAATAGTGACTCACCAAGAGTGTTCAATAACCAGCCAAGGTACCTCACCTTGCAACGACAGGGCCATACAACCTCCCAATAACACACCTCAAGGTGCTGTGTAACAGGGGCTGGAAAGCTGCACCACAACAGATAATAGTGACTCACCAAGAGTGTTCAATAACCAGCCAAGGTACCTCACCTTGCAACGACAGGGCCATACAACCCCCCAATAACACACCAAGGTGCAGTGTAACAGGGGCTGGAAAGCTGCACCACAAAAGATAATAGTGGCTCACCAAGAGTGTTCAATAACCAGCCAAGGTTCCTCACCTTGCAACGACAGGGCCATACAACCTCCCAATAACACACCTCAAGGTGTAGTGTAACACGGGCTGGAATGCTGCACCACAAGAGATAATAGTGACTCACCAAGAGTGTTCAATAACCACCCAAGGTAACTCACCTTGCTACGACAGGACCATGAAACCTCCCAATAACACACCTCAAGGTGCAGTGTAACAGGGGCTGGAAAGCTGCACCACAAGACATAATAGTGACTCACCAAGAGTGCTCAATAACCATCCAATGTAGCTCACCTTCCAACGACAGGGCCATACAACCTCCCAATAACACACCTCAAGGTGCAGTGTAACAGGGGCTGGAAAGCTGCACCACAAAAGATAATAGTGACTCACCAAGAGTGTAAAATAACCAGCCAAGGTAACTCACCTTATAACGACAGGGCCATACAACCTCCCAATAACACACCTCAAGGTGCAGTGTTTCAGGGTCTGGAAAGCTGCACCACAAGAGATAATAGTGACTCACCAAGAGTGTTCAATAACCAGCCAAGGTACCTCACCTTGAAACGACAGGGCCATGCAACCTCCCAATGACACACCTCAAGGTGCAGTGTAACAGGGGCTGGAAAGCTGCACCACAACAGATAATAGTGACTTACCGACAGTGTTCAATAACCAGCCAAGGAACCCACCTTGCAACGACAGGGGCATACAACCTCCCAATAACAAACCTCAAGGTGCAGTGTATCAGGGGCTGGAAAGCTGCTCCACAAGAGATACTAGTGACTCACCAAGAGTGCTCAATAACCACCCAAGGTACCTCACCTTGCTACGACAGGACCAAGAAACCTCCCAATAACACACCTCAAGGTGCAGTGTAACAGGGGCTGGAAAGCTGCATCTCAAGAGATAATAGTGTCTCAGGAAGAGTGTTCAATAACCAGCCAAGGTACCTCACCTTGCAATGACAGGGCCATACAACCTCCCAATAACACACCTCAAGGTGCAGTGTAACAGGGGCTGTAAAGCTGCACCTCAAGAGATAATAGTGACTCACCAAGAGTGTTCAATAACCAGACAAGGTACCTCACCTTCCAACGACAGTGCCATGCACCCTCCCAATAACACACCTCAAGGTGCATTGTAACAGGGGCTGGAAAGCTGCACCGCAAGAGATAATAGTGACTCAGCAAGAGTGTTCAATAACCAGCCTAGGTACCTCACCTTGCAACGACAGGGCCATACAACCTCCCAATAGCACACATCAAGGTGCAGTGTAACGGGGTCTGGAAAAATGCACCACAAGAGATAATAGTGACTCAGCAAGAGTGTTCAATAACCAGCCAATGTATCTCACCTTCCAACGACAGGGCCATACAACCTCCCAATAACACACCTCAAGGTGCAGTGTAACAGGCGCTGTAAAGCTGCACCTCAAGAGATAATAGTGACTCACCAAGAGTGTTCAATAACTAGACAAGGTACCTCACCTTCCAACGACAGTGCCATGCAACCTCCCAATAACACACCTCAAGGTGCATTGTAACAGGGGCTGGAAAGCTGCACCGCAAGAGATAATAGTGACTCAGCAAGAGTGTTCAATAACCAGCCAAGGTACCTCACCGACAAACGACAGTGCCATACAACCTCCCAATAACACACCTCAAGGTGCAGTGTAACAGGGGCTGAAAAGCTGCACCACAAGACATAATAGTGACTCACCAAGACTGCTCAATAACATCCAATGTATCTCACCTTCCAACGACAGGGCCATACAACCTCCCAATAACACACCTCAAGGTGCAGTGTAACAGGGGCTGGAAAGCTGCACCACAACATATAATAGTGACTCACCAAGAGTGTTCAATAACCAGCCAAGGTTCCTCACCTTGCAACGACAGGGCCATACAACCTCCCAATAACACACCTCAAGGTGCAGTGTAACAGGGGCTAGAATGCTGCACCACAAGAGATAATAGTGACTCATCAAGAGTGTTCAATAACCAGCCAAGGTACCTCACCTTGCAACGACAGGGCCATACAACCTCCCATTAAAACACCTCGAGGTGCAGTGTAACAGGGGTTGGACAGCTGCACCACAAGAGATAATAGTGACTCACCAAGAGTGTAAAATAACCAACCAAGGTACCTCACCTTGCAACGACAGGGCCATACAACCTTCCAATAACACTCACCTCACGGTGCAGTGTAACAGGGGCTGGAAAGCTGCATTTCAAGAGATAATAGTGACTCACCAAGAGTGTTCAATAACCAGCCAAGGTTCCTCACCTTGCAACGACAGGGCCATACAACCTCCCAATAACACACCTCAATGTGCAGTGTAACAGGGGCTGGAATGCTGCACCACAAGAGATAATAGTGACTCACCAAGAGTGTTCAATAACCAGCCAAGGTACCTCACCTTGCAACGACAGGGCCATACAACCTCCCAATAACACACCTCAAGGTGCAGTGTAACAGGGGCTGGAAAGCTGCACCACAAGAGATAATAGTGACTCAGCAAGAGTGTTCAATAACCAGCCAAGGTACCTCATCTTGCAACGACAGGGCCATACAACCCCCCAATAACACACCTCAAGGTGCAGTGTAACAGGGGCTGGAACGCTTCACTACAAGAGATAATAGTGACTCACCAATAGTGTAAAATAACCAACCAAGGTACCTCACCTTGCAACGACAGTGCCATACAAACTCTCAATAACACACCTCAAGTTGCAGTGTGACAGGGGCTAGAAAGCTGCACCACAAAAGATAATAGTGACTCACCAAGAGTGTTCAATAACCAGCCAAGGTTCCTCACCTTGCAACGACAGGGCCATACAACCTCCCAATAACACACCTCAAGCAGCCCGTGTAACACGGGCTGGAATGCTACTCCACAAGAGATAATAGTGACTCACCAAGAGTGTTCAATAACCAGCCAAGGTACCTCACCTTGCAACAACAGGGCTATACAACCTCCCAATAACACACCTCAAGGTGCAGTGTAACAGGGGCTGGAAAGCTGCACCACAAGACATAATAGTGACTCACCAAGAGTGTTCAATAACCAGCCAGGGTAGCTCACCTTGCAACGGCAGGGCCATACAACCTCCCAATAACACACCTCATGGTGCAGTGTAACAGGGGCTGGAAAGCTGCACCACAAGAGATAATAGTGACTCACCAAGAGTGTTCAATAACCAACCACCTTGCAACGACAATGCCATACAAGCTCCCAATAACACACCTCAAAGTGCAGTGTAACAGGGGCTGAAAAGCTGCACCACAACAGATAATATGTGACTCACCAAGAGTATTCAATAACCAACCAAGGTACCTCAACTTGCATCAACAGGGCCATACAACCTCCCAATAACACACCTCGAGGTGCAGTGTAAAAGGGGCAAGACAGCTGCAGCACAAGAGATAATAGTGGCTCACCAAGAGTGTTTAATAACCCGCTAAGGTACCTCACCTTGCAACGACAGGGCCATACAACCTCCCAATAACACACCGCAAGGTGCAGTGTAACAGGTGCTGGAAAGCTGCACCGCAAGAGATAATAGTGACTCAGCAAGAGTGTTCAATAACCAACCAAGGTACCTTACCTTGCAGCGACAGTGCCATACAACCTCACAATAACACACCTCAAGGTGCAGTGTAACAGGGGCTGGAAAGCTGCACCACAAGACATAATAGTGACTCACCAAGAGTGCTCGATAACCATCCAATGTAGCTCACCTTCCAACGACAGGGCCATACAACCTCCCAATAACACACTTCAAGGTGCAGTGTAACAGGGGCTGGAAAGCTGCATCTCAAGAGATAATAGTGACTCACCAAGAGTGTTCAATAACCAGCCAAGGTTCCTCACCTTGCAACGACAGGGCCATACAACCTCCCAATAACACACCTCGAGGTGCAGTGTAACAGGGGCTGGAAAGCTGCACCACAAAAGATAATAGTGACTCACCAAGAGTGTTCAATAACCAGCCAAGGTACCTCACCTTGCAACGACAGGGCCATACAACCTCCCAATAACACACCTCAAGGTGCAGTGTAACAGGGGCTAGAATGCTGCACCACAAGAGATAATAGTGACTCACCAAGAGTGTTCAATAACCAGCCAAGGTACCTCACCTTGCAACGACAGGCCATACAACCTCCCAATAATACACCTCGAGGTGCAGTGTAACAGGGGCTGGACAGCTGCACCACAAGAGATAATAGTGACCCACCAAGAGTGTAAAATAACCAACCAAGGTACCTCACCTTGCAACGACAGGGCCATACAACCTCCCAATAACACACCTCAAGGTGCAGTGTAACACAGGCTGGAAAGCTGCACCGCAAGAGATAATAGTGACTCAGCAAGAGTGTTCAATAACCAGCCAAATTACCTCACCTTGCAATACAGGGCCATACAACCTCCCAATAACACACATCAAGGTGCAGTGTAACAGGGTCTGGAAAGCTGCACCACAAGAGATAATAGTGACTCAGCAAGAGTGTTCAAAAACCAGCCAAGGAACCTCACCTTGCAACGACAGGGCCATACATCCTCCCATTAACACACCTCAAGGTGCAGTGTAACACGGGCTGGAATGCTGCACCACAAGAGATAATAGTGACTCACCAAGAGTGTTCAATAACCAGCCAAGTTACCTCACCTTCCAACGACAGGGCCGTTCAACCTCCCAATAACACACCTCACGGTGCAGTGTAACAGGGGCTGGAAAGGTACACCACAAGAGATAATAGTGACTCACCAAGTGTGTAAAATAACCAACCAAGGTACCTCACCTTGCAACGACAGTGCCATACAACCTCCCAATAACACACCTCAAGGTGCAGTGTGACAGGGGCTGGAAAGCTGCACTACAACATATAATAATGACTTACCAACAGTGTTCAATAACCAGCCAAGGTACCTCACCTTTCAATGACAGGGCCATACAACCTCCCAATAACACACCTCAAGGTGCAGTGTAATAGGGGCTGGAAAGCTGGAAAACAACAGATAATAGTGACTTACTGACAGGGTTCAATAACCAGCCAAGGCACCTCACCTTGCAACGACAGGGCCATACAACTTCCCAATAACACACCTTAAGGTGCAGTGTAACAGGGGCTGGAAAGCTGCACCACAAGAGATAATAGTGACCCACCAAGAGTGTTTAATAACCAGCCAAGGTACCTCACCTTGCAACGACAGGGCCATACAACCTCCCAATAACACACCTCAAGGTGCTGTGTAACAGGGGCTAGAATGCTGCACCACAAAAGATAATAATGGCTCACCAAGAGTGTTCAATAACCAGCCAAGGTACCTCACCTTGCAACGACAGGGCCATACAACCCCCCAATAACACACCAAGGTGCAGTGTAACAGGGGCTGGAAAGCTGCACCACAAAAGATAATAGTGGCTCACCAAGAGTGTTCAATAACCAGCCAAGGTTCCTCACCTTGCAACGACAGGGCCATACAACCTCCCAATAACACACCTCAAGGTGTAGTGTAACACGGGCTGGAATGCTGCACCACAAGAGATAATAGTGACTCACCAAGAGTGTTCAATAACCACCCAAGGTAACTCACCTTGCTACGACAGGACCATGAAACCTCCCAATAACACACCTCAAGGTGCAGTGTAACAGGGGCTGGAAAGCTGCATCTCAAGAGATAATAGTGACTCAGCAAGAGTGTTTAATAACCAGCCAAGGTACCTCACCTTGCAACGAAAGGGCCATAACACCTCCCAATAACACACCTCAAGGGGCAGTGTAACAGAGGCTGTAAAGCTGCACCTCAAAAGATAATAGTGACTCACCAAGAGTGTTCAATAACCAGACAAGGTACCTCACCTTCCAACGACAGTGCCATGCAACCTCCCAATAACACACCTCAAGGTGCAGTGTAACAGGTGCTGCAAAGCTGCACCGCAAGAGATAATAGTGACTCAGCAAGAGTGTTCAATAACCAGCCAAGGTACCTCACCTTGCAACGACAGGGCCATATAACCTCCCAATAACACACCTCAAGGGGCAGTGTAACAGAGGCTGTAAAGCTGCACCTCAAAAGATAATAGTGACTCACCAAGAGTGTTCAATAACCAGACAAGGTACCTCACCTTCCAACGACAGTGCCATGCAACCTCCCAATAACACACCTCAAGGTGCAGTGTAACAGGGTCTGGAAAGCTGCACCGCAAGAGATAATAGTGACTCAGCAAGAGTGTTCAATAATCAGCCAAGGTACCTCACCTTGCAACGACAGGGCCATACAACCTTCCAATAACACTCACCTCACGGTGCAGTGTAACAGGGGCTGGAAAGCTGCATTTCAAGAGATAATAGTGACTCACCAAGAGTGTTCAATAACCAGCCAAGGTTCCTCACCTTGCAACGACAGGGCCATACAACCTCCCAATAACACACCTCAATGTGCAGTGTAACAGGGGCTGGAATGCTGCACCATAAGAGATAATAGTGACTCACCAAGAGTGTTCAATAACCAGCCAAGGTACCTCACCTTGCAACGACAGGGCCATACAACCTCCCAATAACACACCTCAAGGTGCAGTGTAACAGGGGCTGGAAAGCTGCACCACAAGAGATAATAGTGACTCAGCAAGAGTGTTCAATAACCAGCCAAGGTACCTCATCTTGCAACGACAGGGCCATACAACCCCCCAATAACACACCTCAAGGTGCAGTGTAACAGGGGCTGGAACGCTTCACTACAAGAGATAATAGTGACTCACCAATAGTGTAAAATAACCAACCAAGGTACCTCACCTTGCAACGACAGTGCCATACAAACTCTCAATAACACACCTCAAGTTGCAGTGTGACCGGGGCTAGAAAGCTGCACCACAAAAGATAATAGTGACTTACCAAGAGTATTCAATAACCAGCCAAGGTTCTTCACCTTGCAACGACAGGGCCATACAACCTCCCAATAACACACCTCAAGGTGCAGTGTAACACGGGCTGGAATGCTACACCACAAGAGATAATAGTGACTCACCAAGAGTGTTCAATAACCAGCCAAGGTACCTCACCTTGCAACAACAGGGCTATACAACCTCCCAATAACACACCTCAAGGTGCAGTGTAACAGGGGCTGGAAAGCTGCACCACAAGACATAATAGTGACTCACCAAGAGTGTTCAATAACCAGCCAGGGTAGCTCACCTTGCAACGGCAGGGCCATACAACCTCCCAATAACACACCTCATGGTGCAGTGTAACAGGGGCTGGAAAGCTGCACCACAAGAGATAATAGTGACTCACCAAGAGTGTTCAATAACCAACCACCTTGCAACGACAATGCCATACAAGCTCCCAATAACACACCTCAAAGTGCAGTGTAACAGGGGCTGAAAAGCTGCACCACAACAGATAATAGTGACTCACCAAGAGTATTCAATAACCAACCAAGGTACCTCAACTTGCATCAACAGGGCCATACAACCTCCCAATAACACACCTCGAGGTGCAGTGTAAAAGGGGCAAGACAGCTGCACCACAAGAGATAATAGTGGCTCACCAAGAGTGTTTAATAACCCGCTAAGGTACCTCACCTTGCAACGACAGGGCCATACAACCTCCCAATAACACACCGCAAGGTGCAGTGTAACAGGTGCTGGAAAGCTGCACCGCAAGAGATAATAGTGACTCAGCAAGAGTGTTCAATAACCAACCAAGGTACCTTACCTTGCAGCGACAGTGCCATACAACCTCACAATAACACACCTCAAGGTGCAGTGTAACAGGGGCTGGAAAGCTGCACCACAAGACATAATAGTGACTCACCAAGAGTGCTCGATAACCATCCAATGTAGCTCACCTTCCAACGACAGGGCCATACAACCTCCCAATAACACACTTCAAGGTGCAGTGTAACAGGGGCTGGAAAGCTGCATCTCAAGAGATAATAGTGACTCACCAAGAGTGTTCAATAACCAGCCAAGGTTCCTCACCTTGCAACGACAGGGCCATACAACCTCCCAATAACACCCCTCGAGGTGCAGTGTAACAGGGGCTGGAAAGCTGCACCACAAAAGATAATAGTGACTCACCAAGAGTGTTCAATAACCAGCCAAGGTACCTCACCTTGCAACGACAGGGCCATACAACCTCCCAATAACACACCTCAAGGTGCAGTGTAACAGGGGCTAGAATGCTGCACCACAAGAGATAATAGTGACTCAGCAAGAGTGTTCAATAACCAGCCAAGGAACCTCACCTTGCAACGACAGGCCATACAACCTCCCAATAATACACCTCGAGGTGCAGTGTAACAGGGGCTGGACAGCTGCACCACAAGAGATAATAGTGACCCACCAAGAGTGTTCAATAACCAGCCAAGGTAGCTCACCTTGCAACGACAGGGCCATACAACCTCCCAATAACATACCTCAAGGTGCAGTGTAACAGGTGCTGGAAAGCTGCACCGCAAGAGATAATAGTGACTCAGCAAGAGTATTCAATAACCAGCCAAGGTACCTCACCGACAAACGACAGTGCCATACAACCTCCCAATAACACACCTCAAGGTGCAGTGTAACAGGGGCTGGAAAGCTGCACCACAAGACATAATAGTGACTCACCAAGAGTGCTCAATAACCATCCAATGTAGCTCACCTTCCAACGACAGGGCCATACAACCTCCCAATAACACACCTCAAGGTGCAGTGTAACAGGGGCTGGAAAGCTGCACCACAAAAGATAATAGTGACTCACCAAGAGTGTTCAATAACCAGCCAAGGTACCTCACCTTGCAACGACAGTGCCATGCAACCTCCCAATAACACACCTCAAGGTGCAGTGTAACAGGGGCTGGAAAGCTGCATCTCAAGAGATAATAGTGGCTCACCAAGAGTGTTCAATAACCAGCCAAGGTTCCTCACCTTGCAACGACAGGGCCATACAACCTCCCAATAACACACCTCAAGGTGCAGTGTAAAAGGGGCTAGAATACTGCACCGCAAGAGATAATAGTGACTCACCAAGAGTGTTCAATAACCAGCCAAGGTACCTCACCTTGCAACGACAGGGCCATACAACCTCCCAATAACACAACTCAAGGTGCAGTGTAACAGGGTCTGGAAAGCTGCACCGCAAGAGATAATAGTGACTCAGCAAGAGTGTTCAATAACCAGCCAAATTACCTCACCTTGCAATGACAGGGCCATACAACCTCCCAATAACACACATCAAGGTGCAGTGTAACAGGGTCTGGAAAGCTGCACCACAAGAGATAATAGTGACTCAGCAAGAGTGTTCAAAAACCAGCCAAGGAACCTCACCATGCAACGACAGAGCCATACATCCTCCCATTAACACACCTCAAGGTGCAGTGTAACACGGGCTGGAATGCTGCACCACAAGAGATAATAGTGACTCACCAAGAGTGTTCAATAACCAGCCAAGTTACCTCACCTTCCAACGACAGGGCCATACAACCTCCCAATAACACACTTCACGGTGCAGTGTAACAGGGGCTGGAAAGGTACACCACAAGAGATAATAGTGACTCACCAAGAGTGTAAAATAACCAACCAAGGTTTGCAACGACAGTGCCATACAACCTCCCAATAACACACCTCAAGGTGCAGTGTGACAGGGGCTGGAAAGCTGCACTACAACATATAATAATGACTTACCAACAGTGTTCAATAACCAGCCAAGGTACCTCACCTTTCAATGACAGGGCCATACAACCTCCCAATAACACACCTCAAGGTGCAGTGTAATAGGGGCTGGAAAGCTGGAAAACAACAGATAATAGTGACTTACCGACAGGGTTCAATAACCAGCCAAGGCACCTCACCTTGCAACGACAGGGCCATACAACCTCCCAATAATACACCTCAAGGTGCAGTGTTTCAGGGGCTGGAAAGCAGCACCACAAGAGATAATAGTGACTCAGAAAGAGTGTTCAATAACCAGCAAAGGTACCTCATCTTGCAACGACAGGGCCATACAACCCCCCAATAACACACCTCAAGGTGCAGTGTAACAGGGGCTGGAAAGCAGCACCACAAGAGATAATAGTGACTCAGAAAGAGTGTTCAATAACCAGCAAAGGTACCTCATCTTGCAACGACAGGGCCATACAACCTCCCAATAATACACCTCAAGGTGCAGTGTTTCAGGGGCTGGAAAGCAGCACCACAAGAGATAATAGTGACTCAGAAAGAGTGTTCAATAACCAGCAAAGGTACATCATTTTGCAACGACAGGGCCATGCAACTTCCCAATAACACACCTCAAGGTGCAGTGTAACAGGGGCTGGAAAGCTGCACCACAAGAGATAATAGTGACCCACCAAGAGTGTTTAATAACCAGCCAAGGTACCTCACTTTGCAACGACAGGGCCATACAACCTCCCAATAACACACCTCAAGGTGCTGTGTAACAGGGGCTAGAATGCTGCACCACAAAAGATAATAATGGCTCACCAAGAGTGTTCAATAACCAGCCAAGGTACCTCACCTTGCAACGACAGGGCCATACAACCCACCAATAACACACCAAGGTGCAGTGTAACAGGGGCTGGAAAGCTGCACCACAAAAGATAATAGTGGCTCACCAAGAGTGTTCAATAACCAGCCAAGGTTCCTCACCTTGCAACGACAGGGCCATACAACCTCCCAATAACACACCTCAAGGTGTAGTGTAACACGGGCTGGAATGCTGCACCACAAGAGATAATAGTGACTCACCAAGAGTGTTCAATAACCACCCAAGGTACCTCACCTTGCTACGACAGGACCATGAAACCTCCCAATAACACACCTCAAGGTGCAGTGTAACAGGGGCTGGAAAGCTGCATCTCAAGAGATAATAGTGACTCAGCAAGAGTGTTCAATAACCAGCCAAGGTACCTCACCTTGCAACGACAGGGCCATATAACCTCCCAATAACACACCTCAAGGGGCAGTGTAACAGAGGCTGTAAAGCTGCACCTCAAAAGATAATAGTGACTCACCAAGAGTGTTCAATAACCAGACAAGGTACCTCACCTTCCAACGACAGTGCCATGCAACCTCCCAATAACACACCTCAAGGTTCAGTGTAACAGGGTATGGAAAGCTGCACCGCAAGAGATAATAGTGACTCAGCAAGAGTGTTCAATAATCAGCCAAGGTACCTCACCTTGCAACGACAGGGCCATACAACCTCCCAATAACACACCAAGGTGCAGTGTAACGGGGGCTGGAAAACTGCACCACAGGAGATAATAGTGACTTACCAAGAGAGTTCAGTAACCAGCCAAGGTACCTCACCTTGCAACGACAGGGCCATACAACCTCCCAATAACACACCTCAAGGTGCAGTGTAACAGGGGCTAGAAAGCTGCACCACAAGAGATAATAGTGACCCACCAAGAGTCTTCAATAACCAGCCAAGGTACCTCACCTTGCAACGACAGGGCCATACAACCTCCCAATAACACACCTCATGGTGCAGTGTAACAGGGGCTGGATAGCTGCACCACAAGAGATAATAGTGACTCGCCAAGCGTGTTCAATAACCAGTCAAGGTACCTCACCTTGCAACGACAGGGCCATACAACCTCCCAATAACACACCTCAAGGTGCAGTGTAACAGGGGCTGGAAAGGTACACCACAAGAGATAATAGTGACCCACCAAGAGTGTTCAATAACCAGCCAAGGTAGCTCACCTTGCAACGACAGGGCCATACAACCTCCCAATAACACACCTCAAGGTGCAGTGTAACAGGGGCTGGAAAGCTGCACCGCAAGAGATAATAGTGACTCAGCAAGAGTATTCAATAACCAGCCAAGGTACCTCACCGACAAACGACAGTGCCATACAACCTCCCAATAACACACCTCAAGGTGCAGTGTAACAGGGGCTGGAAAGCTGCACCACAAGACATAATAGTGACTCACCAAGAGTGCTCAATAACCATCCAATGTAGCTCACCTTCCAACGACAGGGCCATACAACCTCCCAATAACACACCTCAAGGTGCAGTGTAACAGGGGCTGGAAAGCTGCACCACAAAAGATAATAGTGACTCACCAAGAGTGTTCAATAACCAGCCAAGGTACCTCACCTTGCAACGACAGTGAAATGCAACCTCCCAATAACACACCTCAAGGTGCAGTGTAACAGGGGCTGGAAAGCTGCATCTCAAGAGATAATAGTGGCTCACCAAGAGTGTTCAATAACCAGCCAAGGTTCCTCACCTTGCAGCGACAGGGCCATACAACCTCCCAATAACACACCTCAAGGTGCAGTGTAAAAGGGGCTAGAATACTGCACCACAAGAGATAATAGTGACTCACCAAGAGGGTTCAATAACCAGCCAAGGTACCTCACCTTCCAACGACAGGGCCATACAACCTCCCAATAACACACCTCAAGGTGCAGTGTAAAAGGGGCTAGAATACTGCGCCACAAGAGATAATAGTGACTCACCAAGAGTGTTCAATAACCAGCCAAGGTACCTCACCTTCCAACGGAAGGGCCATACAACCTCCCAATAACACACCTCAAGGTGCAGTGTAACAGGGGCTGGAAAGCTGCATCTCAAGAGATAATAGTGGCTCACCAAGAGTGTTCAATAACCAGCCAAGGTTCCTCACCTTGCAACGACAGGGCCATACAACCTCCCAATAACACACCTCAAGGTGCAGTGTAGAAGGGGCTAGAATACTGCACCACAAGAGATAATAGTGACTCACCAAGAGTGTAAAATAACCAACCAAGGTACCTCACCTTGCAACAACAGGGCCATACGACCTCCCAATAACACACCTCAAGGTGCAGTGTAACAGGGGCTGGAAAGCTGCATCTCTAGAGATAATAGTGACTCACCAAGAGTGTTCAATAACCATCCAAGGTTCCTCACCTTGCAACGACAGGGCCATACAACCTCCCAATAACACAACTCAAGGTGCAGTGTAACAGGGTCTGGAAAGCTGCACCGCAAGAGATAATAGTGACTAAGCAAGAGTTTTTAATAACCAGCCAAGGTACCTCACCTTGCAACGACAGGGCCATACAACCTCCCAATAACACACCTCAAGGTGCAGTGTAACAGGGGCTGGAAAGCTGCACCACAAGAGATAATAGTGACTCACCAAGAGTGTTCAATAACCAGACAAGGTACCTCACCGACAAACGACAGTGCCATACAACCTCCCAATAACACACCTCAAGGTGCAGTGTAACAGGGGCTGGAAAGCTGCACCACAAGAGATAATAGTGATTCACCAAGAGTGTTCAATAACCAGCCAAGATACCTCACCTTGCAACGACAGGGGCATAAAACCTCACAATAACACACCTCAACTTATAGTGTAACGGGGTCTGGAAAACTGCACCACAGGAGATAATAGTGACTTACCAAGAGAGTTCAATAACCAGCCAAGGAACCTCACCTTGCAACGACAGGGCCATACATCCTCCCAATAACACACCTCAAGGTGCAGTGTAACAGGGGCTGGAAAGGTACACCACAAGAGATAATAGTGACCCACCAAGAGTGTTCAATAACCAGCCAAGGTACCTCACCTTGCAACGACAGGGCCATACAACCTCCCAATAACACACCTCAAGGTGCAGTGTAACAGGGGCTAGAAAGCTGCACCACAAGAGATAATAGTGACCCACCAAGAGAGTTCAAACCAGCCAAGGTACCTCACCTTGCAACGACAGGGCCATACAACCTCCCAATAACACACCTCAAGGTGCAGTGTAACAGGGGCTGGAAAGCTGCACCACAAGAGATAATAGTGACTCGCCAAGAGTGTTCAATAATCAGTCAAGGTACCTCACCTTGCAACGACAGGGCCATACAACCTCCCAATAACACACCTCAAGGTGCAGTGTAACAGGGGCTGGACA
This sequence comes from Ambystoma mexicanum, assembly GCF_040938575.1. Classification (NCBI taxonomy): domain Eukaryota; kingdom Metazoa; phylum Chordata; class Amphibia; order Caudata; family Ambystomatidae; genus Ambystoma; species Ambystoma mexicanum. Next base: position 138,467 of record NW_027182508.1, on the reverse strand, counting down.
GGTACACCACAAGAGATCATAGTGACCCACCAAGAGTGTTCAATAACCAGCCAAGGTAGTTCACCTTGCAACGACAGGGCCATACAACCTCCCAATAACACACCTCAAGGTGCAGTGTAACAGGGGCTGGAAAGCTGCACCACAAGACATAATAGTGACTCATCAAGAGTGCTCAATAACCATCCAATGTAGCTCACCTTCCAACGACAGGGCCATACAACCTCCCAATAACACACCTCAAGGTGCAGTGTAACAGGGGCTGGAAAGCTGCACCACAAAAGATAATAGTGACTCACCAAGAGTGTTCAATAACCAGCCAAGGTTCCTCACCTTGCAACGACAGGCCATACAACCTCCCAATAACACACCTCAAGGTGCAGTGTAAAAGGGGCTAGAATACTGCACCACAAGAGATAATAGTGACTCACCAAGAGTGTTCAATAACCAGCCAAGGTACCTCACCTTCCAACAACAGGGCCATACAACCTCCCAATAACACACCTCAAGGTGCAGTGTAAAAGGGGCTAGAATACTGCACCACAAGAGATAATAGTGACTCACCAAGATTGTTCAATAACCAGCCAAGGTACCTCACCTTCCAACGACAGGGCCATACAACCTCCCAATAACACAACTCAAGCTGCAGTGTAACAGGGGCTGGAAAGCTGCATCTCAAGAGATAATAGTGGCTCACCAAGAGTGTTCAATAACCAGCCAAGGTTCCTCACCTTGCAACGACAGGGCCATACAACCTCCCAATAACACACCTCAAGGTGCAGTGTAAAAGGGGCTAGAATACTGCACCACAAGAGATAATAGTGACTCACCAAGAGTGTTCAATAACCCGCCAAAGTACCTCACCTTGCAACGACAGGGCCATACAACCTCCCAAAAATACACCTCGAGGTGCAGTGTAACAGGAGCTAGACAGCTGCACCACAAGAGATAATAGTGACTCACCAAGAGTGTTCAATAACCAGCCAAGGTTCCTCACCTTGCAACGACAGGGCCATACAACCTCCCAATAACACACCTCAAGGTGCAGTGTAGAAGGGGCTAGAATACTGCACCACAAGAGATAATAGTGACTCACCAAGAGTGTTCAATAACCCGCCAAAGTACCTCACCTTGCAACGACAGGGCCATACAACCTCCCAATAACACACCTCAAGGTGCAGTGTAACAGGGGCTGGAAAGCTGCATCTCAAGAGATAATAGTGGCTCACCAAGAGTGTTCAATAACCAGCCAAGGTTCCTCACCTTGCAACGACAGGGCCATACAACCTCCCAATAACACAACTCAAGGTGCAGTGTAACAGGGGCTGGAAAGCTGCATCTCAAGAGATAATAGTGGCTCACCAAGAGTGTTCAATAACCAGCCAAGGTTCCTCACCTTGCAACGACAGGGCCATACAACCTCCCAATAACACACCTCAAGGTGCAGTGTAAAAGGGGCTAGAATACTGCACCACAAGAGATAATAGTGACTCACCAAGAGTGTTCAATAACCCGCCAAAGTACCTCACCTTGCAACGATAGGGCCATACAACCTCCCAATAACACACCTCAAGTTGCAGTGTAACAGGGGCTGGAAAGCTGCATCTCAAGAGATAATAGTGGCTCACCAAGAGTGTTCAATAACCAGCCAAGGTTCCTCACCTTGCAACGACAGGGCCATACAACCTCCCAATAACACACCTCAAGGTGCAGTGTAGAAGGGGCTAGAATACTGCACCACAAGAGATAATAGTGACTCACCAAGAGTGTTCAATAACACGCCAAAGTACCTCACCTTGCAACGACAGGGCCATACAACCTCCCAATAATACACCTCGAGGTGCAGTGTAACAGGGGCTGGACAGCTGCACCACAAGAGATAATAGTGACTCACCAAGAGTGTAAAATAACCAACCAAGGTACCTCACCTTGCAACAACAGGGCCATACGACCTCCCAATAACACACCTCAAGGTGCAGTGTAACAGGGGCTGGAAAGCTGCATCTCTAGAGATAATAGTGACTCACCAAGAGTGTTCAATAACCATCCAAGGTTCCTCACCTTGCAACGACAGGGCCATACAACCTCCCAATAACACAACTCAAGGTGCAGTGTAACAGGGTCTGGAAAGCTGCACCGCAAGAGATAATAGTGACTAAGCAAGAGTGTTCAATAACCAGCCAAGGTACCTCACCTTGCAACGACAGGGCCATACAACCTCCCAATAACACACCTCAAGGTGCAGTGTAACAGGGGCTGGAAAGCTGCACCACAAGAGATAATAGTGACTCACCAAGAGTGTTCAATAACCAGACAAGGTACCTCACCGACAAACGACAGTGCCATACAACCTCCCAATAACACACCTCAAGGTGCAGTGTAACAGGGTCTGGAAAGCTGCACCACAAGCGATAATAGTGATTCACCAAGAGTGTTCAATAACCAGCCAAGATACCTCACCTTGCAACGACAGGGCCATAAAACCTCACAATAACACACCTCAACGTATAGTGTAACGGGGGCTGGAAAACTGCACCACAGGAGATAATAGTGACTTACCAAGAGAGTTCAATAACCAGCCAAGGAACCTCACCTTGCAACGACAGGGCCATACATCCTCCCAATAACACACCTCAAGGTGCAGTGTAACAGGGGCTGGAAAGGTACACCACAAGAGATAATAGTGACCCACCAAGAGTGTTCAATAACCAGCCAAGGTACCTCACCTTGCAACGACAGGGCCATACAACCTCCCAATAACACACCTCAAGGTGCAGTGTAACAGGGGCTAGAAAGCTGCACCACAAGAGATAATAGTGACCCACCAAGAGAGTTCAAACCAGCCAAGGTACCTCACCTTGCAACAACAGGGCCATACAACCTCCCAATAACACACCTCAAGGTGCAGTGTAACAGGGGCTGGAAAGCTGCACCACAAGAGATAATAGTGACTCGCCAAGAGTGTTCAATAATCAGTCAAGGTACCTCACCTTGTAACGACAGGGCCATACAACCTCCCAATAACACACCTCAAGGTGCAGCGTAACAGGGGCTGGACAGGTACACCACAAGAGATGATAGTGACCCACCAAGAGTGTTCAATAACCAGCCAAGGTAGCTCACCTTGCAACGACAGGGCCATACAACCTCCCAATAACACACCTCAAGGTGCAGTGTAACAGGTGCTGGAAAGCTGCACTGCAAGAGAAAATAGTGACTCAGCAAGAGTGTTCAATAACCAGCCAAGGTACCTCACCGACAAACGACAGTGCCATACAACCTCCCAATAACACACCTCAAGGTGCAGTGTAACAGGGGCTGGAAAGCTGCACCACAAGACATAATAGTGACTCACCAAGAGTGCTCAATAACCATCCAATGTAGCTCACCTTCCAACGACAGGGCCATACAACCTCCCAATAACACACCTCAAGGTGCAGTGTAACAGGGGCTGGAAAGCTGCACCACAAAAGATAATAGTGACTCACCAAGAGTGTTCAATAACCAGCCAAGGTACCTCACCTTGCAATGACAGTGCCATGCAACCTCCCAATAACACACCTCAAGGTGCAGTGTAAAAGGGGCTAGAATACTGCACCACAAGAGATAATAGTGACTCACCAAGAGTGTTCAATAACAAGCCAAGGTACCTCACCTTCCAACGACAGGGCCATACAACCTCCCAATAACACACCTCAAGGTGCAGTGTAACAGGGGCTGGAAAGCTGCACCACAAAAGATAATAGTGACTCACCAAGAGTGTTCAATAACCAGCCAAGGTTCCTCACCTTGCAACGACAGGGCCATACAACCTCCCAATAACACACCTCACGGTGCAGTGTAAAAGGGGCTAGAATACTGCACCACAAGAGATAATAGTGACTCACCAAGAGTGTTCAATAACAAGCCAAGGTACCTCACCTTCCAACGACAGGGCCATACAACCTCCCAATAACACACCTCAAGGTGCAGTGTAAAAGGGGCTAGAATACTGCACCACAAGAGATAATAGTGACTCACCAAGATTGTTCAATAACCAGCCAAGGTACCTCACCTTCCAACGACAGGGCCATACAACCTCCCAATAACACAACTCAAGGTGCAGTGTAACAGGGGCTGGAAAGCTGCATCTCAAGAGATAATAGCGGCTCACCAAGAGTGTTCAATAACCAGCCAAGGTTCCTCACCTTGCAACGACAGGGCCATACAACCTCCCAATAACACACCTCAAGGTGCAGTGTAAAAGGGGCTAGAATACTGCACCACAAGAGATAATAGTGACTCACCAAGAGTGTTCAATAACCCGCCAAAGTACCTCACCTTGCAACGACAGGGCCATACAACCTCCCAATAATACACCTCGAGGTGCAGTGTTACAGGGGCTAGAATACTGCACCACAAGAGATAATAGTGACTCACCAAGAGTGTTCAATAACCCGCCAAAGTACCTCACCTTGCAACGACAGGGCCATACAACCTCCCAATAATACACCTCGAGGTGCAGTGTAACAGGGGCTGGACAGCTGCACCACAAGAGATAATAGTGACTCACCAAGAGTGTAAAATAACCAATCAAGGTACCTCACCTTGCAACAACAGGGCCATACGACCTCCCAATAACACACCTCAAGGTGCAATGTAACAGGGGCTGGAAAGCTGGAAAACAACAGATAATAGTGACTTACTGACAGGGTTCAATAACCAGCCAAGGCACCTCACCTTGCAACGACAGGGCCATACAACCTCCCAATAACACACCTCAAGGTGCAGTGTTTCAGGGGCTGGAAAGCTGCATCACAAGAGATAATAGTGACTCAGAAAGAGTGTTCAATAACCAGCAAAGGTACCTCATCTTGCAACAACAGGGCCATACAACCCCCCAATAACACACCTCAAGGTGCAGTGTAACAGGGGCTGGAAAGCTTCACTACAAAAGATAATAGTGACTCACCAAAAGTGTAAAATAACCAACCAAGGTACCTCACTTTGCAACGACAGTGCCATACAACCTCCCAATAACACACCTGAAGGTGCAGTGTAGCAGGGGCTAGAAAGCTGCAACACAAAAGATAATAGTGGCTCACCAAGAGTGTTCAATAACCAGCCAAGGTTCCTCACCTTGCAACGACAGGGCCATACAACCTCCCAATAACACACCTCAAGGTGCAGTGTAGCAGGGGCTAGAAAGCTGCACCACAAAAGATAATAGTGGCTCACCAAGAGTGTTCAAGAACCAGCCAAGGTTCCTCACCTTGCAACGACAGGACCATGAAACCTCCCAATAACACACCTCAAGGTGCAGTGTAACAGGGGCTGGAAAGCTGCATCTCAAGAGATAATAGTGACACAGCAAGAGTGTTTAATAACCAGCCAAGGTACCTCACCTTGCAACGAAAGGGCCATAACACCTCCCAATAACACACCTCAAGGGGCAGTGTAACAGGGTCTGGAAAGCTGCACCGCAAGAGATAATAGTGACTCACCAAGAGCGTTTAATAACCAGCCAAGGTACCTCACCTTGCAACGACAGGGCCAAACAACCTCCCAATAACGCACCTCAAGGTGCAGTGTAACAGGGGCTGCAAAGCTGCACCGCAAGAGATAATAGTGACTCAGCAACAGTGTTCAATAACCAGCCAAGGTACCTCACCTTGCAACGACCGGGCCATACAACCTCCCAATAACACACATCAAGGTGCAGTGTAACGGGGGCTGGAAAACTGCACCACAGGAGATAATAGTGACTTACCAAGAGAGTTCAATAACCAGCCAAGGTACCTCACCTTGCAACGACAGGGCCATACAACCTCCCAATAACACACCAAGGTGCAGTGTAACAGGGTCTGGAAAGCTGCAGCTCAAGAGATAATAGTGACTCACCAAGAGTGTTCACTAACCAGACAAGGTACCTCACCGACAAACGACAGTGCCATACAACCTCTCATAACACACCTCAAGGTGCAGTGTAACAGGGGCTGGAAAGCTGCACCACAAGAGATAATAGTGACTCAGCAAGAGAGTTCAATAACCAGCCAAGGTACCGCACCTTGCAATGACAGGGCCATAAAACCTCCCAATAACACACCTCGAGTCGCAGTGTAACAGGGGCTGGAAAGCTTCACCACAAGAAATAATAGTGGCTCACCAAGAGTGTTCAATAACCAGCCAAGGTACCTCACCTTGCAACGACAGGGCCATACAACCTCCCAATAATACACCTCAAGGTGCAGTGTAACAGGGGCTGGAAAGCTGCACCGCAAGAGATAATAGTGACTCAGCAAGAGTGTTCAATAACCAGCCAAGGTACCTCACCTTGCAACGACAGGGCCATAGAACCTCCCAATAACACACCTCACGGTGCAGTGTAACAGGGGCTGGAAAGGTACACCACAAGAGATAAGAGTGACTCAGCAACAGTGTTCAATAACCAGCCAAGGTACCTCACCTTGCAACGACAGGGCCATACAACCTCCCAATAACACACCTCAAGGTGCAGTGTAAAAGGGGCTAGAATACTGCACCACAAGAGATAATAGTGACTCACCAAGAGTGTTCAATAACCCGCCAAAGTACCTCACCTTGCAACGACAGGGCCATACAACCTCCCAATAATACACCTCGAGATGCAGTGTAACAGGGGCTGGACAGCTGCACCACAAGAGATAATAGTGCCTCCCCAAGAGTGTAAAATAACCAACCAAGGTACCTCACCTTGCAACAACAGGGCCATACGACCTCCCAATAACACACCTCAAGGTGCAGTGTAACAGGGGCTGGAAAGCTGCATCTCAAGAGATAATAGTGACTCACCAAGAGTGTTCAATAACCAGCCATGGTTCCTCACCTTGCAACGACAGGGCCATACAACCTCCCAATAACACAACTCAAGGTGCAGTGTAACAGGGTCTGGAAAGCTGCACCGCAAGAGATAATAGTGACTAAGCAAGAGTGTTCAATAACCAGTCAAGGTACCTCACCTTGCAACGACAGGGCCATACAACCTCCCAATAACACACCTCAAGGTGCAGTGTAACAGGGTCTGGAAAGCTGCACCACAAGAGATAATAGTGACTCAGCAAGAGTGTTCAATAACCAGCCAAGGAACCTCACCTTGCAACGACAGGGCCATACATCCTCCCATTAACACACCTCAAGGTGCAGTGTAACAGGGGCTGGAAAGCTTCACTACAAAAGAAATAGTGACTCACCAAAAGTGTAAAATAACCAACCAAGGTACCTCACCTTGCAACGACAGTGCCATACAACCTCCCAATAACACACCTCAAGGTGCAGTGTAGCAGGGGCAAGAAAGCTGCACCACAAAAGATAATAGTGGCTCACCAAGAGTGTTCAGTAACCAGCCAAGGTTCCTCACCTTGCAACGACAGGGCCATACAACCTCCCAATAACACACCTCAAGGTGCAGTATAGCAGGGGCTAGAAAGCTGCACCACAAGAGATAATAGTGACTCAGAAAGAGTGTTCAATAACCAGCAAAGGTACCTCATCTTGCAACGACAGGGCCATACAACCCCCCAATAACACACCTCAAGGTGCAGTGTAACAGGGGCTGGAAAGCTTCACTACAAAAGATAATAGTGACTCACCAAAAGTGTAAAATAACCAACCAAGGTACCTCACCTTGCAACGACAGTGCCATACAACCTCCCAATAACACACCTCAAGGTGCAGTGTAGCAGGGGCTAGAAAGCTGCACCACAAAAGATAATAGTGGCTCACCAAGAGTGTTCAGTAACCAGCCAAGGTTCCTCACCTTGCAACGACAGGGCCATACAACCTCCCAATAACACACCTCAAGGTGCAGTATAGCAGGGGCTAGAAAGCTGCACCACAAAAGATAATAGTGGCTCACCAAGAGTGTTCAAAAACCAGCCAAGGTTCCTCACCTTGCAACGACAGGACCATGAAACCTCCCAATAACACACCACAAGGTGCAGTGTAACAGGGGCTGGAAAGCTGCATCTCAAGAGATAATAGTGACTCAGCAAGAGTGTTTAATAACCAGCCAAGGTACCTCACCTTGCAACGAAAGGGCCATAACACCTCCCAATAACACACCTCAAGGGGCAGTGTAACAGGGTCTGGAAAGCTGCACCGCAAGAGATAATAGTGACTCACCAAGAGCGTTTAATAACCAGCCAAGGTACCTCACCTTGCAACGACAGGGCCAAACAACCTCCCAATAAAGCACCTCAAGGTGCAGTGTAACAGGGGCTGCAAAGCTGCACCGCAAGAGATAATAGTGACTCAGCAACAGTGTTCAATAACCAGCCAAGGTACCTCACCTTGCAACGACAGGGCCATACAACCTCCCAATAACACACATCAAGGTGCAGTGTAACGGGGGCTGGAAAACTGCACCACAGGAGATAATAGTGACTTACCAAGAGAGTTCAATAACCAGCCAAGGTACCTCACCTTGCAACGACAGGGCCATACAACCTCCCAATAACACACCAAGGTGCAGTGTAACAGGGTCTGGAAAGCTGCACCGCAGGAGATAATAGTGACTCAGTAAGAGTGTTCAATAACTAGCCAAGGTACCTCACCTTGCAAAGACAGGGCCATACAACCTCTCAATAACACACCTCACGGTGCAGTGTAACAGGGGCTGGAAAGGTACACCACAAGAGATAATAGTGACTCACCAAGAGTGTACAATAACCAGCCAAGGTACCTCACCTTGCAACGACAGGGCCATACAACCTCCCAATAACACACCTCACGGTGCAGTGTAACAGGGGCTGGAAAGGTACACCACAAGAGATAATAGTGACTCACCAAGAGTGTTCAATAAGCAGCCAAGGTACCTCACCTTGCAACGACAGGGCCATACAACCTCCCAATAATACACCTCAAGGTGCAGTGTAACAGGGGCTGGAAAGCTGCACCGCAAGAGATAATAGTGACTCAGCAAGAGTGTTCAATAACCAGCCAAGGTACCTCACCTTGCAACGACAGGGCCATACAACCTCCCAATAACACACCTCAAGGTGCAGTGTAGCAGGGGCTAGAAAGCTGCACCACAAAAGATAATAGTGGCTCACCAAGAGTGTTCAGTAACCAGCCAAGGTTCCTCACCTTGCAACGACAGGGCCATACAACCTCCCAATAACACACCTCAAGGTGCAGTATAGCAGGGGCTAGAAAGCTGCACCACAAAAGATAATAGTGGCTCACCAAGAGTGTTCAGTAACCAGCCAAGGTTCCTCACCTTGCAATGACAGGGCCATACAACCTCCCAATAACACACCTCAAGGTGCAGTATAGCAGGGGCTAGAAAGCTGCACCACAAAAGATAATAGTGGCTCACCAAGAGTGTTCAATAACCAGCCAAGGTTCCTCACCTTGCAACGACAGGACCATGAAACCTCCCAATAACACACCTCAAGGTGCAGTGTAACAGGGGCTGGAAAGCTGCATCTCAAGAGATAATAGTGACTCAGCAAGAGTGTTTAATAACCAGCCAAGGTACCTCACCTTGCAACGAAAGGGCCATAACACCTCCCAATAACACACCTCAAGGGGCAGTGTAACAGGGTCTGGAAAGCTGCACCGCAAGAGATAATAGTGACTCACCAAGAGCGTTTAATAACCAGCCAAGGTACCTCACCTTGCAACGACAGGGCCAAACAACCTCCCAATAAAGCACCTCAAGGTGCAGTGTAACAGGGGCTGCAAAGCTGCACCGCAAGAGATAATAGTGACTCAGCAACAGTGTTCAATAACCAGCCAAGGTACCTCACCTTGCAACGACATGGCCATACAACCTCCCAATAACACACATCAAGGTGCAGTGTAACGGGGGCTGGAAAACTGCACCACAGGAGATAATAGTGACTTACCAAGAGAGTTCAATAACCAGCCAAGGTACCTCACCTTGCAACGACAGGGCCATACAACCTCCCAATAACACACCAAGGTGCAGTGTAACAGGGTCTGGAAAGCTGCACCGCAGGAGATAATAGTGACTCAGTAAGAGTGTTCAATAACTAGCCAAGGTACCTCACCTTGCAAAGACAGGGCCATACAACCTCCCAATAACACACCTCACGGTGCAGTGTAACAGGGGCTGGAAAGGTACACCACAAGAGATAATAGTGACTCACCAAGAGTGTACAATAACCAGCCAAGGTACCTCACCTTGCAACGACAGGGCCATACAACCTCCCAATAACACACCTCACGGTGCAGTGTAACAGGGGCTGGAAAGGTACACCACAAGAGATAATAGTGACTCACCAAGAGTGTTCAATAAGCAGCCAAGGTACCTCACCTTGCAACGACAGGGCCATACAACCTCCCAATAATACACCTCAAGGTGCAGTGTAACAGGGGCTGGAAAGCTGCACCGCAAGAGATAATAGTGACTCAGCAAGAGTGTTCAATAACCAGCCAAGGTACCTCACCTTGCAACGACAGGGCCATACAACCTCCCAATAACACACCTCACGGTGCAGTGTAACAGGGGCTGGAAAGGTACACCACAAGAGATAATAGTGACTCACCAAGAGTGTTCAATAACCAGCCAGGGTACCTCACCTTGCAACGACAGTGCCATACAACCTCCCAATAACACACCTCAAGGTGCAGTGTAGCAGGGGCTAGAAAGCTGCACCACAAAAGATAATAGTGGCTCACCAAGAGTGTTCAGTAACCAGCCAAGGTTCCTCACCTTGCAACGACAGGGCCATACAACCTCCCAATAACACACCTCAAGGTGCAGTATAGCAGGGGCTAGAAAGCTGCACCACAAAAGATAATAGTGGCTCACCAAGAGTGTTCAATAACCAGCCAAGGTTCCTCACCTTGCAACGACAGGACCATGAAACCTCCCAATAACACACCTCAAGGTGCAGTGTAACAGGGGCTGGAAAGCTGCATCTCAAGAGATAATAGTGACTCAGCAAGAGTGTTTAATAACCAGCCAAGGTACCTCACCTTGCAACGAAAGGGCCATAACACCTCCCAATAACACACCTCAAGGGGCAGTGTAACAGGGTCTGGAAAGCTGCACCGCAAGAGATAATAGTGACTCACCAAGAGCGTTTAATAACCAGTCAAGGTACCTCACCTTGCAACGACAGGGCCAAACAACCTCCCAATAAACCACCTCAAGGTGCAGTGTAACAGGGGCTGCAAAGCTGCACCGCAAGAGATAATAGTGACTCAACAACAGTGTTCAATAACCAGCCAAGGTACCTCACCTTGCAACGACAGGGCCATACAACCTCCCAATAACACACATCAAGGTGCAGTGTAACGGGGGCTGGAAAACTGCACCACAGGAGATAATAGTGACTTACCAAGAGAGTTCAATAACCAGCCAAGGTACCTCACCTTGCAACGACAGGGCCATACAACCTCCCAATAACACACCAAGGTGCAGTGTAACAGGGTCTGGAAAGCTGCACCGCAGGAGATAATAGTGACTCAGTAAGAGTGTTCAATAACTAGCCAAGGTACCTCACCTTGCAAAGACAGGGCCATACAACCTCCCAATAACACACCTCACGGTGCAGTGTAACAGGGGCTGGAAAGGTACACCACAAGAGATAATAGTGACTCACCAAGAGTGTACAATAACCAGCCAAGGTACCTCACCTTGCAACGACAGACAGGGCCATACAACCTCCCAATAACACACCTCAAGGTGCAGTGTAACACAGGCTGGAATGCTGCACCACACGAGATAATAGTGACTCACCAAGAGTGTTCAATAACCAGTCAAGGTACCTCACCTTGCAACGACAGTGCCATACAACCTCCCAATAACACACCTCAAGGTGCAGTGTAACAGGGGCTGGAAAGCTGCATCTCAAGAGATAATAGTGACTCACCAAGAGTGTTCACTAACCAGACAAGGTACCTCACCGACAAACGACAGTGCCATACAACCTCTCATAACACACCTCAAGGTGCAGTGTAACAGGGGCTGGAAAGCTGCACCACAAGAGATAATAGTGACTCAGCAAGAGAGTTCAATAACCAGCCAAGGTACCGCACCTTGCAATGACAGGGCCATAAAACCTCCCAATAACACACCTCGAGTCGCAGTGTAACAGGGGCTGGAAAGCTTCACCACAAGAGATAATAGTGGCTCACCAAGAGTGTTCAATAAGCAGCCAAGGTACCTCACCTTGCAACGACAGGGCCATACAACCTCCCAATAATACACCTCAAGGTGCAGTGTAACAGGAGCTGGAAAGCTGCACCGCAAGAGATAATAGTGACTCAGCAAGAGTGTTCAATAACCAGCCAAGGTACCTCACCTTGCAACGACAGGGCCATACAACCTCCCAATAACACACCTCACGGTGCAGTGTAACAGGGGCTGGAAAGGTACACCACAAGAGATAACAGTGACTCACCAAGAGTGTTCAATAACCAGCCAGGGTACCGCACCTTGCAACGACAGGGCCATACAACCTCCCAATAACTCACCTCAAGGTTCAGTGTAACAGCGGCTGGAAAGCTGCACCACAACAGATAATAGTGACTCACCAAGAGTGTTCAATAACCAGTCAAGGTACCTCACCTTGCAACGACAGGGCCATACAACCTCCCAATAACACAACTCAAGGTGCAGTGTAACAAGTGCTGGAAAGCTGCACCGCAAGAGATAATAGTGACTCAGCAAGAGTGTTCAATAACCAACCAAGGTACCTCACCGACAAACGACAGTGCCATACAACCTCCCAATAACACACCTCAAGGTGCAGTGTAACAGGGGCTGGAAAGCTGCACCACAAGACATAATAGTGACTCACCAAGAGTGCTCAATAACCATCCAATGTAGCTCACCTTCCAACGACAGGGCCATACAACCTCCCAATAACACACCTCAAGGTGCAGTGTAACAGGGGCTGGAAAGCTGCACCACAAAAGATAATAGTGACTCACCAAGAGTGTTCAATAACCAGCCAAGATACCTCACCTTCCAACGACAGGCCCATACAACCTCCCAATAACACACATCAAGGTGCAGTGTAACGGGGGCTGGAAAACTGCACCACAGGAGATAATAGTGACTTACCAAGAGAGTTCAATAACCAGCCAAGGAACCTCACCTTGCAACGACAGGGCCATATAACCTCCCAATAACACACCTCACGGTGCAGTGTAACAGGGGCTGGAAAGCTGCACCACAAGAGATAATAGTGACTCACCAAGAGTGTAAAATAACCAGCCAAGGTTCCTCACCTTGCTACGACAGGGCCATACAACCTCCCAATAACACACCTCAAGGTGCAGTGTTATAAGGACTGGAAAGCTGCACCACAACAGATAATAGTGACTTACGGACAGTGTTCAATAACCAGCCAAGGTACCTCACTTTGCTAGGACAGGACCATAAATCATCTCAATAACACACCTCGAGGTGCAGTGTAACAGGGGCTGGAAAGCTGCACCACAAAAGATAATAGTGACTCACCAAGAGTGTACAATAACCAACCAAGGTACCTCACCTTGCAACGACAGGGCCATACAACCTCCCAGTAACACACCTCAAGGTGCAGTGTAGCAGGGGCTGGAAAGCTGCACCGCAAGAGATAATAGTGACTCACCAAGAGTGTTCAATATCCAGCCAAGGTACCTCACCTTGCAACGACAGGGCCATACAACCTCCCAATAACACACCTCAAGGTGCAGTGTAACGGAGGCTAGAAAGCTGCACCACAAAAGATAATAGTGACTCACCAAGAGTGTTCAATAACCAGACAAGGTACCTCACCGACAAACGACAGTGCCATACAACCTCCCAATAACACACCTCAAGGTGCAGTGTAACAGGGGCTGGAAAGCTGCACCACAAGAGATAATAGTGACTCAGCAAGAGAGTTCAATAACCAGCCAAGGTACCGCACCTTGCAATGACAGGGCCATAAAACCTCCCAATAACACACCTCAAGGTGCAGTGTAACAGGGGCTGGAAAGCTGCACCACAAAAGATAATAGTGACTCACCAAGAGTGTTCAATAACCAGACAAGGTACCTCACCGACAAACGACAGTGCCATACAACCTCCCAATAACACACCTCAAGGTGCAGTGTAACAGGGGCTGGAAAGCTGCATCTCAAGAGATAATAGTGACTCACCAAGAGTGTTCACTAACCAGACAAGGTACTTCACCGACAAACGACATGCCATACAACCTCCCAATAACACACCTCAAGGTGCAGTGTAACAGGGGCTGGAAAGCTGCACCACAAGAGATAATAGTGACTCAGCAAGAGAGTTCAATAACCAGCCAAGGTACCGCACCTTGCAATGACAGGGCCATAAAACCTCCCAATAACACACCTCGAGTCGCAGTGTAACAGGGGCTGGAAAGCTTCACCACAAGAGATAATAGTGGCTCACCAAGAGTGTTCAATAACCAGCCAAGGTATCTCACCTTGCAATGACAGGGCCATACAACCTCCCAATAACTCACCTCAAGTTTCAGTGTAACAGCGGCTGGAAAGCTGCACCACAACAGATAATAGTGACTCACCAAGAGTGTTCAATAACCAGTCAAGGTACCTCACCTTGCAACGACAGGGCCATACAACCTCCCAATAACACACCTCAAGGTGCAGTGTAACAGGTGCTGGAAAGCTGCACCGCAAGAGATAATAGTGACTTAGCAAGAGTGTTCAATAACCAGCCAAGGTACCTCACCGACAAACGACAGTGCCATACAACCTCCCATTAACACACCTCAAGGTGCAGTGTAACAGGGGCTGGAAAGCTGCACCACAAGACATAATAGTGACTCACCAAGAGTGCTCAATAACCATCCAATGTAGCTCACCTTCCAACGACAGGGCCATACAACCTCCCAATAACACACCTCAAGGTGCAGTGTAACAGGGGCTGGAAAGCTGCACCACAAAAGATAATAGTGACTCACCAAGAGTGTTCAATAACCAGCCAAGGTTCCTCACCTTGCAACGACAGGGCCATACAACCTCCCAATAACACACCTCAAGGTGCAGTGTAAAAGGGGCTAGAATACTGCACCACAAGAGATAATAGTGACTCACCAAGAGTGTTCAATAACCAGCCTAAGTACCTCACCTTGCAACGACAGGGCCATACGACCTCCCAATAACACACCTCAAGGTGCAGTGTAACAGGGGCTGGAAAGCTGCATCTCAAGAGATAATAGTGACTCAGCAAGAGTGTTCAATAACCAGCCAAGGTTCCTCAGCGACAAACGACAGTGCCATACAAACTCCCAATAACACACCTTAAGGTGTAGTGTAACAGGGGCTGGAAAACTGCACCACAGGAGATAATAGTGACTTACTAAGAGAGTTCAATAACCAGCCAAGGTACCTCACCTTGCAACGACAGGGCCATACATCCTCCCAATAACACACCTCAAAGTGCAGTGTAACAGGGGCTGGAAAGCTGCACAACAAGAGATAATAGTGACTCACCAAGAGTGTTCAATAACCAGTCAAGGTACCTCACCTTGCAACGACAGGGCCATACAACCTCCCAATAACACACCTCAAGGTGCAGTGTAACAGGGGCTGGAAAGCTGCATCACAAGAGATAATAGGGACTGAGCAAGAGTGTTCAATAACCAGCCAAGGCAGCTCACCTTGCATCAACAGGGCCAAACAACCTCCCAATAACACACCTCGAGGTGCAGTGTAACAGGGGCAAGACAGCTGCACCACAAGAGATAATAGTGGCTCACCAAGAGTGTTCGCTATCCCGCTAAGGTACCTCACCTTGCAACGACAGGGCCATACAACCTCCCAATAACACACCTCACAGTACAGTGTAACAGGTGCTGGAAAGCTGCACCACAAGAGATAATAGTGACTCAGCAAGAGTGTTCAATAACCAACCAAGGTACCTCACCTTGCAACGACAGGGCCATACAACCTCCCAATAACACACCTCAAGGTGCAGTGTAATAGGGGCTGGAAAGCTGCACCACAAGAAATAATAGTGACTCATCAAGAGTGTTCAATAATCAGCCAAGGTACCTCACCTTTCAATGACAGGGCCATACAACCTCCCAATAACACACCTCAAGGTGCAGTGTAATAGGGGCGGGAAAGCTGGAAAACAACAGATAATAGTGACTTACCGACAGGGTTCAATAACCAGCCAAGGCACCTCACCTTGCACCGACAGGGCCATACAACCTCCCAATAACACACCTCAAGGTGCAGTGTTTCAGGGGCTGGAAAGCTGCACCACAAGAGATAATAGTGACTCAGAAAGAGTGTTCAATAACCAGCAAAGGTACCTCATCTTGCAACGACAGGGCCATACAACCCCCCAATAACACACCTCAAGGTGCAGTGTAACAGGGGCTGGAAAGCTTCACTACAAAAGATAATAGTGACTCACCAAAAGTGTAAAATAACCAACCAAGGTTCCTCACCTTGCAACGACAGGGCCATACAACCTCCCAATAACACACCTCAAGGTGTAGTGTAACACGGGTTGGAATGCTGCACCACAAGAGATAATAGTGACTCACCAAGAGTGTTCAATAACCACCCAAGGTACCTCACCTTGCTACGACAGGACCATGAAACCTCCCAATAACACACCTCAAGGTGCAGTGTAACAGGGGCTGGAAAGCTGCATCTCAAGAGATAATAGTGACTCAGCAAGAGTGTTTAATAACCAGCCAAGGTACCTCACCTTGCAACGAAAGGGCCATAACACCTCCCAATAACACACCTCAAAGGGCAGTGTAGCAGGGTCTGGAAAGCTGCACCACAAGAGATAATAGTGACTCACCAAGAGTGTTCAATAACCAGCCAAGGTACCTCACCTTGCAACGACAGGGCCATACAACCTCCCAATAACACACCTCAAGGTGCAGTGTAACAGGGGCTGTAAAGCTGCACCTCAAAAGATAATAGTGACTCACCAAGAGTGTTCAATAACCAGACAAGGTACCTCACCTTCCAAAGACAGTGCCATGCAACCTCCCAATAACACACCTCAAGGTGCAGTGTAACAGGGGCTGGAAAGCTGCACCGCAAGAGATAATAGTGACTCAGCAAGAGTGTTCAATAACCAGCCAAGGTACCTCACCTTGCAACGACAGGGCCATACAACCTCCCAATAACACACCAAGGTGCAGTGTAACAGGGGCTGGAAAGCTGCACCACAAGAGATAATAGTGACTCAGCAAGAGTGTTCAATAACCAGACAAGGTACTTCACCGACAAACGACAGTGCCATACAACCTCCCAATAACACACCTCAAGGTGCAGTGTAACAGGGGCTGGAAAGCTGCACCACAAGAGATAATAGTGACTCACCAAGAGTGTTCAATAACCAGCCAATGTAGCTCACCTTCTAACGACAGGGCCATACAACCTCCCAATAACACACCTCAAGGTGCAGTGTAACAGGGGCTGGAAAGCTGCACCACAAGAGATAATAGTGACTCAGCAAGAGTGTTCAATAACCAGCCAAGGTACCTCACCGACAAACGACAGTGCCATACAACCTCACAATAACACACCTCAAGGTGCAGTGTAACAGGGGCTGGAAAGCTGCACCACAAGAGATAATAGTGACTCACCAACAGTGTTCAATAACCAGCCACGATACCTCACCTTGCAACGACAGGGCCATACAACCTCCCAATAACACACCTCAAGGTGCAGTGTAACAGGGGCTGGAAAGCTGCACCACAAGAGATAATAGTGACTCACCAAGAGTGTAAAATAACCAGCCAAGGTTCCTCACCTTGCTACGACAGGGCCATACAACCTCCCAATAACACACCTCAAGGTGCAGTGTTATAAGGACTGGAAAGCTGCACCACAACAGATAATAGTGACTTACCGACAGTGTTCAATAACCAGCCAAGGTACCTCACTTTGCTAGGACAGGACCATAAATCATCTCAATAACACACCTCGAGGTGCAGTGTAACAGGGGCTAGAAAGCTGCACCACAAAAGATAATAGTGACTCACCAAGAGTGTACAATAACCAACCAAGGTACCTCACCTTGCAACGACAGGGCCATACAACCTCCCAATAACACACCTCAAGGTGCAGTGTAGCAGGGGCTGGAAAGCTGCACCGCAAGAGATAATAGTGACTCACCAAGAGTGTTCAATATCCAGCCAAGGTACCTCACCTTGCAACGACAGGGCCATACAACCTCCCAATAACACACCTCAAGGTGCAGTGTAACGGAGGCTAGAAAGCTGCACCACAAAAGATAATAGTGACTCACCAAGAGTGTTCAATAACCAGACAAGGTACCTCACCGACAAACGACAGTGCCATACAACCTCCCAATAACACACCTCAAGGTGCAGTGTAACAGGGGCTGGAAAGCTGCACCACAAGAGATAATAGTGACTCAGCAAGAGAGTTCAATAACCAGCCAAGGTACCGCACCTTGCAATGACAGGGCCATAAAACCTCCCAATAACACACCTCAAGGTGCAGTGTAACAGGGGCTGGAAAGCTGCACCACAAAAGATAATAGTGACTCACCAAGAGTGTTCAATAACCAGACAAGGTACCTCACCGACAAACGACAGTGCCATACAACCTCCCAATAACACACCTCAAGGTGCAGTGTAACAGGGGCTGGAAAGCTGCATCTCAAGAGATAATAGTGACTCACCAAGAGTGTTCACTAACCAGACAAGGTACTTCACCGACAAGGTACTTCACCGACATGCCATACAACCTCCCAATAACACACCTCAAGGTGCAGTGTAACAGGGGCTGGAAAGCTGCACCACAAGAGATAATAGTGACTCAGCAAGAGAGTTCAATAACCAGACAAGGTACCGCACCTTGCAATGACAGGGCCATAAAACCTCCCAATAACACACCTCGAGTCGCAGTGTAACAGGGGCTGGAAAGCTTCACCACAAGAGATAATAGTGGCTCACCAAGAGTGTTCAATAACCAGCCAAGGTATCTCACCTTGCAATGACAGGGCCATACAACCTCCCAATAACTCACCTCAAGTTTCAGTGTAACAGCGGCTGGAAAGCTGCACCACAACAGATAATAGTGACTCACCAAGAGTGTTCAATAACCAGTCAAGGTACCTCACCTTGCAACGACAGGGCCATACAACCTCCCAATAACACACCTCAAGATGCAGTGTAACAGGTGCTGGAAAGCTGCACCGCAAGAGATAATAGTGACTTAGCAAGAGTGTTCAATAACCAGCCAAGGTACCTCACCGACAAACGACAGTGCCATACAACCTCCCATTAACACACCTCAAGGTGCAGTGTAACAGGGGCTGGAAAGCTGCACCACAAGACATAATAGTGACTCACCAAGAGTGCTCAATAACCATCCAATGTAGCTCACCTTCCAATGACAGGGCCATACAACCTCCCAATAACACACCTCAAGGTGCAGTGTAACAGGGGCTGGAAAGCTGCACCACAAAAGATAATAGTGACTCACCAAGAGTGTTCAATAACCAGCCAAGGTTCCTCACCTTGCAACGACAGGGCCATACAACCTCCCAATAACACACCTCAAGGTGCAGTGTAAAAGGGGCTAGAATACTGCACCACAAGAGATAATAGTGACTCACCAAGAGTGTTCAATAACCAGCCTAAGTACCTCACCTTGCAACGACAGGGCCATACGACCTCCCAATAACACACCTCAAGGTGCAGTGTAACAGGGGCTGGAAAGCTGCATCTCAAGAGATAATAGTGACTCAGCAAGAGTGTTCAATAACCAGCCAAGGTTCCTCACCGACAAACGACAGTGCCATACAAACTCCCAATAACACACCTTAAGGTGTAGTGTAACAGGGGCTGGAAAACTGCACCACAGGAGATAATAGTGACTTACTAAGAGAGTTCAATAACCAGCCAAGGTACCTCACCTTGCAACGACAGGGCCATACATCCTCCCAATAACACACCTCAAAGTGCAGTGTAACAGGGGCTGGAAAGCTGCACAACAAGAGATAATAGTGACTCACCAAGAGTGTTCAATAACCAGTCAAGGTACCTCACCTTGCAACGACAGGGCCATACAACCTCCCAATAACACACCTCAAGGTGCAGTGTAACAGGGGCTGGAAAGCTGCATCACAAGAGATAATAGGGACTGAGCAAGAGTGTTCAATAACCAGCCAAGGCAGCTCACCTTGCATCAACAGGGCCATACAACCTCCCAATAACACACCTCGAGGTGCAGTGTAACAGGGGCAAGACAGCTGCACCACAAGAGATAATAGTGGCTCACCAAGAGTGTTCGCTATCCCGCTAAGGTACCTCACCTTGCAACGACAGGGCCATACAACCTCCCAATAACACACCTCACAGTACAGTGTAACAGGTGCTGGAAAGCTGCACCACAAGAGATAATAGTGACTCAGCAAGAGTGTTCAATAACCAACCAAGGTACCTCACCTTGCAACGACAGGGCCATACAACCTCCCAATAACACACCTCAAGGTGCAGTGTAATAGGGGCTGGAAAGCTGCACCACAAGAAATAATAGTGACTCACCAAGAGTGTTCAATAATCAGCCAAGGTACCTCACCTTTCAATGACAGGGCCATACAACCTCCCAATAACACACCTCAAGGTGCAGTGTAATAGGGGCGGGAAAGCTGGAAAACAACAGATAATAGTGACTTACCGACAGGGTTCAATAACCAGCCAAGGCACCTCACCTTGCACCGACAGGGCCATACAACCTCCCAATAACACACCTCAAGGTGCAGTGTTTCAGGGGCTGGAAAGCTGCACCACAAGAGATAATAGTGACTCAGAAAGAGTGTTCAATAACCAGCAAAGGTACCTCATCTTGCAACGACAGGGCCATACAACCCCCCAATAACACACCTCAAGGTGCAGTGTAACAGGGGCTGGAAAGCTTCACTACAAAAGATAATAGTGACTCACCAAAAGTGTAAAATAACCACCCAAGGTACCTCACCTTGCTACGACAGGACCATGAAACCTCCCAATAACACACCTCAAGGTGCAGTGTAACAGGGGCTGGAAAGCTGCATCTCAAGAGATAATAGTGACTCAGCAAGAGTGTTTAATAACCAGCCAAGGTACCTCACCTTGCAACGAAAGGGCCATAACACCTCCCAATAACACACCTCAAAGGGCAGTGTAGCAGGGTCTGGAAAGCTGCACCACAAGAGATAATAGTTACTCACCAAGAGTGTTCAATAACCAGCCAAGGTACCTCACCTTGCAACGACAGGGCCATACAACCTCCCAATAACACACCTCAAGGTGCAGTGTAACAGGGGCTGTAAAGCTGCACCTCAAAAGATAATAGTGACTCACCAAGAGTGTTCAATAACCAGACAAGGTACCTCACCTTCCAAAGACAGTGCCATGCAACCTCCCAATAACACACCTCAAGGTGCAGTGTAACAGGGGCTGGAAAGCTGCACCGCAAGAGATAATAGTGACTCAGCAAGAGTGTTCAATAACCAGCCAAGGTACCTCACCTTGCAACGACAGGGCCATACAACCTCCCAATAACACACCAAGGTGCAGTGTAACAGGGGCTGGAAAGCTGCACCACAAGAGATAATAGTGACTCAGCAAGAGTGTTCAATAACCAGACAAGGTACTTCACCGACAAACGACAGTGCCATACAACCTCCCAATAACACACCTCAAGGTGCAGTGTAACAGGGGCTGGAAAGCTGCACCACAAGAGATAATAGTGACTCACCAAGAGTGTTCAATAACCAGCCAATGTAGCTCACCTTCTAACGACAGGGCCATACAACCTCCCAATAACACACCTCAAGGTGCAGTGTAACAGGGGCTGGAAAGCTGCACCACAAGAGATAATAGTGACTCAGCAAGAGTGTTCAATAACCAGCCAAGGTACCTCACCGACAAACGACAGTGTCATACAACCTCACAATAACACACCTCAAGGTGCAGTGTAACAGGGGCTGGAAAGCTGCACCACAAGAGATAATAGTGACTCACCAACAGTGTTCAATAACCAGCCACGATACCTCACCTTGCAACGACAGGGCCATACAACCTCCCAATAACACACCTCAAGGTGCAGTGTAACAGGGTCTGGAAAGCTGCACCGCAAGAGATAATAGTGAGTCAGTAAGAGTGTTCAATAACCAGCCACGGTACCTCACCTTGCAACGACAGGGCCATACAACCTCCCAATAACGCACCTCAAGGTGCAGTGTAACAGAGTCTGGAAAGCTGCACCGCAAGAGATAATAGTGACTCAGTAAGAGTGTTCAATAACCAGCCAAGGTACCTCACCTTGCAACGACAGGGCCATACAACCTCCCAATAACACACCTGAAGGTGCAGTGTAACAGGGGCTGGAAAGGTACACCAAAGAGATAATAGTGACCCACCAATAGTGTTCAATAACCAGCCAAGGCACCTCACCTTGCCACAACAGTGCCATACAACCTCACAATAACACACCTCAAGGTGCAATGTAACAGGGTCTGGAAAGCTGCACCGCAAGAGATAATAGTGACTCAGTAAGAGTGTTCAATAACCAGCCATGGTACCTCACCTTGCAACGACAGGGCCATATAACCTCCCAATAACACACCTCAAGGTGCAGTGTAACAGGGGCTGGAAAGGTGCACCACAAGAGATAATAGTGACTCACCAAGAGTGTTCAATAACCAGCCAAGGTACCTCACCTTGCAACGACAGGGCCATACAACCTACCAATAACACACCTCAAGGTGGAGTGTAACAGGGGCTAGAAAGCTGCACCACAAGAGATAATAGTGACCCACCAAGAGTGTTCAATAACCAGCCAAGGTACCTCACCTTGAAACGACAGGGCCATACAACCTCCCAATAACACACCTCAAGGTGCATTGTAACAGGGTCTGGAAAGCTGCACCGCAAGAGATAATAGTGACTCAGTTAGAGTGTTCAATAACCAGCCATGGTACCTCACCTTGCAACGACAGGGCCATACAACCTCCCAATAACACACCTCAAGGTGCAGTGTAACAGGGGCTGGAAAGGTACACCGCAAGAGATAATAGTGACTCAGTAAGAGTGTTCAATAACCAGCCATGGTACCTCACCTTGCAACGACAGGGCCATACAACCTCCCAATAACACACCTCAAGGTGCAATGTAACAGGGGCTAGAAAGCTGCACCACAAGAGATAATAGTGACCCACCAAGAGTGTTCAATAACCAGCCACGATACCTCACCTTGCAATGACAGGGCCATACAACCTCCCAATAACACACCTCAAGGTGCAGTGTAACAGGGGCTGGAAAGGTACACCACAAGAGATAATAGTGACCCACCAATAGTGTTCAATAACCAGCCAAGGCACCTCACCTTGCCACGACAGTGCCATACACCCTCACAATAACACACCTCAAGGTGCAGTGTAACAGGGTCTGGAAAGCTGCACCGCAAGAGATAATAGTGACTCAGTAAGAGTGTTCAATAACCAGCCATGGTACCTCACCTTGCAATGACAGGGCCATACAACCTCCCAATAACACACCTCAAGGTGCAGTGTAACAGTAGCTGGAAAGGTACACCACAAGAGATAATAGTGATTCACCAAGAGTGCTCAATAACCAGCCAAGGTACCTCACCTTGCAACGACAGGGCCATACAACCTCCCAATAACACACCTCAAGGTGCAGTGTAACAGGGGCTAGAAAGCTGCACCACAAGAGATAATAGTGACCCACCAAGAGTGTTCAATAACCAGCCAAGGTACCTCACCTTGAAACGACAGGGCCATACAACCTCCCAATAACACACCTCAAGGTGCAGTGTAACAGGGGCTGGAAAGCTGCACCACAAAAGATAATAGTGACTCACCAAGAGTGTAAAATAACCAACCAAGGTTCCTCACCTTGCAACAACAGGGCCATACGACCTCCCAATAACACACCTCAAGGTGCAGTATAACAGGGGCTGGAAAGCTGCATCTCAAGAGATAATAGTGACTCACCAAGAGTGTTCAATAACCAGCCAAGGTTCCTCACCTTGCAATGACAGGGCCATACAACCTCCCAATAACACAACTCAAGGTGCAGTGTAACAGGGTCTGGAAAGCTGCACCGCAAGAGATAATAGTGACTAAGCAAGAGTGTTCAATAACCAGCCAAGGTACCTCACCTTGCAACGACAGGGCCATACAACCTCCCAATAACACACCTCAAGGTGCAGTGTAACAGGGTCTGGAAAGCTGCACCGCAAGAGATAATAGTGACTCAGTAAGAGTGTTCAATAACCAGCCATGGTACCTCACCTTGCAACGACAGGGCCATACAACCTCCCAATAACACACCTCAAGGTGCAGTGTAACAGGGGCTGGAAAGGTACACCACAAGAGTTAATAGTGACCCACCAATAGTGTTCATTAACCAGCCAAGGCACCTCACCTGGCCACGACTTTGCCATACAACCTCACAATAACACACCTCAAGGTGCAGTGTAACAGGGTCTGGAAAGCTGCACCGCAAGAGATAATAGTGACTCAGTAAGAGTGTTCAATAACCAGCCATGGTACCTCACCTTGCAACGACAGGGCCATACAACCTCCCAATAACACACCTCAAGGTGCAGTGTAACAGGGGCTGGAAAGGTACACCACAAGAGATAATAGTGACTCACCAAGAGTGTTAAATAACCAGCCAAGGTACCTCACCTTGCAACGACAGGGCCATACAACCTCCCAATAACACACCTCAAGGTGCAGTGTAACAGGGGCTAGAAAGCTGCACCACAGGAGATAATAGTGACCCACCAAGAGTGTTCAATAACCAGCCAAGGTACCTCACCTTGAAACGACAGGGCCATACAACCTCCCAATAACACACCTCAAGGTGCAGTGTGACAGGGGCCGGAAAGCTGCACCACAACAGATAATAGTGACTCACCAAGAGTGTTCAATAACCAGTCAAGGTACCTCACCTTGCAACGACAAGGCCATAAAACCTCCCAATAACACACCTCAAGGTGCAGTGTAGCAGGGCCTAGAAAGCTGCACCACAAAAGATAATAGTGACTCATCAAGAGTGTTCAATAACTAGCCAAGGTACCTCACCTTGCAAAGACAGGGCCATACAACCTCCCAATAACACACCTCACGGTGCAGTGTAACAGGGGCTGGAAAGGTACACCACAAGAGATAATAGTGACTCACCAAGAGTGTACAATAACCAGCCAAGGTACCTCACCTTGCAACGACAGGGCCATACAACCTCCCAATAACACACCTCACGGTGCAGTGTAACAGGGGCTGGAAAGGTACACCACAAGAGATAATAGTGACTCACCAAGAGTGTTCAATAAGCAGCCAAGGTACCTCACCTTGCAACGACAGGGCCATACAACCTCCCAATAATACACCTCAAGGTGCAGTGTAACAGGGGCTGGAAAGCTGCACCGCAAGAGATAATAGTGACTCAGCAAGAGTGTTCAATAACCAGCCAAGGTACCTCACCTTGCAACGACAGGGCCATACAACCTCCCAATAACACACCTCACGGTGCAGTGCAACAGGGGCTGGAAAGGTACACCACAAGAGATAATAGTGACTCACCAAGAGTGTTCAATAACCAGCCAGGGTACCTCACCTTGCAACGACAGTGCCATACAACCTCCTAATAACACACCTCAAGGTGCAGTGTAGCAGGGGCTAGAAAGCTGCACCACAAAAGATAATAGTGGCTCACCAAGAGTGTTCAGTAACCAGCCAAGGTTCCTCACCTTGCAACGACAGGGCCATACAACCTCCCAATAACACACCTCAAGGTGCAGTATAGCAGGGGCTAGAAAGCTGCACCACAAAAGATAATAGTGGCTCACCAAGAGTGTTCAATAACCAGCCAAGGTTCCTCACCTTGCAACGACAGGACCATGAAACCTCCCAATAACACACCTCAAGGTGCAGTGTAACAGGGGCTGGAAAGCTGCATCTCAAGAGATAATAGTGACTCAGCAAGAGTGTTTAATAACCAGCCAAGGTACCTCACCTTGCAACGACAGGGCCATACAACCTCCCAATAACACACATCAAGGTGCAGTGTAACGGGGGCTGGAAAACTGCACCACAGGAGATAATAGTGACTTACCAATGGAGTTCAATAACCAGCCAAGGTACCTCACCTTGCAACGACAGGGCCATACAACCTCCCAATAACACACCAAGGTGCAGTGTAACAGGGTCAGGAAAGCTGCACCGCAGGAGATAATAGTGACTCAGTAAGAGTGTTCAATAACTAGCCAAGGTACCTCACCTTGCAAAGACAGGGCCATACAACCTCCCAATAACACACCTCACGGTGCAGTGTAACAGGGGCTGGAAAGGTACACCACAAGAGATAATAGTGACTCACCAAGAGTGTACAATAACCAGCCAAGGTACCTCACCTTGCAACGACAGACAGGGCCATACAACCTCCCAATAACACACCTCAAGGTGCAGTGTGACACAGGCTGGAATGCTGCACCACAAGAGATAATAGTGACTCACCAAGAGTGTTCAATAACCAGTCAAGGTACCTCACCTTGCAATGACAGTGCCATACAACCTCCCAATAACACACCTCAAGGTGCAGTGTAACAGGGGCTGGAAAGCTGCATCTCAAGAGATAATAGTGACTCACCAAGAGTGTTCACTAACCAGACAAGGTACCTCACCGACAAACGACAGTGCCATACAACCTCTCATAACACACCTCAAGGTGCAGTGTAACAGGGGCTGGAAAGCTGCACCACAAGAGATAATAGTGACTCAGCAAGAGAGTTCAATAACCAGCCAAGGTACCGCACCTTGCAATGACAGGGCCATAAAACCTCCCAATAACACACCTCGAGTCGCAGTGTAACAGGGGCTGGAAAGCTTCACCACAAGAGATAATAGTGGCTCACCAAGAGTGTTCAATAAGCAGCCAAGGTACCTCACCTTGCAACGACAGGGCCATACAACCTCCCAATAATACACCTCAAGGTGCAGTGTAACAGGGGCTGGAAAGCTGCACCGCAAGAGATAATAGTGACTCAGCAAGAGTGTTCAATAACCAGCCAAGGTACCTCACCTTGCAACGACAGGGCCATACAACCTCCCAATAACACACCTCACGGTGCAGTGTAACAGGGGCTGGAAAGGTACACCACAAGAGATAATAGTGACTCACCAAGAGTGTTCAATAACCAGCCAGGGTACCTCACCTTGCAACGACAGGGCCATACAACCTCCCAATAACTCACCTCAAGGTTCAGTGTAACAGCGGCTGGAAAGCTGCACCACAACAGATAATAGTGACTCACCAAGAGTGTTCAATAACCAGTCAAGGTACCTCACCTTGCAACGACATGGCCATACAACCTCCCAATAACACAACTCAAGGTGCAGTGTAACAAGTGCTGGAAAGCTGCACCGCAAGAGATAATAGTGACTCAGCAAGAGTGTTCAATAACCAGCCAAGGTACCTCACCGACAAACGACAGTGCCATACAACCTCCCAATAACACACCTCAAGGTGCAGTGTAACAGGGGCTGGAAAGCTGCACCACAAGACATAATAGTGACTCACCAAGAGTGCTCAATAACCATCCAATGTAGCTCACCTTCCAACGACAGTGCCATACAACCTCCCAATAACACACCTCAAGGTGCAGTGTAACAGGGGCTGGAAAGCTGCACCACAAAAGATAATAGTGACTCACCAAGAGTGTTCAATAACCAGCCAAGATACCTCACCTTCCAACGACAGGCCCATACAACCTCCCAATAACACACATCAAGGTGCAGTGTAACGGGGGCTGGAAAACTGCACCACAGGAGATAATAGTGACTTACCAAGAGAGTTCAATAACCAGCCAAGGAACCTCACCTTGCAATGACAGGGCCATATAACCTCCCAATAACACACCTCACGGTGCAGTGTAACAGGGGCTGGAAATCTGCACCACAAGAGATAATAGTGACTCACCAAGAGTGTAAAATAACCAGCCAAGGTTCCTCACCTTGCTACGACAGGGCCATACAACCTCCCAATAACACACCTCAAGGTGCAGTGTTATAAGGACTGGAAAGCTGCACCACAACAGATAATAGTGACTTACCGACAGTGTTCAATAACCAGCCAAGGTACCTCACTTTGCTAGGACAGGACCATAAATCATCTCAATAACACACCTCGAGGTGCAGTGTAACAGGGGCTGGAAAGCTGCACCACAAAAGATAATAGTGACTCACCAAGAGTGTACAATAACCAACCAAGGTACCTCACCTTGCAACGACAGGGCCATACAACCTCCCAATAACACACCTCAAGGTGCAGTGTAGCAGGGGCTGGAAAGCTGCACCGCAAGAGATAATAGTGCCTCACCAAGAGTGTTCAATATCCAGCCAAGGTACCTCACCTTGCAACGACAGGGCCATACAACCTCCCAATAACACACCTCAAGGTGCAGTGTAACGGAGGCTAGAAAGCTGCACCACAAAAGATAATAGTGACTCACCAAGAGTGTTCAATAACCAGACAAGGTACCTCACCGACAAACGACAGTGCCATACAACCTCCCAATAACACACCTCAAGGTGCAGTGTAACAGGGGCTGGAAAGCTGCACCACAAGAGATAATAGTGACTCAGCAAGAGAGTTCAATAACCAGCCAAGGTACAACACCTTGCAATGACAGGGCCATAAAACCTCCCAATAACACACCTCAAGGTGCAGTGAAACAGGGGCTGGAAAGCTGCACCACAAAAGATAATAGTGACTCACCAAGAGTGTTCAATAACCAGACAAGGTACCTCACCGACAAACGACAGTGCCATACAACCTCCCAATAACACACCTCAAGGTGCAGTGTAACAGGGGCTGGAAAGCTGCATCTCAAGAGATAATAGTGACTCACCAAGAGTGTTCACTAACCAGACAAGGTACCTCACCGACAAACGACATGCCATACAACCTCCCAATAACACACCTCAAGGTGCAGTGTAACAGGGGCTGGAAAGCTGCACCACAAGAGATAATAGTGACTCAGCAAGAGAGTTCAATAACCAGCCAAGGTACCGCACCTTGCAATGACAGGGCCATAAAACCTCCCAATAACACACCTCGAGTCGCAGTGTAACAGGGGCTGGAAAGCTTCACCACAAGAGATAATAGTGGCTCACCAAGAGTGTTCAATAACCAGCCAAGGTATCTCACCTTGCAACGACAGGGCCATACAACCTCCCAATAATACACCTCAAGGTGCAGTGTAACAGGGGCTGGAAAGCTGCACCGCAAGAGATAATAGTGACTCAGCAAGAGTGTTCAATAACCAGCCAAGGTACCTCACCTTGCAACGACAGGGCCATACAACCTCCCAATAATACACCTCAAGGTGCAGTGTAACAGGGGCTGGAAAGCTGCACCGCAAGAGATAATAGTGACTCACCAAGAGTGTTCAATAACCAGCCAGGGTACCTCACCTTGCAATGACAGGGCCATACAACCTCCCAATAACTCACCTCAAGTTTCAGTGTAACAGCGGCTGGAAAGCTGCACCACAACAGATAATAGTGACTCACCAAGAGTGTTCAATAACCAGTCAAGGTACCTCACCTTGCAACGACAGGGCCATACAACCTCCCAATAACACACCTCAAGGTGCAGTGTAACAGGTGCTGGAAAGCTGCACCGCAAGAGATAATAGTGACTTAGCAAGAGTGTTCAATAACCAGCCAAGGTACCTCACCGACAAACGACAGTGCCATACAACCTCCCATTAACACACCTCAAGGTGCAGTGTAACAGGGGCTGGAAAGCTGCACCACAAGACATAATAGTGACTCACCAAGAGTGCTCAATAACCATCCAATGTAGCTCACCTTCCAACGACAGGGCCATACAACCTCCCAATAACACACCTCAAGGTGCAGTGTAACAGGGGCTGGAAAGCTGCACCACAAAAGATAATAGTGACTCACCAAGAGTGTTCAATAACCAGCCAAGGTTCCTCACCTTGCAACGACAGGGCCATACAACCTCCCAATAACACACCTCAAGGTGCAGTGTAAAAGGGGCTAGAATACTGCACCACAAGAGATAATAGTGACTCACCAAGAGTGTTCAATAACCAGCCAAAGTACCTCACCTTGCAACGACAGGGCCATACGACCTCCCAATAACACACCTCAAGGTGCAGTGTAACAGGGGCTGGAAAGCTGCATCTCAAGAGATAATAGTGACTCAGCAAGAGTGTTCAATAACCAGCCAAGGTTCCTCACCGACAAACGACAGTGCCATACAAACTCCCAATAACACACCTTAAGGTGTAGTGTAACAGGGGCTGGAAAACTGCACCACAGGAGATAATTGTGACTTACTAAGAGAGTTCAATAACCAGCCAAGGAACCTCACCTTGCAACGACAGGGCCATACATCCTCCCAATAACACACCTCAAAGTGCAGTGTAACAGGGGCTGGAAAGCTGCACAACAAGAGATAATAGTGACTCACCAAGAGTGTTCAATAACCAGTCAAGGTACCTCACCTTGCAACGACAGGGCCATACAACCTCCCAATAACACACCTCAAGGTGCAGTGTAACAGGGGCTGGAAAGCTGCATCACAAGAGATAATAGGGACTGAGCAAGAGTGTTCAATAACTAGCCAAGGCAGCTCACCTTGCATCAACAGGGCCATACAACCTCCCAATAACACACCTTGAGGTGCAGTGTAACAGGGGCAAGACAGCTGCACCACAAGAGATAATAGTGGCTCACCAAGAGTGTTCGCTATCCCGCTAAGGTACCTCACCTTGCAACGACAGGGCCATACAACCTCCCAATAACACACCTCACAGTGCAGTGTAACAGGTGCTGGAAAGCTGCACCACAAGAGATAATAGTGACTCAGCAAGAGTGTTCAATAACCAACCAAGGTACCTCACCTTGCAACGACAGGGCCATACAACCTCCCAATAACACACCTCAAGGTGCAGTGTAATAGGGGCTGGAAAGCTGCACCACAAGAAATAATAGTGACTCATCAAGAGTGTTCAATAATCAGCCAAGGTACCTCACCTTTCAATGACAGGGCCATACAACCTCCCAATAACACACCTCAAGGTGCAGTGTAATAGGGGCGGGAAAGCTGGAAAACAACAGATAATAGTGACTTACCGACAGGGTTCAATAACCAGCCAAGGCACCTCACCTTGCAACGACAGGGCCATACAACCTCCCAATAACACACCTCAAGATGCAGTGTTTCAGGGGCTGGAAAGCTGCACCACAAGAGATAATAGTGACTCAGAAAGAGTGTTCAATAACCAGCAAAGGTACCTCATCTTGCAACGACAGGGCCATACAACCCCCCAATAACACACCTCAAGGTGCAGTGTAACAGGGGCTGGAAAGCTTCACTACAAAAGATAATAGTGACTCACCAAAAGTGTAAAATAACCAACCAAGGTACCTCACCTTGCAACGACAGTGCCATGCAACCTCCCAATAACACACCTCAAGGTGCAGTGTAGCAGGGGCTAGAAAGCTGCACCACAAAAGATAATAGTGGCTCACCAAGAGTGTTCAATAACCAGCCAAGGTTCCTCACCTTGCAACGACAGGGCCATACAACCTCCCAATAACACACCTCAAGGTGTAGTGTAACACGGGTTGGAATGCTGCACCACAAGAGATAATAGTGACTCACCAAGAGTGTTCAATAACCACCCAAGGTACCTCACCTTGCTACAACAGGACCATGAAACCTCCCAATAACACACCTCAAGGTGCAGTGTAACAGGGGCTGGAAAGCTGCATCTCAAGAGATAATAGTGACTCAGCAAAAGTGTTTAATAACCAGCCAAGGTACCTCACCTTGCAACGAAAGGGCCATAACACCTCCCAATAACACACCTCAAAGGGCAGTGTAGCAGGGTCTGGAAAGCTGCACTGCAAGAGATAATAGTGACTCACCAAGAGTGTTCAATAACCAGCCAAGGTACCTCACCTTGCAACGACAGGGCCATACAACCTCCCAATAACACACCTCAAGGTGCAGTGTAACAGGGGCTGTAAAGCTGCACCTCAAAAGATAATAGTGACTCACCAAGAGTGTTCAATAACCAGACAAGGTACCTCACCTTCCAAAGACAGTGCCATGCAACCTCCCAATAACACACCTCAAGGTGCAGTGTAACAGGGGCTGGAAAGCTGCACCGCAAGAGATAATAGTGACTCAGCAAGAGTGTTCAATAACCAGCCAAGGTACCTCACCTTGCAACGACAGGGCCATACAACCTCCCAATAACACACCAAAGTGCAGTGTAACAGGGGCTGGAAAGCTGCACCACAAGAGATAATAGTGACTCAGCAAGAGTGTTCAATAACCAGACAAGGTACTTCACCGACAAACGACAGTGCCATACAACCTCCCAATAACACACCTCAAGGTGCAGTGTAACAGGGGCTGGAAAGCTGCACCACAAGAGATAATAGTGACTCACCAAGAGTGTTCAATAACCAGCCAATGTAGCTCACCTTCTAACGACAGGGCCATACAACCTCCCAATAACACACCTCAAGGTGCAGTGTAACAGGGGCTGGAAAGCTGCACCACAAGAGATAATAGTGACTCAGCAAGAGTGTTCAATAACCAGCCAAGGTACCTCACCGACAAACGACAGTGCCATACAACCTCCCAATAACACACCTCAAGGTGCAGTGTAACAGGGGCTGGAAAGCTGCACCACAAGAGATAATAGTGACTCACCAACAGTGTTCAATAACCAGCCACGATACCTCACCTTGCAACGACAGGGCCATACAACCTCCCAATAACACACCTCAAGGTGCAGTGTAACAGGGTCTGGAAAGCTGCACCGCAAGAGATAATAGTGACTCAGTAAGAGTGTTCAATAACCAGCCACGGTACCTCACCTTGCAACGACAGGGCCATACAACCTCCCAATAACGCACCTCAAGGTGCAGTGTAACAGAGTCTGGAAAGCTGCACCGCAAGAGATAATAGTGACTCAGTAAGAGTGTTCAATAACCAGCCATGGTACCTCACCTTGCAACGACAGGGCCATACAACCTCCCAATAACACACCTCAAGGTGCAGTGTAACAGGGGCTGGAAAGGTACACCACAAGAGATAATAGTGACTCAGTAAGAGTGTTCAATAACCAGCCATGGTACCTCACCTTGCAACGACAGGGCCATACAACCTCCCAATAACACACCTCAAGGTGCAGT
This sequence comes from Ambystoma mexicanum, assembly GCF_040938575.1. Taxonomy (NCBI): domain Eukaryota; kingdom Metazoa; phylum Chordata; class Amphibia; order Caudata; family Ambystomatidae; genus Ambystoma; species Ambystoma mexicanum. The sequence continues at coordinate 105,244 of NW_027182508.1, read as the reverse complement.
GTAACAGGGGCTGGAAAGGTGCACCACAAGAGATAATAGTGACTCACCAAGAGTGTTCAATAACCAGCCAAGGTACCGCAACTTGCAACGACAGGGCCATACAACCTACCAATAACACACCTCAAGGTGCAGTGTAACAGGGGCTAGAAAGCTGCACCACAAGAGATAATAGTGACCCACCAAGAGTGTTCAATAACCAGCCAAGGTACCTCACCTTGAAACGACAGTGCCATACAACCTCCCAATAACACACCTCAAGGTGCAGTGTAACAGGGTCTGGAAAGCTGCACCGCAAGAGATAATAGTGACTCAGTTAGAGTGTTCAATAACCAGCCATGGTACCTCACCTTGCAACGACAGGGCCATACAACCTCCCAATAACACACCTCAAGGTGCAGTGTAACAGGGGCTGGAAAGGTACACCACAAGAGATAATAGTGACCCACCAATAGTGTTCAATAACCAGCCAAGGCACCTCACCTTGCCACGACAGTGCCATACACCCTCACAATAACACACCTCAAGGTGCAGTGTAACAGGGTCTGGAAAGCTGCACCGCAAGAGATAATAGTGACTCAGTAAGAGTGTTCAATAACCAGCCATGGTACCTCACCTTGCAACGACAGGGCCATACAACCTCCCAATAACACACCTCAAGGTGCAGTGTAACAGGGGCTGGAAAGGTACACCACAAGAGATAATAGTGATTCACCAAGAGTGTTCAATAACCAGCCAAGGTACCTCACCTTGCAACAACAGGGCCATACAACCTCCCAATAACACACCTCAAGGTGCAGTGTAACAGGGGCTAGAAAGCTGCACCACAAGAGATAATAGTGACCCACCAAGAGTGTTCAATAACCAGCCAAGGTACCTCACCTTGAAACGACAGGGCCATACAACCTCCCAATAACACACCTCAAGGTGCAGTGTAACAGGGGCTGGAAAGCTGCACCACAAAAGATAATAGTGACTCACCAAGAGTGTAAAATAACCAACCAAGGTTCCTCACCTTGCAACAACAGGGCCATACGACCTCCCAATAACACACCTCAAGGTGCAGTGTAACAGGGGCTGGAAAGGTGCACCACAAGAGATAATAGTGACTCAGTAAGAGTGTTCAATAACCAGCCATGGTACCTCACCTTGCAACGACAGGGCCATACAACCTCCCAATAACACACCTCAAGGTGCAGTGTAACAGGGGCTGGAAAGGTGCACCACAAGAGATAATAGTGACTCACCAAGAGTGTTCAATAACCAGCCAAGGTTCCTCACCTTGCAATGACAGGGCCATACAACCTCCCAATAACACAACTCAAGGTGCAGTGTAACAGGGTCTGGAAAGCTGCACCGCAAGAGATAATAGTGACTAAGCAAGAGTGTTCAATAACCAGCCAAGGTACCTCACCTTGCAACGACAGGGCCATACAACCTCCCAATAACACACCTCAAGGTGCAGTGTAACAGGGTCTGGAAAGCTGCACCGCAAGAGATAATAGTGACTCAGTAAGAGTGTTCAATAACCAGCCATGGTACCTCACCTTGCAACGACAGGGCCATACAACCACCCAATAACACACCTCAAGGTGCAGTGTAACAGGGGCTGGAAAGGTACACCACAAGAGATAATAGTGACCCACCAAGAGTGTTCAATAACCAGCCAAGGCACCTCACCTTGCCACGACAGTGCCATACAACCTCACAATAACACACCTCAAGGTGCAGTGTAACAGGGTCTGGAAAGCTGCACCGCAAGAGATAATAGTGACTCAGTAAGAGTGTTCAATAACCAGCCATGGTACCTCACCTTGCAACGACAGGGCCATACAACCTCCCAATAACACACCTCAAGGTGCAGTGTAACAGGGGCTGGAAAGGTACACCACAAGAGATAATAGTGACTCACCAAGAGTGTTAAATAACCAGCCAAGGTACCTCACCTTGCAACGACAGGGCCATACAACCTCCCAATAACACACCTCAAGGTGCAGTGTAACAGGGGCTAGAAAGCTGCACCACAAGAGATAATAGTGACCCACCAAGAGTGTTCAATAACCAGCCAAGGTACCTCACCTTGAAACGACAGGGCCATACAACCTCCCAATAACACACCTCAAGGTGCAGTGTGACAGGGGCCGGAAAGCTGCACCACAACAGATAATAGTGACTCACCAAGAGTGTTCAATAACCAGTCAAGGTACCTCACCTTGCAACGACAAGGCCATAAAACCTCCCAATAACACACCTCAAGGTGCAGTGTAGCAGGGGCTAGAAAGCTGCACCACAAAAGATAATAGTGACTCATCAAGAGTGTTCAATAACCAGCCAAGGTACCTCACCTTGCAACGACAGGACCATACAACCTCCCAATAACACTACCTCACGGTGCAGTGTAACTCTAGCTGGAAAGCTGCACCACAAGACATAATAGTGACTCACCAAGAGTGCTCAATAACCATCCAATGTAGCTCACCTTCCAACGACAGGGCCATACAACCTCCCAATAACACAGCTCAAGGTGCAGTGTAACGGGGGCTGGAAAGCTGCACCACAAAATATAATAGTGACTCACCAAGAGTGTTCAATAACCAGCCAAGGTTCCTCACCTTGCAACAACAGGGCCATACAACCTCCCAATAACACACCTCAAGGTGCAGTGTAACAGGGGCTAGAATGCTGCACCACAAAAGATAATAGTGACTCATCAAGAATGTTCAATAACCAGCCAAGGTACCTCACCTTGCAACGACAGGGCCATACAACCTCCCAATAACACACCTCAAGGTGTAGTGTAACAGGGGCTGGAAAGCTGCATCACAAAAGATAATAGTGACTCACCAAGAGTGTTCAATAACCAGCCAAGGTTCCTCACCTTGCAACAACAGGGCCATACAACCTCCCAATAACACACCTCAAGGTGCAGTGTAAAAGGGGCTAGAATACTGCACCACAAGAGATAATAGTGACTCACCAAGAGTGTTCAATAACCAGCCAAAGTACCTCACATTGCAACGACAGGGCCATACAACCTCCCAATAATACACCTCGAGGTGCAGTGTAACAGAGGCTGGACAGCTGCACCACAAGAGATAATAGTGACTCACCAAGAGTGTAAAATAACCAACCAAGGTACCTCACCTTGCAACAACAGGGCCATACATCCTCCCAATAACACACCTCAAGGTGCAGTGGAACAGGGTCTCGAAAGCTGCACCGCAAGAGATAATAGTGACTCAGAAAGAGTGTTCAATAACCAGCCAAGGTACCTCACCTTGCAACGACAGGGCCATACAACCTCCCAATAACACAACTCAAGGTGCAGTGTAACAGGGTCTGGAAAGCTGCACCGCAAGAGATAATAGTGACTCACCAAGAGTGTTCAATAACCAGCCAAGGTACCTCACCTTGCAACGACAGGGCCATACAACCTCCCAATAACACACCTCAAGGTGCAGTGTAACAGGGGCTGTAAAGCTGCACCTCAAAAGATAATAGTGACTCACCAAGAGTGTTCAATAACCAGACAAGGTACCTCACCTTCCAAAGACAGTGCCATGCAACCTCCCAATAACACACCTCAAGGTGCAGTGTAACAGGGGCAGGAAAGCTGCACCGCAAGAGATAATAGTGACTCAGCAAGAGTGTTCAATAACCAGCCAAGGTACCTCACCTTGCAACGACAGGGCCATACAACCTCCCAATAACACACCAAGGTGCAGTGTAACAGGGGCTGGAAAGCTGCACCACAAGAGATAATAGTGACTCAGCAAGAGTGTTCAATAACCAGACAAGGTACTTCACCGACAAACGACAGTGCCATACAACCTCCCAATAACACACCTCAAGGTGCAGTGTAACAGGGGCTGGAAAGCTGCACCACAAGAGATAATAGTGACTCACCAAGAGTGTTCAATAACCAGCCAATGTAGCTCACCTTCTAACGACAGGGCCATACAACCTCCCAATAACACACCTCAAGGTGCAGTGTAACAGGGGCTGGAAAGCTGCACCACAAGAGATAATAGTGAATCAGCAAGAGTGTTCAATAACCAGCCAAGGTACCTCACCGACAAACGACAGTGCCATACAACCTCCCAATAAAACACCTCAAGGTGCAGTGTAACAGGGGCTGGAAAGCTGCACCACAAGAGATAATAGTGACTCACCAACAGTGTTCAATAACCAGCCACGATACCTCACCTTGCAACGACAGGGCCATACAACCTCCCAATAACACACCTCAAGGTGCAGTGTAACAGGGTCTGGAAAGCTGCACCGCAAGAGATAATAGTGACTCAGTAAGAGTGTTCAATAACCAGCCACGGTACTTCACCTTGCAAGGACAGGGCCATACAACCTCCCAATAACGCACCTCAAGGTGCAGTGTAACAGAGTCTGGAAAGCTGCACCGCAAGAGATAATAGTGACTCAGTAAGAGTGTTCAATAACCAGCCATGGTACCTCACCTTGCAACGTCAGGGCCATACAACCTCCCAATAACACACCTCAAGGTGCAGTGTAACAGGGGCTGGAAAGGTACACCACAAGAGATAATAGTGACCCACCAATAGTGTTCAATAACCAGCCAAGGCACCTCACCTTGCCACGACAGTGCCATACAACCTCACAATAACACACCTCAAGGTGCAGTGTAACAGGGTCTGGAAAGCTGCACCGCAAGAGATAATAGTGACTCACCAAGAGTGTTCAATAACCAGCCAAGGTACCTCACCTTGCAACGACAGGGCCATACAACCTACCAATAACACACCTCAAGGTGCAGTGTAACAGGGGCTAGAAAGCTGCACCACAAGAGATAATAGTGACCCACCAAGAGTGTTCAATAACCAGCCAAGGTACCTCACCTTGAAACGACAGGGCCATACAACCTCCCAATAACACACCTCAAGGTGCAGTGTAACAGGGTCTGGAAAGCTGCACCGCAAGAGATAATAGTGACTCAGTAAGAGTGTTCAATAACCAGCCATGGTACCTCACCTTGCAACGACAGGGCCATACAACCTCCCAATAACACACCTCAAGGTGCAGTGTAACAGGGGCTGGAAAGGTACACCGCAAGAGATAATAGTGACTCAGTAAGAGTGTTCAATAACCAGCCATGGTACCTCACCTTGCAACGACAGGGCCATACAACCTCCCAATAACACACCTCAAGGTGCTGTGTAACAGGGGCTAGAAAGCTGCACCACAAGAGATAATAGTGACCCACCAAGAGTGTTCAATAACCAGCCACGATACCTCACCTTGCAACGACAGGGCCATACAACCTACCAATAACACACCTCAAGGTGCAGTGTAACAGGGGCTAGAAAGCTGCACCACAAGAGATAATAGTGACCCACCAAGAGTGTTCAATAACCAGCCAAGGTACCTCACCTTGAAACGACAGGGCCATACAACCTCCCAATAACACACCTCAAGGTGCAGTGTAACAGGGTCTGGAAAGCTGCACCGCAAGAGATAATAGTGATTCAGTAAGAGTGTTCAATAACCAGCCATGGTACCTCACCTTGCAACGACAGGGCCATACAACCTCCCAATAACACACCTCAAGGTGCAGTGTAACAGGGGCTAGAAAGCTGCACCACAAGAGATAATAGTGACCCACCAAGAGTGTTCAATAACCAGCCAAGGTACCTCACCTTGAAACGACAGGGCCATACAACCTCCCAATAACACACCTCAAGGTGCAGTGTAACAGGGGCTGGAAAGCTGCACCACAAAAGATAATAGTGACTCACCAAGAGTGTAAAATAACCAACCAAGGTTCCTCACCTTGCAACAACAGGGCCATACGACCTCCCAATAACACACCTCAAGGTGCAGTATAACAGGGGCTGGAAAGCTGCATCTCAAGAGATAATAGTGACTCACCAAGAGTGTTCAATAACCAGCCAAGGTTCCTCACCTTGCAATGACAGGGCCATACAACCTCCCAATAACACAACTCAAGGTGCAGTGTAACAGGGTCTGGAAAGCTGCACCGCAAGAGATAATAGTGACTAAGCAAGAGTGTTCAATAACCAGCCAAGGTACCTCACCTTGCAACGACAGGGCCATACAACCTCCCAATAACACACCTCAAGGTGCAGTGTAACAGGGTCTGGAAAGCTGCACCGCAAGAGATAATAGTGACTCAGTAAGAGTGTTCAATAACCAGCCATGGTACCTCACCTTGCAACGACAGGGCCATACAACCTCCCAATAACACACCTCAAGGTGCAGTGTAACAGGGGCTGGAAAGGTACACCACAAGAGATAATAGTGACCCACCAAGAGTGTTCAATAACCAGCCAAGGCACCTCACCTTGCCACGACAGTGCCATACAACCTCACAATAACACACCTCAAGGTGCAGTGTAACAGGGTCTGGAAAGCTGCACCGCAAGAGATAATAGTGACTCAGTAAGAGTGTTCAATAACCAGCCATGGTACCTCACCTTGCAACGACAGGGCCATACAACCTCCCAATAACACACCTCAAGGTGCAGTGTAACAGGGGCTGGAAAGGTACACCACAAGAGATAATAGTGACTCACCAAGAGTGTTAAATAACCAGCCAAGGTACCTCACCTTGCAACGACAGGGCCATACAACCTCCCAATAACACACCTCAAGGTGCAGTGTAACAGGGGCTAGAAAGCTGCACCACAAGAGATAATAGTGACTCACCAAGAGTGCTCAATAACCATCCAATGTAGCTCACCTTCCAACGACAGGGCCATACAACCTCCCAATAACACAGCTCAAGGTGCAGTGTAACGGGGGCTGGAAAGCTGCAGCACAAAATATAATAGTGACTCACCAAGAGTGTTCAATAACCAGCCAAGGTTCCTCACCTTGCAACAACAGGGCCATACAACCTCCCAATAACACACCTCAAGGTGCAGTGTAACAGGGGCTAGAATGCTGCACCACAAAAGATAATAGTGACTCATCAAGAGTGTTCAATAACCAGCCAAGGTACCTCAACTTGCAACGACAGGGCCATACAACCTCCCAATAACACACCTCAAGGTGCAGTGTAACAGGGGCTGGAAAGCTGCATCACAAAAGATAATAGTGACTCACCAAGAGTGTTCAATAACCAGCCAAGGTTCCTCACCTTGCAACAACAGGGCCATACAACCTCCCAATAACACACCTCAAGGTGCAGTGTAAAAGGGGCTAGAATACTGCACCACAAGAGATAATAGTGACTCACCAAGAGTGTTCAATAACCAGCCAAAGTACCTCACCTTGCAACGACAGGGCCATACAACCTCCCAATAATACACCTCGAGGTGCAGTGTAACAGAAGCTGGACAGCTGCACCACAAGAGATAATAGTGACTCACCAAGAGTGTAAAATAACCAACCAAGGTACCTCACCTTGCAACAACAGGGCCATACATCCTCCCAATAACACACCTCAAGGTGCAGTGGAACAGGGTCTCGAAAGCTGCACCGCAAGAGATAATAGTGACTCAGCAAGAGTGTTCAATAACCAGCCAAGGTACCTCACCTTGCAACGACAGGGCCATACAACCTCCCAATAACACAACTCAAGGTGCAGTGTAACAGGGTCTGGAAAGCTGCACCACAAGAGATAATAGTGACTCAGCAAGAGTGTTCAATAACCAGCCAAGGAACCTCACCTTGCAACGACAGGGCCATACAACCTCCCAATAACACAACTCAAGGTGCAGTGTAACAGGGTCTAGAAAGCTGCACCGCAAGAGATAATAGTGACTCAGCAAGAGTGTTCAATAACCAGCCAAGGTACCTCACCTTGCAACGACTGGGCCATACAACCACCCAATAACACACCAAGGTGCAGTGTAACAGGGGCTGGAAAGCTGCATCACAAGAGATAACAGTGACTCATCAAGAGTGTTCAATAACCAGCCAAGGTACCTCACCTTGCAACGACAGGACCATACAACCTCCCAATAACACACCTCAAGGTGCAGTGTAACACTAGCTGGAAAGCTGCACCACAAGACATAATAGTGACTCACCAAGAGTGCTCAATAACATCCAATGTAGCTCACCTTCCAACGACAGGGCCATACAACCTCCCAATAACACACCTCAAGGTGCAGTGTAACAGGGGCTGGAAAGCTGCACCACAAAATATAATAGTGACTCACCAAGAGTGTTCAATAACCAGCCAAGGTTCCTCACCTTGCAACGACAGGGCAATACAACCTCCCAATAACACACCTCAAGGTGCAGTGTAACAGGGGCTAGAATGCTGCACCACAAAAGATAATAGTGACTCATCAAGAGTTTTCAATAACCAGCCAAGGTACCTCACCTTGCAACGACAGGGGCATACAACCTCCCAAAAACACACCTCAAGGTGCAGTGTAACACTAGCTGGAAAGCTGCACCACAAGACATAATAGTGACTCACCAAGTGTGCTCAATAACCATCCAATGTAGCTCACCTTCCAACGACATGGCCTTACAACCTCCCAAAAACACACCTCAAGGTGCAGTGTAACAGGGGCTGGAAAGCTGCACCACAAAAGATAATAGTGACTCACCAAGAGTGTTCAATAACCAGCCAAGGTTCCTCACCTTGCAACAACAGGGCCATACAACCTCCCAATAACACACCTCAAAGTGCAGTGTAAAAGGGGCTAGAATACTGCACCACAAGAGATAATAGTGACTCACCAAGAGTGTTCAATAACCAGCCAAAGTACCTCACCTTGCAACGACAGGGCCATACAACCTCCCAATAATACACCTCGAGGTGCAGTGTAACAGGGGCTGGACAGCTGCACCACAAGAGATAATAGTGACTCACCAAGAGTGTAAAATAACCAACCAAGGTACCTCACCTTGCAACAACAGGGCCATACATCCTCCCAATAACACACCTCAAGGTGCAGTGTAACAGGGTCTGGAAAGCTGCACCGCAAGAGATAATAGTGACTCAGCAAGAGTGTTCAATAACCAGCCAAGGTACCTCACCTTGCAACGACAGGGCCATACAACCTCCCAATAACACAACTCAAGGTGCAGTGTAACAGTGTCTGGAAAGCTGCACCACAAGAGATAATAGTGACTCAGCAAGAGTGTTCAATAACCAGCCAAGGAACCTCACCTTGCAACGACAGGGCCATACAACCTCCCAATAACACAACTCAAGGTGCAGTGTAACAGGGTCTGGAAAGCTGCACCGCAAGAGATAATAGTGACTCAGCAAGAGTGTTCAATAACCAGCCACGGTACCTCACATTGCAACGACAGGGCCATACAACCTCCCAATAACACACCAAGGTGCAGTGTAACAGGGGCTGGAAAGCTGCATCACAAGAGATAACAGTGACTCATCAAGAGTGTTCAATAACCAGCCAAGTTACCTCACCTTCGAACGACGTGGCCATACAACCTCCCAATAACACACCTCACGGTGCAGTGTAACAGGGGCTGGAAAGCTGCACCAAAAGAGATAATAGTGACCCACCAAGAGTGTTCAATAACCAGCCAAGGTACCTCACCTTGCAACGACAGTGCCATACAACCTCCCAATAACAAACCTCAAGGTGCAGTGTAACAGGGGCTGGAAAGCTGCACCACAAGAGATAATAGTGACTCGCCAAGAGTGTTCAATAACCAGCCAAGGTACCTCACCTTGCAACAACAGGGCCATACAACCTCCCAATAATACACCTCAAGGTGCAGTGTAACAGGGGCTGGAAAGCTGCACCACAAAAGATAATAGTGACTCACCAAGAGTGTTCAATAACCAGAGAAGGTACCTCACCGACAAACGACAGTGCCATACAACCTCCCAATAACACACCTCAAGGTGCAGTGTAACAGGGGCTGGAAAGCTGCACCACAAAAGATAATAGTGACTCACCAAGAGTGTTCAATAACCAGACAAGGCACCTCACCGACAAACGACAGTGCCATACAACCTCCCAATAACACACCTCAAGGTGCAGTGTAACAGGGGCTGGAAAGCTGCATCTCAAGAGATAATAGTGACTCACCAAGAGTGTTCACTAACCAGACAAGGTACCTCACCGACAAACGGCAGTGCCATACAACCTCCCAATAACACACCTCAAGGTGCAGTGTAACAGGGGCTGGAAAGCTGCACCACAAGAGATAATAGTGACTCAGCAAGAGAGTTCAATAACCAGCCAAGGTACCGCACCTTGCAATGACAGGGCCATAAAACCTCCCAATAACACACCTCGAGTCGCAGTGTAACAGGGGCTGGAAAGCTTCACCACAAGAGGTAATAGTGGCTCACCAAGAGTGTTCAATAACCAGCCAAGGTATCTCACCTTGCAACGACAGGGCCATACAACCTCCCAATAATACACCTCAAGGTGCAGTGTAACAGGGGCTGGAAAGCTGCACCGCAAGAGATAATAGTGACTCAGCAAGAGTGTTCAATAACCAGCCAAGGTACCTCACCTTGCAACGACAGGGCCATACAACCTCCCAATAACACACCTCACGGTGCAGTGTAACAGGGGCTGGAAAGGTACACCACAAGAGATAATAGTGACTCACCAAGAGTGTTCAATAACCAGCCAGGGTACCTCACCTTGCAATAACAGGGCCATACAACCTCCCAATAACTCACCTCAAGTTTCAGTGTAACAGCGGCTGGAAAGCTGCACCACAACAGATAATAGTGCCTCACCAAGAGTGTTCAATAACCAGTCAAGGTACCTCACCTTGCAACGACAGGGCCATACAACCTCCCAATAACACACCTTAAGGTGCAGTGTAACAGGTGCTGGAAAGCTGCACCGCAAGAGATAATAGGGACTTAGCAAGAGTGTTCAATAACCAGCCAAGGTACCTCACCGACAAACGACAGTGCCATACAACCTCCCATTAACACACCTCATGGTGCAGTGTAACAGGGGCTGGAAAACTGCACCACAAGACATAATAGTGACTCACCAAGAGTGCTCAATAACCATCCAATGTAGCTCACCTTCCAACGACAGGGCCATACAACCTCCCAATAACACACCTCAAGGTGCAGTGTAACAGGGGCTGGAAAGCTGCACCACAAAAGATAATAGTGACTCACCAAGAGTGTTCAATAACCAGCCAAGGTTCCTCACCTTGCAACAACAGGGCCATACAACCTCCCAATAACACACCTCAAAGTGCAGTGTAAAAGGGGCTAGAATACTGCACCACAAGAGATAATAGTGACTCACCAAGAGTGTTCAATAACCAGCCAAAGTACCTCACCTTGCAACGACAGGGCCATACAACCTCCCAATAATACACCTCGAGGTGCAGTGTAACAGGGGCTGGACAGCTGCACCACAAGAGATAATAGTGACTCACCAAGAGTGTAAAATAACCAACCAAGGTACCTCACCTTGCAACAACAGGGCCATACATCCTCCCAATAACACACCTCAAGGTGCAGCGTAACAGGGTCGGGAAAGCTGCACCGCAAGAGATAATAGTGACTCAGCAAGAGTGTTCAATAACCAGCCGAGGTACCTCACCTTGCAACGACAGGGCCATACAACCTCCCAATAACACAACTCAAGGTGCAGTGTAACAGGGTCTGGAAAGCTGCACCACAAGAGATAATAGTGACTCAGCAAGAGTGTTCAATAACCAGCCAAGGAACCTCACCTTGCAACGACAGGGCCATACAACCTCCCAATAACACAACTCAAGGTGCAGTGTAACAGGGTCTGGAAAGCTGCACCGCAAGAGATAATAGTGACTCAGCAAGAGTGTTCAATAACCAGCCATGGTACCTCACCTTGCAACGACAGGGCCATACAACCTCCCAATAACACACCAAGGTGCAGTGTAACAGGGGCTGGAAAGCTGCATCACAAGAGATAATAGTGACTCATCAAGAGTGTTCAATAACCAGCCAAGGTACCTCACCTTGCAACGACAGGACCATACAACCTCCCAATAACACACCTCAAGGTGCAGTGTAACAGGGGCTGGAAAGCTGCATCTTAAGAGATAATAGTGACTCACCAAGAGTGTTCAATAACCAGCCAAGGTACCTCACCTTGCAACGAGAGGGCCATTCAACCTCCCAATAACACACCTCAAGGTGCAGTGTAACAGGGTCTGGAAAGCTGCACCACAAGAGATAATAGTGACTCAGCAAGAGTGTTCAATAACCAGCCAAGGAACCTCACCTTGCAACGACAGGGCCATACAACCTCCCAATAACACACCAAGGTGCAGTGTAACAGGGGCTGGAAAGCTGCACCACAAGAGATAATAGTGACTCACCAAGAGTGTTCAAAACCCAGCCAGGGTACCTCACCTTGCAACGACAGGGCCATGCAACCTCCCAATGACACACCTCAAGGTGCAGTGTAACAGGGGCCGGAAAGCTGCACCACAAGAGATAATAGTGACTCACCAAGAGTGTTGAATAACCAGCCAAGTTACCTCACCTTCGAACGACGTGGCCATACAACCTCCCAATAACACACCTCACGGTGCAGTGTAACAGGGGCTGGAAAGCTGCACCACAAGAGATAATAGTGACCCACCAAGAGTGTTCAATAACCAGCCAAGGTACCTCACCTTGCAACGACAGTGCCATACAACCTCCCAATAACAAACCTCAAGGTGCAGTGTAACACGGGCTGGAAAGCTGCACCACAAGAGATAATAGTGACTCGCCAAGAGTGTTCAATAACCAGCCAAGGTACCTCACCTTGCAACAACAGGGCCATACAACCTCCCAATAATACACCTCAAGGTGCAGTGTAACAGGGGCTGGAAAGCTGCACCACAAAAGATAATAGTGACTCACCAAGAGTGTTCAATAACCAGAGAAGGTACCTCACCGACAAACGACAGTGCCATACAACCTCCCAATAACACACCTCAAGGTGCAGTGTAACAGGGGCTGGAAAGCTGCACCACAAAAGATAATAGTGACTCACCAAGAGTGTTCAATAACCAGACAAGGCACCTCACCGACAAACGACAGTGCCATACAACCTCCCAATAACACACCTCAAGGTGCAGTGTAACAGGGGCTGGAAAGCTGCATCTCAAGAGATAATAGTGACTCACCAAGAGTGTTCACTAACCAGACAAGGTACCTCACCGACAAACGGCAGTGCCATATACAACCTCCCAATAACACACCTCAAGGTGCAGTGTAACAGGGGCTGGAAAGCTGCACCACAAGAGATAATAGTGACTCAGCAAGAGAGTTCAATAACCAGCCAAGGTACCGCACCTTGCAATGACAGGGCCATAAAACCTCCCAATAACACACCTCGAGTCGCAGTGTAACAGGGGCTGGAAAGCTTCACCACAAGAGGTAATAGTGGCTCACCAAGAGTGTTCAATAACCAGCCAAGGTATCTCACCTTGCAACGACAGGGCCATACAACCTCCCAATAATACACCTCAAGGTGCAGTGTAACAGGGGCTGGAAAGCTGCACCGCAAGAGATAATAGTGACTCAGCAAGAGTGTTCAATAACCAGCCAAGGTACCTCACCTTGCAACGACAGGGCCATACAACCTCCCAATAACACACCTCACGGTGCAGTGTAACAGGGGCTGGAAAGGTACACCACAAGAGATAATAGTGACTCACCAAGAGTGTTCAATAACCAGCCAGGGTACCTCACCTTGCAATAACAGGGCCATACAACCTCCCAATAACTCACCTCAAGTTTCAGTGTAACAGCGGCTGGAAAGCTGCACCACAACAGATAATAGTGCCTCACCAAGAGTGTTCAATAACCAGTCAAGGTACCTCACCTTGCAACGACAGGGCCATACAACCTCCCAATAACACACCTTAAGGTGCAGTGTAACAGGTGCTGGAAAGCTGCACCGCAAGAGATAATAGGGACTTAGCAAGAGTGTTCAATAACCAGCCAAGGTACCTCACCGACAAACGACAGTGCCATACAACCTCCCATTAACACACCTCATGGTGCAGTGTAACAGGGGCTGGAAAACTGCACCACAAGACATAATAGTGACTCACCAAGAGTGCTCAATAACCATCCAATGTAGCTCACCTTCCAACGACAGGGCCATACAACCTCCCAATAACACACCTCAAGGTGCAGTGTAACAGGGGCTGGAAAGCTGCACCACAAAAGATAATAGTGACTCACCAAGAGTGTTCAATAACCAGCCAAGGTTCCTCACCTTGCAACAACAGGGCCATACAACCTCCCAATAACACACCTCAAAGTGCAGTGTAAAAGGGGCTAGAATACTGCACCACAAGAGATAATAGTGACTCACCAAGAGTGTTCAATAACCAGCCAAAGTACCTCACCTTGCAACGACAGGGCCATACAACCTCCCAATAATACACCTCGAGGTGCAGTGTAACAGGGGCTGGACAGCTGCACCACAAGAGATAATAGTGACTCACCAAGAGTGTAAAATAACCAACCAAGGTACCTCACCTTGCAACAACAGGGCCATACATCCTCCCAATAACACACCTCAAGGTGCAGCGTAACAGGGTCGGGAAAGCTGCACCGCAAGAGATAATAGTGACTCAGCAAGAGTGTTCAATAACCAGCCGAGGTACCTCACCTTGCAACGACAGGGCCATACAACCTCCCAATAACACAACTCAAGGTGCAGTGTAACAGGGTCTGGAAAGCTGCACCACAAGAGATAATAGTGACTCAGCAAGAGTGTTCAATAACCAGCCAAGGAACCTCACCTTGCAACGACAGGGCCATACAACCTCCCAATAACACAACTCAAGGTGCAGTGTAACAGGGTCTGGAAAGCTGCACCGCAAGAGATAATAGTGACTCAGCAAGAGTGTTCAATAACCAGCCATGGTACCTCACCTTGCAACGACAGGGCCATACAACCTCCCAATAACACACCAAGGTGCAGTGTAACAGGGGCTGGAAAGCTGCATCACAAGAGATAATAGTGACTCATCAAGAGTGTTCAATAACCAGCCAAGGTACCTCACCTTGCAACGACAGGACCATACAACCTCCCAATAACACACCTCAAGGTGCAGTGTAACAGGGGCTGGAAAGCTGCATCTTAAGAGATAATAGTGACTCACCAAGAGTGTTCAATAACCAGCCAAGGTACCTCACCTTGCAACGAGAGGGCCATTCAACCTCCCAATAACACACCTCAAGGTGCAGTGTAACAGGGTCTGGAAAGCTGCACCACAAGAGATAATAGTGACTCAGCAAGAGTGTTCAATAACCAGCCAAGGAACCTCACCTTGCAACGACAGGGCCATACAACCTCCCAATAACACACCAAGGTGCAGTGTAACAGGGGCTGGAAAGCTGCACCACAAGAGATAATAGTGACTCACCAAGAGTGTTCAAAACCCAGCCAAGGTACCTCACCTTGCAACGACAGGGCCATGCAACCTCCCAATGACACACCTCAAGGTGCAGTGTAACAGGGGCCGGAAAGCTGCACCACAAGAGATAATAGTGACTCACCAAGAGTGTTGAATAACCAGCCAAGTTACCTCACCTTCGAACGACGTGGCCATACAACCTCCCAATAACACACCTCACGGTGCAGTGTAACAGGGGCTGGAAAGCTGCACCACAAGAGATAATAGTGACCCACCAAGAGTGTTCAATAACCAGCCAAGGTACCTCACCTTGCAACGACAGTGCCATACAACCTCCCAATAACAAACCTCAAGGTGCAGTGTAACACGGGCTGGAAAGCTGCACCACAAGAGATAATAGTGACTCGCCAAGAGTGTTCAATAACCAGCCAAGGTACCTCACCTTGCACAACAGGGCCATACAACCTCCCAATAATACACCTCAAGGTGCAGTGTAACAGGGGCTGGAAAGCTGCACCACAAAAGATAATAGTGACTCACCAAGAGTGTTCAATAACCAGACAAGGTACCTCACCGACAAACGACAGTGCCATACAACCTCCCAATAACACACCTCAAGGTGCAGTGTAACAGGGGCTGGAAAGCTGCACCACAAAAGATAATAGTGACTCACCAAGAGTGTTCAATAACCAGACAAGGTACCTCACCGACAAACGACAGTGCCATACAACCTCCCAATAACACACCTCAAAGTGCAGTGTAACAGGGGCTGGAAAGCTGCATCTCAAGAGATAATAGTGACTCACCAAGAGTGTTCACTAACCAGACAAGGTACCTCACCGACAAACGACAGTGCCATACAACCTCCCAATAACACACCTCAAGGTGCAGTGTAACAGGGGCTGGAAAGCTGCACCACAAGAGATAAGAGTGACTCAGCAAGAGAGTTCAATAACCAGCCAAGGTACCGCACCTTGCAATGACAGGGCCATAAAACCTCCCAATAACACACCTCGAGTCGCAGTGTAACAGGGGCTGGAAAGCTTCACCACAAGAGATAATAGTGACTCAGCAAGAGTGTTCAATAACCAGCCAAGGTACCTCACCTTGCAACGACAGGACCATACAACCTCCCAATAACACACCTCACGGTGCAGTGTAACAGGGGCTGGAAAGGTACACCACAAGAGATAATAGTGACTCACCAAGAGTGTTCAATAACCAGCCAGGGTACCTCACCTTGCAATGACAGGGCCATACAACCTCCCAATAACTCACCTCAAGTTTCAGTGTAACAGCGGCTGGAAAGCTGCACCACAACAGATAATAGTGCCTCACCAAGAGTGTTCAATAACCAGTCAAGGTACCTCACCTTGCAACGACAGGGCCATACAACCTCCCAATAACACACCTTAAGGTGCAGTGTAACAGGTGCTGGAAAGCTGCACCGCAAGAGATAATAATGACTTAGCAAGAGTGTTCAATAACCAGCCAAGGTACCTCACCGACAAACGACAGTGCCATACAACCTCCCATTAACACACCTCAAGGTGCAGTGTAACAGGGGCTGGAAAGCTGCACCACAAAAGATAATAGTGACTCACCAAGAGTGTTCAATAACCAGCCAAGGTTCCTCACCTTGCAACGACAGGGCCATACAACCTCCCAATAACACACCTCAAGGTGCAGTGTAAAAGGGGCTAGAATACTGCACCACAAGAGATAATGGTGACTCACCAAGAGTGTTCAATAACCAGCCAAAGTACCTCACCTTGCAACGACAGGGCCATACGACCTCCCAATAACACACCTCAAGGTGCAGTGTAACAGGGGCTGGAAAGCTGCATCTCAAGAGATAATAGTGACTCAACAAGAGTGTTCAATAACCAGCCAAGGTTCCTCACCGACAAACGACAGTGCCATACAAACTCCCAATAACACACCTTAAGGTGTAGTATAACAGGGGCTGGAAAACTGCACCACAGGAGATAATAGTGACTTACCAAGAGAGTTCAATAACCAGCCAAGGAACCTCACCTTGCAACGACAGGACCATACATCCTCCCAATAACACACCTCAAGGTGCAGTGTAACAGGGGCTGGAAAGCTGCACAACAAGAGATAATAGTGACTCACCAAGAGTGTTCAATAACCAGTCAAGGTACCTCACCTTGCAATGACAGGGCCATACAACCTCCCAGTAACACACCTCAGGGTGCAGTGTAACAGGGGCTGGAAAGCTGCATCACAAGAGATAATAGGGACTGAGCAAGAGTGTTCAATAACCAGCCAAGGCAGCTCACCTTGCATCAACAGGGCCATACAACCTCCCAATAACACACCTCGAGGTGCAGTGTAACAGGGGCAAGACAGCTGCACCACAAGAGATAATAGTGGCTCACCAAGAGTGTTCGCTATCCCGCTAAGGTACCTCACCTTGCAACGACAGGGCCATACAACCTCCCAATAACACACCTCAAAGTGCAGTGTAACGGGTGCTGGAAAGCTGCACCACAAGAGATAATAGTGACTAAGCAAGAGTGTTCAATAACCAACCAAGGTACCTCACCTTGCAACGACAGGGCCATACAACCTCCCAATAACACACCTCAAGGTGCAGTGTAATAGGGGCTGGAAAGCTGCACCACAAGAAATAATAGTGACTCATCAAGAGTGTTCAATAACCAGCCAAGGTACCTCACCTTTCAATGACAGGGCCATACAACCTCCCAATAACACTCCTCAAGGTGCAGTGTAATAGGGGATGGAAAGCTGGAAAACAACAGATAATAGTGACTTACCGACAGGGTTCAATAACCAGCCAAGGCACCTCACCTTGCAACGACAGGGCCATACAACCTCCCAATAACACACCTCAAGGTGCAGTGTAGCAGGGGCTAGAAAGCTGCACCACAAAAGATAATACTGACTAACCAAAAGTGTAAAATAACCACCAAGGTACCTCACCTTCCAACGACAGGGCCATACAACCTCCCAATAACACACCTCACGGTGCAGTGTAACAGGGGCTGGAAATCTGCACCACAAGAGATAATAGTGACTCACCAACAGTGTTCAATAACCAGCCACGATACCTCACCTTGCAACGACAGGGCCATACAACCTCCCAATAACACACCTCAAGGTGCAGTGTAACAGGGTCTGGAAAGCTGCACCGCAAGAGATAATAGTGACTCAGTAAGAGTGTTCAATAACCAGCCACGGTACCTCACCTTGCAACGACAGGGCCATACAACCTCCCAATAACACACCTCAAGGTGCAGTGTAACAGGGTCTGGAAAGCTGCACCGCAAGAGATAATAGTGACTCAGTAAGAGTGTTCAATAACCAGCCATGGTACCTCACCTTGCAACGACAGGGCCATACAACCTCCCAATAACACACCTCAAGGTGCAGAGTAACAGGGGCTGGAAAGGTACACCACAAGAGATAATAGTGACCCACCAATAGTGTTCAATAACCAGCCAAGGCACCTCACCTTGCCACGACAGTGCCATACAACCTCACAATAACACACCTCAAGGTGCAGTGTAACAGGGTCTGGAAAGCTGCACCGCAAGAGATAATAGTGACTCAGTAAGAGTGTTCAATAACCAGCCATGGTACCTCACCTTGCAGCGACAGGGCCATACAACCTCCCAATAACACACCTCAAGGTGCAGTGTAACAGGGGCTGGAAAGGTACACCACAAGAGATAATAGTGACTCACCAAGAGTGTTCAATAACCAGCCAAGGTACCTCACCTTGCAACGACAGGGCCATACAACCTCCCAATAACACACCTCAAGGTGCAGTGTAACAGGGGCTAGAAAGCTGCACCACAAGAGATAATAGTGACCCACCAAGAGTGTTCAATAACCAGCCAAGGTACCTCACCTTGAAACGACAGGGCCATACAACCTCCCAATAACACACCTCAAGGTGCAGTGTAACAGGGTCTGGAAAGCTGCACCGCAAGAGATAATAGTGACTCAGTAAGAGTGTTCAATAACCAGCCATGGTACCTCACCTTGCAACGACAGGGCCATACAACCTCCCAATAACACACCTCAAGGTGCAGTGTAACAGGGGCTGGAAAGGTACACCGCAAGAGATAATAGTGACTCAGTAAGAGTGTTCAATAACCAGCCATGGTACCTCACCTTGCAACGACAGGGCCTTACAACCTCCCAATAACACACCTCAAGGTGCAGTGTAACAGGGGCTAGAAAGCTGCACCACAAGAGATAATAGTGACCCACCAAGAGTGTTCAATAACCAGCCACGATACCTCACCTTGCAACGACAGGGCCACACAACCTCCCAATAACACACCTCGAGGTGCAGTGTAACAGGGTCTGGAAAGCTGCACCGCAAGAGATAATAGTGACTCAGTAAGAGTGTTCAATAACCAGCCACGGTACCTCACCTTGCAACGACAGGGCCATACAACCTCCCAATAACACACCTCAAGGTGCAGTGTAACAGGGTCTGTAAAGCTGCACCGCAAGAGATAATAGTGACTCAGTAAGAGTGTTCAATAACCAGCCATGGTACCTCACCTTGCAACGACAGGGCCATACAACCTCCCAATAACACACCTCAAGGTGCAGTGTAACAGGGGCTGGAAAGGTACACCACAAGAGATAATAGTGACCCACTAATAGAGTTCAATAACCAGCCAAGGCACCTCACCTTGCCACGACAGTGCCATACAACCTCACAATAACACACCTCAAGGTGCAGTGTAACAGGGTCTGGAAAGCTGCACCGCAAGAGATAATAGTGACTCAGTAAGAGTGTTCAATAACCAGCCATGGTACCTCACCTTGCAACGACAGGGCCATACAACCTCCCAATAACACACCTCAAGGTGCAGTGTAACAGGGGCTGGAAAGGTACACCACAAGAGATAATAGTGACTCAGTAAGAGTGTTCAATAACCAGCCAAGGTACCTCACCTTGCAACGACAGGGCCATACAACCTCCCAATAACACACCTCAAGGTGCAGTGTAACAGGGGCTACAAAGCTGCACCACAAGAGATAATAGTGACCCACCAAGAGTGTTCAATAACCAGCCAAGGTACCTCACCTTGAGACGACAGGGCCATACAACCTCCCAATAACACCCCTCAAGGTGCAGTGTAACAGGGGCTGGAAAGCTGCACCACAAAAGATAATAGTGACTCACCAAGAGTGTAAAATAACCAACCAAGGTACCTCACCTTGCAACAACAGGGCCATACATCCTCCCAATAACACACCTCAAGGTGCAGTGTAACAGGGGCTGGAAAGCTGCACAACAAGAGATAATAGTGACTCACCAAGAGTGTTCAATAACCAGTCAAGTTACCTCACCTTGCAACGACAGGGCCATACAACCTCCCAGTAACACACCTCAAGGTGCAGTGTAACAGGGGCTGGAAAGCTGCATCACAAGAGATAATAGGGACTGAGCAAGAGTGTTCAATAACCAGCCAAGGCAGCTCACCTTGCATCAACAGGGCCATACAACCTCCCAATAACACACCTCGAGGTGCAGTGTAACAGGGGCAAGACAGCTGCACCACAAGAGATAATAGTGGCTCACCAAGAGTGTTTGCTATCCCGCTAAGGTACCTCACCTTGCAACGACAGGGCCATACAACCTCCCAATAACACACCTCACAGTGCAGTGTAACAGGTGCTGGAAAGCTGCACCACAAGAGATAATAGTGACTCAGCAAGAGTGTTCAATAACCAACCAAGGTACCTCACCTTGCAAAGCTGCACAACAAGAGATAATAGTGACTCACCAAGAGTGTTCAATAACCAGTCAAGGTACCTCACCTTGCAACGACAGGGCCATACAACCTCCCAATAACACACCTCACAGTGCAGTGTAACAGGTGCTGGAAAGCTGCACCACAAGAGATAATAGTGACTCAGCAAGAGTGTTCAATAACCAACCAAGGTACCTCACCTTGCAACGACAGGGCCATACAACCTCCCAATAACACACCTCAAGGTGCAGTGTAATAGGGGCTGGAAAGCTGCACCACAAGAAATAATAGTGACTCATCAAGAGTGTTCAATAACCAGCCAAGGTACCTCACCTTTCAATGACAGGGCCATACAACCTCCCAATAACACACCTCAAGGTGCAGTGTTTCAGGGGCTGGAAAGCTGCACCACAAGAGATAATAGTGACTCAGAAAGAGTGTTCAATAACCAGCAAAGGTACCTCATCTTGCAACGACAGGGCCATACAACCCCCCAATAACACACCTCAAGGTGCACTGTAACAGGGGCTGGAAAGCTTCACTACAAAAGATAATAGTGACTCACCAAAAGTGTAAAATAACCAACCAAGGTACCTCACCTTGCAACGACAGTGCCATACAACCTCCCAATAACACACCTCAAGGTGCAGTGTAGCAGGGGCTAGAAAGCTGCACCACAAAAGATAATAGTGGCTCACCAAGAGTGTTCAATAACCAGCCAAGGTTCCTCACCTTGCAACGACAGGGCCATACAACCTCCCAATAACACACCTCAAGGTGTAGTGTAACACGGGTTGGAATGCTGCACCACAAGAGATAATAGTGACTCACCAAGAGTGTTCAATAACCACACAAGGTACCTCACCTTGCTACGACAGGACCATGAAACCTCCCAATAACACAGCTCAAGGTGCAGTGTAACAGGGGCTGGAAAGCTGCATCTCAAGAGATAATAGTGACTCAGCAAGAGTGTTTAATAACCAGCCAAGGTACCTCACCTTGCAACGAAAGGGCCATAACACCTCCCAATAACAGACCTCAAAGGGCAGTGTAGCAGGGTCTGGAAAGCTGCACCGCAAGAGATAATAGTGACTCACCAAGAGTGTTCAATAACCAGCCAAGGTACCTCACCTTGCAACGACAGGGCCATACAACCTCCCAATAACACACCTCAAGGTGCAGTGTAACAGGGGCTGTAAAGCTGCACCTCAAAAGATAACAGTGACTCACCAAGAGTGTTCAATAACCAGACAAGGTACCTCACCTTCCAACGACAGTGCCATGCAACCTCCCAATAACACACCTCAAGGTGCAGTGTAACAGGGGCTGGAAAGCTGCACCGCAAGAGATAATAGTGACTCAGCAAGAGTGTTCAATAACCAGCCAAGGTACCTCACCTTGCAACGACAGAGCCATACAACCTCCCAATAACACACCAAGGTGCAGTGTAACAGGGGCTGGAAAGCTGCACCACAAGAGATAATAGTGACTCAGCAAGAGTGTTCAATAACCAGACAAGGTACTTCACCGACAAACGACAGTGCCATACAACCTCCCAATAACACACCTCAAGGTGCAGTGTAACAGGGGCTGGAAAGCTGCACCACAAGAGATAATAGTGACTCACCAAGAGTGTTCAATAACCAGCCAATGTAGCTCACCTTCTAACGACGGGGCCATACAACCTCCCAATAACACACCTCAAGGTGCAGTGTAACAGGGGCTGGAAAGCTGCACCACAAGAGATAATAGTGACTCAGCAAGAGTGTTCAATACCCAGCCAAGTTACCTCACCGACAAACGACAGTGCCATACAACCTCCCAATAACACACCTCAAGGTGCAGTGTAACAGGGGCTGGAAAGCTGCACCACAAGAGATAATAGTGACTCACCAACAGTGTTAAATAACCAGCCACGATACCTCACCTTGCAACGACAGGGCCATACAACCTCCCAATAACACACCTCAAGGTGCAGTGTAACAGGGTCTGGAAAGCTGCACCACAAGAGATAATAGTGACTCAGTAAGAGTGTTCAATAACCAGCCACGGTACCTCACCTTGCAACGACAGGGCCACACAACCTCCCAATAACACACCTCAAGGTGCAGTGTAACAGGGTCTGGAAAGCTGCACCGCAAGAGATAATAGTGACTCAGTAAGAGTGTTCAATAACCAGCCATGGTACCTCACCTTGCAACGACAGGGCCATACAACCTCCCAATAACACACCTCAAGGTGCAGTGTAACAGGGGCTGGAAAGGTACACCACAAGAGATAATAGTGACCCACCAATAGTGTTCAATAACCAGCCAAGGCACCTCACCTTGCCACGACAGTGCCATACAACCTCACAATAACACACCTCAAGGTGCAGTGTAACAGGGTCTGGAAAGCTGCACCGCAAGAGATAATAGTGACTCAGTAAGAGTGTTCAATAACCAGCCATGGTACCTCACCTTGCAACGACAGGGCCATACAACCTCCCAATAACACACCTCAAGGTGCAGTGTAACAGGGGCTGGAAAGGTACACCACAAGAGATAATAGTGACTCACCAAGAGTGTTCAATAACCAGCCAAGGTACCTCACCTTGCAACGACAGGGCCATACAACCTCCCAATAACACACCTCAAGGTGCAGTGTAACAGGGGCTAGAAAGCTGCACCACAAGAGATAATAGTGACCCACCAAGAGTGTTCAATAACCAGCCAAGGTACCTCACCTTGAAACGACAGGGCCATACAACCTCCCAATAACACACCTCAAGGTGCAGTGTAACAGGGTCTGGAAAGCTGCACCGCAAGAGATAATAGTGACTCAGTAAGAGTGTTCAATAACCAGCCATGGTACCTCACCTTGCAACGACAGGGCCATACAACCTCCCAATAACACACCTCAAGGTGCAGTGTAACAGGGACTGGAAAGGTACACCGCAAGAGATAATAGTGACTCAGTAAGAGTGTTCAATAACCAGCCATGGTACCTCACCTTGCAACGACAGGGCCATACAACCTCCCAATAACACACCTCAAGGTGCAGTGTAACAGGGGCTAGAAAGCTGCACCACAAGAGATAATAGTGACCCACCAAGAGTGTTCAATAACCAGCCACGATACCTCACCTTGCAACGACAGGGCCATACAACCTCCCAATAACACACCTCAAGGTGCAGTGTAACAGGGTCTGGAAAGCTGCACCGCAAGAGATAATAGTGACTCAGTAAGAGTGTTCAATAACCAGCCACGGTACCTCACCTTGCAACGACAGGGCCATACAACCTCCCAATAACACACCTCAAGGTGCAGTGTAACAGGGTCTGGAAAGCTGCACCGCAAGAGATAATAGTGACTCAGTAAGAGTGTTCAATAACCAGCCATGGTACCTCACCTTGCAACGACAGGGCCATACAACCTCCCAATAACACACCTCAAGGTGCAGTGTAACAGGGGCTGGAAAGGTACACCACAAGAGATAATAGTGACCCACCAATAGTGTTCAATAACCAGCCAAGGCACCTCACCTTGCCACGACAGTGCCATACAACCTCACAATAACACACCTCAAGGTGCAGTGTAACAGGGTCTGGAAAGCTGCACCGCAAGAGATAATAGTGACTCAGTAAGAGTGTTCAATAACCAGCCATGGTACCTCACCTTGCAACGACAGGGCCATACACCCTCCCAATAACACACCTCAAGGTGCAGTGTAACAGGGGCTGGAAAGGTACACCACAAGAGATAATAGTGACTCACCAAGAGTGTTCAATAACCAGCCAAGGTACCTCACCTTGCAACGACAGGGCCATACAACCTCCCAATAACACACCTCAAGGTGCAGTGTAACAGGGGCTAGAAAGCTGCACCACAAGAGATAATAGTGACCCACCAAGAGTGTTCAATAACCAGCCAAGGTACCTCACCTTGAGACGACAGGGCCATACAACCTCCCAATAACACACCTCAAGGTGAAGTGTAACAGGGGCTGGAAAGCTGCACCACAAAAGATAATAGTGACTCACCAAGAGTGTAAAATAACCAACCAAGGTACCTCACCTTGCAACAACAGGGCCATACGACCTCCCAATAACACACCTCAAGGTGCAGTATAACAGGGGCTGGAAAGCTGCATCTCAAGAGATAATAGTGACTCACCAAGAGTGTTCAATAACCAGCCAAGGTTCCTCACCTTGCAATGACAGGGCCATACAACCTCCCAATAACACAACTCAAGGTGCAGTGTAACAGGGTCTGGAAAGCTGCACCGCAAGAGATAATAGTGACTAAGCAAGAGTGTTCAATAACCAGCCAAGGTACCTCACTTTGCAACGACAGGGCCATACAACCTCCCAATAACACACCTCAAGGTGCAGTGTAACAGGGTCTGGAAAGCTGCACCGCAAGAGATAATAGTGACTCAGTAAGAGTGTTCAATAACCAGCCATGGTACCTCACCTTGCAACGACAGGGCCATACAACCTCCCAATAACACACCTCAAGGTGCAGTGTAACAGGGGCTGGAAAGGTACACCACAAGAGATAATAGTGACCCACCAAGAGTGTTCAATAACCAGCCAAGGCACCTCACCTTGCAACGACAGGGCCATAAAACCTCCCAATAACACACCTCAAGGTGCAGTGTAGCAGGGGCTAGAAAGCTGCACCACAAAAGATAATAGTGACTCATCAAGAGTGTTCAATAACCAGCCAAGGTACCTCACCTTGCAACGACAGGACCATACAACCTCCCAATAACACTCACCTCACGGTGCAGTGTAACACTAGCTGGAAAGCTGCACCACAAGACATAATAGTGACTCACCAAGAGTGCTCAATAACCATCCAATGTAGCTCACCTTCCAACGACAGGGCCATACAACCTCCCAATAACACAGCTCAAGGTGCAGTGTAACGGGGGCTGGAAAGCTGCACCACAAAATATAATAGTGAATCACCAAGAGTGTTCAATAACCAGCCAAGGTTCCTCACCTTGCAACGACAGGGCAATACAACCTCCCAATAACACACCTCAAGGTGCAGTGTAACAGGGGCTAGAATGCTGCACCACAAAAGATAATAGTGACTCATCAAGAGTGTTCAATAACCAGCCAAGGTACCTCACCTTGCAACGACAGGACCATACAACCTCCCAATAACACTCACCTCACGGTGCAGTGTAACACTAGCTGGAAAGCTGCACCACAAGACATAATAGTGACTCACCAAGAGTGCTCAATAACCATCCAATGTAGCTCACCTTCCAACGACAGGGCCATACAACCTCCCAATAACACAGCTCAAGGTGCAGTGTAACGGGGGCTGGAAAGCTGCACCACAAAATATAATAGTGACTCACCAAGAGTGTTCAATAACCAGCCAAGGTTCCTCACCTTGCAACGACAGGGCAATACAACCTCCCAATAACACACCTCAAGGTGCAGTGTAACAGGGGCTAGAATGCTGCATCACAAAAGATAATAGTGACTCATCAAGAGTGTTCAATAACCAGCCAAGGTACCTCACCTTGCAACGACAGGGCCATACAACCTCCCAATAACACACCTCAAGGTGCAGTGTAACAGGGGCTGGAAAGCTGCATCACAAAAGATAATAGTGACTCACCAAGAGTGTTCAATAACCAGCCAAGGTTCCTCACCTTGCAACAACAGGGCCATACAACCTCCCAATAACACACCTCAAGGTGCAGTGTAAAAGGGTCTAGAATACTGCACCACAAGAGATAATAGTGACTCACCAAGAGTGTTCAATAACCAGCCAAAGTACCTCACCTTGCAACGACAGGGCCATACAACCTCCCAATAATACACCTCGAGGTGCAGTGTAACAGGGGCTGTAGAGCTGCACCACAAGAGATAATAGTGACTCACCAAGAGTGTAAAATAACCAACCAAGGTACCTCACCTTGCAACAACAGGGCCATACATCCTCCCAATAACACACCTCAAGGTGCAGTGGAACAGGGTCTCGAAAGCTGCACCGCAAGAGATAATAGTGACTCAGCAAGAGTGTTCAATAACCAGCCAAGGTACCTCACCTTGCAACAACAGGGCCATACAACCTCCCAATAACACAACTCAAGGTGCAGTGTAACAGGGTATGGAAAGCTGCACCACAAGAGATAATAGTGACTCAGCAAGAGTGTTCAATAACCAGCCAAGGAACCTCACCTTGCAACGACAGGGCCATACAACCTCCCAATAACACAACTCAAGGTGCAGTGTAACAGGGTCTAGAAAGCTGCACCGCAAGAGATAATAGTGACTCACCAGGAGTGTTCAATAACCAGCCAAAGTACCTCACCTTGCAACGACAGGGCCATACAACCTCCCAATAATACACCTCGAGGTGCAGTGTAACAGGGGCTGGAAAGGTACACCACAAGAGATAATAGTGACCCACCAAGAGTGTTCAATAACCAGCCAAGGCACCTCACCTTGCAACAACAGGGCCATAAAACCTCCCAATAACACACCTCAAGGTGCAGTGTAACAGGGGCTGGAAAGCTGCATCACAAAAGATAATAGTGACTCACCAAGAGTGTTCAATAACCAGCCAAGGTTCCTCACCTTGCAACAACAGGGCCATACAACCTCCCAATAACACACCTCAAGGTGCAGTGTAAAAGGGTCTAGAATACTGCACCACAAGAGATAATAGTGACTCACCAAGAGTGTTCAATAACCAGCCAAAGTACCTCACCTTGCAACGACAGGGCCATACAACCTCCCAATAATACACCTCGAGGTGCAGTGTAACAGGGGCTGTAGAGCTGCACCACAAGAGATAATAGTGACTCACCAAGAGTGTAAAATAACCAACCAAGGTACCTCACCTTGCAACAACAGGGCCATACATCCTCCCAATAACACACCTCAAGGTGCAGTGGAACAGGGTCTCGAAAGCTGCACCGCAAGAGATAATAGTGACTCAGCAAGAGTGTTCAATAACCAGCCAAGGTACCTCACCTTGCAACAACAGGGCCATACAACCTCCCAATAACACAACTCAAGGTGCAGTGTAACAGGGTATGGAAAGCTGCACCACAAGAGATAATAGTGACTCAGCAAGAGTGTTCAATAACCAGCCAAGGAACCTCACCTTGCAACGACAGGGCCATACAACCTCCCAATAACACAACTCAAGGTGCAGTGTAACAGGGTCTAGAAAGCTGCACCGCAAGAGATAATAGTGACTCACCAGGAGTGTTCAATAACCAGCCAAAGTACCTCACCTTGCAACGACAGGGCCATACAACCTCCCAATAATACACCTCGAGGTGCAGTGTAACAGGGGCTGGAGAGCTGCACCACAAGAGATAATAGTGACTCACCAAGAGTGTAAAATAACCAACCAAGGTACCTCACCTTGCAACAACAGGGCCATACATCCTCCCAATAACACACCTCAAGGTGCAGTGGAACAGGGTCTCGAAAGCTGCACCCCAAGAGATAATAGTGACTCAGCAAGAGTGTTCAATAACCAGCCAAGGTACCTCACCTTGCAACGACAGGGCCATACAACCTCCCAATAACACACCTCAAGGTGCAGTGTAACAGGGGCTGGAAAGGTACACCACAAGAGATAATAGTGACTCACCAAGAGTGTTCAATAACCAGCCAAGGTACCTCACCTTGCAACGACAGGGCCATACAACCTCCCAATAACACACCTCAAGGTGCAGTGTAACAGGGGCTAGAAAGCTGCACCACAAGAGATAATAGTGACCCACCAAGAGTGTTCAATAACCAGCCAAGGTTCCTCACCTTGAAACGACAGGGCCATACAACCTCCCAATAACACACCTCAAGGTGCAGTGTAACAGGGTCTGGAAAGCTGCACCGCAAGAGATAATAGTGACTCAGTAAGAGTGTTCAATAACCAGCCATGGTACCTCACCTTGCAACGACAGGGCCATACAACCTCCCAATAACACACCTCAAGGTGCAGTGTAACAGGGACTGGAAAGGTACACCGCAAGAGATAATAGTGACTCAGTAAGAGTGTTCAATAACCAGCCATGGTACCTCACCTTGCAACGACAGGGCCCTACAACCTCCCAATAACACACCTCAAGGTGCAGTGTAACAGGGGCTAGAAAGCTGCACCACAAGAGATAATAGTGACCCACCAAGAGTGTTCAATAACCAGCCACGATACCTCACCTTGCAACGACAGGGCCATACAACCTCCCAATAACACACCTCAAGGTGCAGTGTAACAGGGTCTGGAAAGCTGCACCGCAAGAGATAATAGTGACTCAGTAAGAGTGTTCAATAACCAGCCACGGTACCTCACCTTGCAACGACAGGGCCATACAACCTCCCAATAACACACCTCAAGGTGCAGTGTAACAGGGTCTGGAAAGCTGCACCGCAAGAGATAATAGTGACTCAGTAAGAGTGTTCAATAACCAGCCATGGTACCTCACCTTGCAACGACAGGGCCATACAACCTCCCAATAACACACCTCAAGGTGCAGTGTAACAGGGGCTGGAAAGGTACACCACAAGAGATAATAGTGACCCACCAATAGTGTTCAATAACCAGCCAAGGCACCTCACCTTGCCACGACAGTGCCATACAACCTCACAATAACACACCTCAAGGTGCAGTGTAACAGGGTCTGGAAAGCTGCACCGCAAGAGATAATAGTGACTCAGTAAGAGTGTTCAATAACCAGCCATGGTACCTCACCTTGCAACGACAGGGCCATACACCCTCCCAATAACACACCTCAAGGTGCAGTGTAACAGGGCTGGAAAGGTACACCACAAGAGATAATAGTGACTCACCAAGAGTGTTCAATAACCAGCCAAGGTACCTCACCTTGCAACGACAGGGCTATACAACCTCCCAATAACACACCTCAAGGTGCAGTGTAACAGGGGCTAGAAAGCTGCACCACAAGAGATAATAGTGACCCACCAAGAGTGTTCAATAACCAGCCAAGGTACCTCACCTTGAGACGACAGGGCCATACAACCTCCCAATAACACACCTCAAGGTGCAGTGTAACAGGGGCTGGAAAGCTGCACCACAAAAGATAATAGTGACTCACCAAGAGTGTAAAATAACCAACCAAGGTACCTCACCTTGCAACAACAGGGCCATACGACCTCCCAATAACACACCTCAAGGTGCAGTATAACAGGGGCTGGAAAGCTGCATCTCAAGAGATAATAGTGACTCACCAAGAGTGTTCAATAACCAGCCAAGGTTCCTCACCTTGCAATGACAGGGCCATACAACCTCCCAATAACACAACTCAAGGTGCAGTGTAACAGGGTCTGGAAAGCTGCACCGCAAGAGATAATAGTGACTAAGCAAGAGTGTTCAATAACCAGCCAAGGTTCCTCACCTTGCAATGACAGGGCCATACAACCTCCCAATAACACAACTCAAGGTGCAGTGTAACAGGGTCTGGAAAGCTGCACCGCAAGAGATAATAGTGACTAAGCAAGAGTGTTCAATAACCAGCCAAGGTACCTCACCTTGCAACGACAGGGCCATACAACCTCCCAATAACACACCTCAAGGTGCAGTGTAACAGGGTCTGGAAAGCTGCACCGCAAGAGATAATAGTGACTCAGTAAGAGTGTTCAATAACCAGCCATGGTACCTCACCTTGCAACGACAGGGCCATACAACCTCCCAATAACACACCTCAAGGTGCAGTGTAACAGGGGCTGGAAAGGTACACCACAAGAGATAATAGTGACCCACCAAGAGTGTTCAATAACCAGCCAAGGCACCTCACCTTGCCACGACAGTGCCATACAACCTCACAATAACACACCTCAAGGTGCAGTGTAACAGGGTCTGGAAAGCTGCACCGCAAGAGATAATAGTGACTCAGTAAGAGTGTTCAATAACCAGCCATGGTACCTCCCTTTGCAACGACAGGGCCATACAACCTCCCAATAACACACCTCAAGGTGCAGTGTAACAGGGGCTGGAAAGGTACACCACAAGAGATAATAGTGACTCACCAAGAGTGTTAAATAACCAGCCAAGGTACCTCACCTTGCAACGACAGGGCCATACAACCTCCCAATAACACACCTCAAGGTGCAGTGTAACAGGGGCTAGAAAGCTGCACCACAAGAGATAATAGTGACCCACCAAGAGTGTTCAATAACCAGCCAAGGTACCTCACCTTGAAACGACAGGGCCATACAACCTCCCAATAACACACCTCAACGTGCAGTGTGACAGGGGCCGGAAAGCTGCACCACAACAGATAATAGTGACTCACCAAGAGTGTTCAATAACCAGTCAAGGTACCTCACCTTGCAATGACAGGGCCATAAAACCTCTCAATAACACACCTCAAGGTGCAGTGTAGCAGGGGCTAGAAAGCTGCACCACAAAAGATAATAGTGACTCATCAAGAGTGTTCAATAACCAGCCAAGGTACCTCACCTTGCAACGACAGGACCATACAACCTCCCAATAACACTCACCTCACGGTGCAGTGTAACACTAGCTGGAAAGCTGCACCACAAGACATAATAGTGACTCACCAAGAGTGCCCAATAACCATCCAATGTAGCTCACCTTCCAACGACAGGGCCATACAACCTCCCAATAACACAGCTCAAGGTGCAGTGTAACGGGGGCTGGAAAGCTGCACCACAAAATATAATAGTGACTCACCAAGAGTGTTCAATAACCAGCCAAGGTTCCTCACCTTGCAACGACAGGGCAATACAACCTCCCAATAACACACCTCAAGGTGCAGTGTAACAGGGGCTAGAATGCTGCACCACAAAAGATAATAGTGACTCATCAAGAGTGTTCAATAACCAGCCAAGGTACCTCACCTTGCAACGACAGGGCAATACAACCTCCCAATAACACACCTCAAGGTGCAGTGTAACAGGGGCTAGAATGCTGCACCACAAAAGATAATAGTGACTCATCAAGAGTGTTCAATAACCAGCCAAGGTTCCTCACCTTGCAACGACAGGGCAATACAACCTCCCAATAACACACCTCAAGGTGCAGTGTAACAGGGGCTAGAATGCTGCACCACAAAAGGTAATAGTGACTCATCAAGAGTGTTCAATAACCAGCCAAGGTACCTCACCTTGCAACGACAGGGCCATACAACCTCCCAATAACACACCTCAAGGTGCAGTGTAACAGGGGCTGGAAAGCTGCATCACAAAAGATAATAGTGACTCACCAAGAGTGTTCAATAACCAGCCAAGGTTCCTCACCTTGCAACAACAGGGCCATACAACCTCCCAATAACACACCTCAAGGTGCAGTGTAAAAGGGTCTAGAATACTGCACCACAAGAGATAATAGTGACTCACCAAGAGTGTTCAATAACCAGCCAAAGTACCTCACCTTGCAACGACAGGGCCATACAACCTCCCAATAATACACCTCGAGGTGTAGTGTAACAGGGGCTGGAGAGCTGCACCACAAGAGATAATAGTGACTCACCAAGAGTGTAAAATAACCAACCAAGGTACCTCACCTTGCAACAACAGGGCCATACATCCTCCCAATAACACACCTCAAGGTGCAGTGGAACAGGGTCTCGAAAGCTGCACCGCAAGAGATAATAGTGACTCAGCAAGAGTGTTCAATAACCAGCCAAGGTACCTCACCTTGCAACGACAGGGCCATACAACCTCCCAATAACACAACTCAAGGTGCAGTGTAACAGGGGCTGGAAAGGTACACCACAAGAGATAATAGTGACTCACCAAGAGTGTTCAATAACCAGCCAAGGTACCTCACCTTGCAACGACAGGGCCATACAACCTCCCAATAACACACCTCAAGGTGCAGTGTAACAGGGGCTAGAAAGCTGCACCACAAGAGATAATAGTGACCCACCAAGAGTGTTCAATAACCAGCCAAGGTACCTCACCTTGAAACGACAGGGCCATACAACCTCCCAATAACACACCTCAAGGTGCAGTGTAACAGGGTCTGGAAAGCTGCACCGCAAGAGATAATAGTGACTCAGTAAGAGTGTTCAATAACCAGCCATGGTACCTCACCTTGCAACGACAGGGCCATACAACCTCCCAATAACACACCTCAAGGTGCAGTGTAACAGGGACTGGAAAGGTACACCGCAAGAGATAATAGTGACTCAGTAAGAGTGTTCAATAACCAGCCATGGTACCTCACCTTGCAATGACAGGGCCCTACAACCTCCCAATAACACACCTCAAGGTGCAGTGTAACAGGGGCTAGAAAGCTGCACCACAAGAGATAATAGTGACCCACCAAGAGTGTTCAATAACCAGCCACGATACCTCACCTTGCAACGACAGGGCCATACAACCTCCCAATAACACACCTCAAGGTGCAGTGTAACAGGGTCTGGAAAGCTGCACCGCAAGAGATAATAGTGACTCAGTAAGAGTGTTCAATAACCAGCCACGGTACCTCACCTTGCAACGACAGGGCCATACAACCTCCCAATAACACACCTCAAGGTGCAGTGTAACAGGGTCTGGAAAGCTGCACCGCAAGAGATAATAGTGACTCAGTAAGAGTGTTCAATAACCAGCCATGGTACCTCACCTTGCAACGACAGGGCCATACAACCTCCCAATAACACACCTCAAGGTGCAGTGTAACAGGGGCTGGAAAGGTACACCACAAGAGATAATAGTGACCCACCAATAGTGTTCAATAACCAGCCAAGGCACCTCACCTTGCCACGACAGTGCCATACAACCTCACAATAACACACCTCAAGGTGCAGTGTAACAGGGTCTGGAAAGCTGCACCGCAAGCGATAATAGTGACTCAGTAAGAGTGTTCAATAACCAGCCATGGTACCTCACCTTGCAACGACAGGGCCATACACCCTCCCAATAACACACCTCAAGGTGCAGTGTAACAGGGGCTGGAAAGGTACACCACAAGAGATAATAGTGACTCACCAAGAGTGTTCAATAACCAGCCAAGGTACCTCACCTTGCAACGACAGGGCTATACAACCTCCCAATAACACACCTCAAGGTGCAGTGTAACAGGGGCTAGAAAGCTGCACCACAAGAGATAATAGTGACCCACCAAGAGTGTTCAATAACCAGCCAAGGTACCTCACCTTGAGACGACAGGGCCATACAACCTCCCAATAACACACCTCAAGGTGCAGTGTAACAGGGGCTGGAAAGCTGCACCACAAAAGATAATAGTGACTCACCAAGAGTGTAAAATAACCAACCAAGGTACCTCACCTTGCAACAACAGGGCCATACGACCTCCCAATAACACACCTCAAGGTGCAGTATAACAGGGGCTGGAAAGCTGCATCTCAAGAGATAATAGTGACTCACCAAGAGTGTTCAATAACCAGCCAAGGTTCCTCACCTTGCAATGACAGGGCCATACAACCTCCCAATAACACAACTCAAGGTGCAGTGTAACAGGGTCTGGAAAGCTGCACCGCAAGAGATAATAGTGACTAAGCAAGAGTGTTCAATAACCAGCCAAGGTTCCTCACCTTGCAATGACAGGGCCATACAACCTCCCAATAACACAACTCAAGGTGCAGTGTAACAGGGTCTGGAAAGCTGCACCGCAAGAGATAATAGTGACTAAGCAAGAGTGTTCAATAACCAGCCAAGGTACCTCACCTTGCAACGACAGGGCCATACAACCTCCCAATAACACACCTCAAGGTGCAGTGTAACAGGGTCTGGAAAGCTGCACCGCAAGAGATAATAGTGACTCAGTAAGAGTGTTCAATAACCAGCCATGGTACCTCACCTTGCAACGACAGGGCCATACAACCTCCCAATAACACACCTCAAGGTGCAGTGTAACAGGGGCTGGAAAGGTACACCACAAGAGATAATAGTGACCCACCAAGAGTGTTCAATAACCAGCCAAGGCACCTCACCTTGCCACGACAGTGCCATACAACCTCACAATAACACACCTCAAGGTGCAGTGTAACAGGGTCTGGAAAGCTGCACCGCAAGAGATAATAGTGACTCAGTAAGAGTGTTCAATAACCAGCCATGGTACCTCCCTTTGCAACGACAGGGCCATACAACCTCCCAATAACACACCTCAAGGTGCAGTGTAACAGGGGCTGGAAAGGTACACCACAAGAGATAATAGTGACTCACCAAGAGTGTTAAATAACCAGCCAAGGTACCTTACCTTGCAACGACAGGGCCATACAACTTCCCAATAACACACCTCAAGGTGCAGTGTAACAGGGGCTAGAAAGCTGCACCACAAGAGATAATAGTGACCCACCAAGAGTGTTCAATAACCAGCCAAGGTACCTCACCTTGAAACGACAGGGCCATACAACCTCCCAATAACACACCTCAAGGTGCAGTGTGACAGGGGCCGGAAAGCTGCACCACAACAGATAATAGTGACTCACCAAGAGTGTTCAATAACCAGTCAAGGTACCTCACCTTGCAATGACAGGGCCATAAAACCTCTCAATAACACACCTCAAGGTGCAGTGTAGCAGGGGCTAGAAAGCTGCACCACAAAAGATAATAGTGACTCATCAAGAGTGTTCAATAACCAGCCAAGGTACCTCACCTTGCAACGACAGGACCATACAACCTCCCAATAACACTCACCTCACGGTGCAGTGTAACACTAGCTGGAAAGCTGCACCACAAGACATAATAGTGACTCACCAAGAGTGCTCAATAACCATCCAATGTAGCTCACCTTCCAACGACAGGGCCATACAACCTCCCAATAACACAGCTCAAGGTGCAGTGTAACGGGGGCTGGAAAGCTGCACCACAAAATATAATAGTGACTCACCAAGAGTGTTCAATAACCAGCCAAGGTTCCTCACCTTGCAACGACAGGGCAATACAACCTCCCAATAACACACCTCAAGGTGCAGTGTAACAGGGGCTAGAATGCTGCACCACAAAAGGTAATAGTGACTCATCAAGAGTGTTCAATAACCAGCCAAGGTACCTCACCTTGCAACGACAGGGCCATACAACCTCCCAATAACACACCTCAAGGTGCAGTGTAACAGGGGCTGGAAAGCTGCATCACAAAAGATAATAGTGACTCACCAAGAGTGTTCAATAACCAGCCAAGGTTCCTCACCTTGCAACAACAGGGCCATACAACCTCCCAATAACACACCTCAAGGTGCAGTGTAACAGGGGCTGGAGAGCTGCACCACAAGAGATAATAGTGACTCACCAAGAGTGTAAAATAACCAACCAAGGTACCTCACCTTGCAACAACAGGGCCATACATCCTCCCAATAACACACCTCAAGGTGCAGTGGAACAGGGTCTCGAAAGCTGCACCGCAAGAGATAATAGTGACTCAGCAAGAGTGTTCAATAACCAGCCAAGGTACCTCACCTTGCAACGACAGGGCCATACAACCTCCCAATAACACAACTCAAGGTGCAGTGTAACAGGGTATGGAAAGCTGCACCACAAGAGATAATAGTGACTCAGCAAGAGTGTTCAATAACCAGCCAAGGAACCTCACCTTGCAACGACAGGGCCATACAACCTCCCAATAACACAACTCAAGGTGCAGTGTAACAGGGTCTAGAAAGCTGCACCGCAAGAGATAATAGTGACTCACCAAGAGTGTTCAATAACCAGCCAAAGTACCTCACCTTGCAACGACAGGGCCATACAACCTCCCAATAATACACCTCGAGGTGCAGTGTAACAGGGGCTGGAGAGCTGCACCACAAGAGATAATAGTGACTCACCAAGAGTGTAAAATAACCAACCAGGGTACCTCACCTTGCAACAACAGGGCCATACATCCTCCCAATAACACACCTCAAGGTGCAGTGGAACAGGGTCTCGAAAGCTGCACCGCAAGAGATAATAGTGACTCAGCAAGAGTGTTCAATAACCAGCCAAGGTACCTCACCTTGCAACGACAGGGCCATACAACCTCCCAATAACACACCTCAAGGTGCAGTGTAACAGGGGCTGGAAAGGTACACCACAAGAGATAATAGTGACCCACCAATAGTGTTCAATAACCAGCCAAGGCACCTCACCTTGCCACGACAGTGCCATACAACCTCACAATAACACACCTCAAGGTGCAGTGTAACAGGGTCTGGAAAGCTGCACCGCAAGAGATAATAGTGACTCAGTAAGAGTGTTCAATAACCAGCCATGGTACCTCACCTTGCAACGACAGGGCCATACAACCTCCCAATAACACACCTCAAGGTGCAGTGTAACAGGGGCTGGAAAGGTACACCACAAGAGATAATAGTGACCCACCAATAGTGTTCAATAACCAGCCAAGGCACCTCACCTTGCCACTACAGTGCCATACAACCTCACAATAACACACCTCAAGGTGCAGTGTAACAGGGTCTGGAAAGCTGCACCGCAAGAGATAATAGTGACTCAGTAAGAGTGTTCAATAACCAGCCATGGTACCTCACCTTGCAACGACAGGGCCATACAACCTCCCAATAACACACCTCAAGGTGCAGTGTAACAGGGGCTAGAAAGCTGCACCACAAGAGATAATAGTGACCCACCAAGAGTGTTCAATAACCAGCCAAGGTACCTCACCTTGAAACGACAGGGCCATACAACCTCCCAATAACACACCTCAAGGTGCAGTGTAACAGGGTCTGGAAAGCTGCACCGCAAGAGATAATAGTGACTCAGTAAGAGTGTTCAATAACCAGCCATGGTACCTCACCTTGCAACGACAGGGCCATACAACCTCCCAATAACACACCTCAAGGTGCAGTGTAACAGGGGCTAGAAAGCTGCACCACAAGAGATAATAGTGACCCACCAAGAGTGTTCAATAACCAGCCAAGGTACCTCACCTTGCAACGACAGGGCCATACAACCTCCTAATAACACAACTCAAGGTGCAGTGTAACAGGGTATGGAAAGCTGCACCACAAGAGATAATAGTGACTCAGCAAGAGTGTTCAATAACCAGCCAAGGAACCTCACCTTGCAACGACAGGGCCATACAACCTCCCAATAACACACCTCAAGGTGCAGTGGAACAGGGTCTCGAAAGCTGCACCGCAAGAGATAATAGTGACTCAGCAAGAGTGTTCAATAACCAGCCAAGGTACCTCACCTTGCAACGACAGGGCCATACAACCTCCCAATAACACAACTCAAGGTGCAGTGTAACAGGGTATGGAAAGCTGCACCACAAGAGATAATAGTGACTCAGCAAGAGTGTTCAATAACCAGCCAAGGAACCTCACCTTGCAACGACAGGGCCATACAACCTCCCAATAACACAACTCAAGGTGCAGTGTAACAGGGTCTAGAAAGCTGCACCGCAAGAGATAATAGTGACTCACCAAGAGTGTTCAATAACCAGCCAAAGTACCTCACCTTGCAACGACAGGGCCATACAACCTCCCAATAATACACCTCGAGGTGCAGTGTAACAGGGGCTGGAGAGCTGCACCACAAGAGATAATAGTGACTCACCAAGAGTGTAAAATAACCAACCAAGGTACCTCACCTTGCAACAACAGGGCCATACATCCTCCCAATAACACACCTCAAGGTGCAGTGGAACAGGGTCTCGAAAGCTGCACCGCAAGAGATAATAGTGACTCAGCAAGAGTGTTCAATAACCAGCCAAGGTACCTCACCTTGCAACGACAGGGCCATACAACCTCCCAATAACACACCTCAAGGTGCAGTGTAACAGGGGCTGGAAAGGTACACCACAAGAGATAATAGTGACCCACCAATAGTGTTCAATAACCAGCCAAGGCACCTCACCTTGCCACGACAGTGCCATACAACCTCACAATAACACACCTCAAGGTGCAGTGTAACAGGGTCTGGAAAGCTGCACCGCAAGAGATAATAGTGACTCAGTAAGAGTGTTCAATAACCAGCCATGGTACCTCACCTTGCAACGACAGGGCCATACAACCTCCCAATAACACACCTCAAGGTGCAGTGTAACAGGGGCTGGAAAGGTACACCACAAGAGATAATAGTGACCCACCAATAGTGTTCAATAACCAGCCAAGGCACCTCACCTTGCCACGACAGTGCCATACAACCTCACAATAACACACCTCAAGGTGCAGTGTAACAGGGTCTGGAAAGCTGCACCGCAAGAGATAATAGTGACTCAGTAAGAGTGTTCAATAACCAGCCATGGTACCTCACCTTGCAACGACAGGGCCATACAACCTCCCAATAACACACCTCAAGGTGCAGTGTAACAGGGGCTAGAAAGCTTCACCACAAGAGATAATAGTGACCCACCAAGAGTGTTCAATAACCAGCCAAGGTACCTCACCTTGAAACGACAGGGCCATACAACCTCCCAATAACACACCTCAAGGTGCAGTGTAACAGGGTCTGGAAAGCTGCACCGCAAGAGATAATAGTGACTGAGTAAGAGTGTTCAATAACCAGCCATGGTACCTCACCTTGCAACGACAGGGCCATACAACCTCCCAATAACACACCTCAAGGTGCAGTGTAACAGGGACTGGAAAGGTACACCGCAAGAGATAATAGTGACTCAGTAAGAGTGTTCAATAACCAGCCATGGTACCTCACCTTGCAACGACAGGGCCATACATCCTCCCAATAACACACCTCAAGGTGCAGTGGAACAGGGTCTCGAAAGCTGCACCGCAAGAGATAATAGTGACTCAGCAAGAGTGTTCAATAACCAGCCAAGGTACCTCACCTTGCAACGACAGGGCCATACAACCTCCCAATAACACAACTCAAGGTGCAGTGTAACAGGGGCTGGAAAGGTACACCACAAGAGATAATAGTGACTCACCAAGAGTGTTCAATAACCAGCCAAGGTACCTCACCTTGCAACGACAGGGCCATACAACCTCCCAATAACACACCTCAAGGTGCAGTGTAACAGGGGCTAGAAAGCTGCACCACAAGAGATAATAGTGACCCACCAAGAGTGTTCAATAACCAGCCAAGGTACCTCACCTTGAAACGACAGGGCCATACAACCTCCCAATAACACACCTCAAGGTGCAGTGTAACAGGGTCTGGAAAGCTGCACCGCAAGAGATAATAGTGACTCAGTAAGAGTGTTCAATAACCAGCCATGGTACCTCACCTTGCAACGACAGGGCCATACAACCTCCCAATAACACACCTCAAGGTGCAGTGTAACAGGGACTGGAAAGGTACACCGCAAGAGATAATAGTGACTCAGTAAGAGTGTTCAATAACCAGCCATGGTACCTCACCTTGCAATGACAGGGCCCTACAACCTCCCAATAACACACCTCAAGGTGCAGTGTAACAGGGGCTAGAAAGCTGCACCACAAGAGATAATAGTGACCCACCAAGAGTGTTCAATAACCAGCCACGATACCTCACCTTGCAACGACAGGGCCATACAACCTCCCAATAACACACCTCAAGGTGCAGTGTAACAGGGTCTGGAAAGCTGCACCGCAAGAGATAATAGTGACTCAGTAAGAGTGTTCAATAACCAGCCACGGTACCTCACCTTGCAACGACAGGGCCATACAACCTCCCAATAACACACCTCAAGGTGCAGTGTAACAGGGTCTGGAAAGCTGCACCGCAAGAGATAATAGTGACTCAGTAAGAGTGTTCAATAACCAGCCATGGTACCTCACCTTGCAACGACAGGGCCATACAACCTCCCAATAACACACCTCAAGGTGCAGTGTAACAGGGGCTGGAAAGGTACACCACAAGAGATAATAGTGACCCACCAATAGTGTTCAATAACCAGCCAAGGCACCTCACCTTGCCACGACAGTGCCATACAACCTCACAATAACACACCTCAAGGTGCAGTGTAACAGGGTCTGGAAAGCTGCACCGCAAGCGATAATAGTGACTCAGTAAGAGTGTTCAATAACCAGCCATGGTACCTCACCTTGCAACGACAGGGCCATACACCCTCCCAATAACACACCTCAAGGTGCAGTGTAACAGGGACTGGAAAGGTACACCACAAGAGATAATAGTGACTCACCAAGAGTGTTCAATAACCAGCCAAGGTACCTCACCTTGCAACGACAGGGCTATACAACCTCCCAATAACACACCTCAAGGTGCAGTGTAACAGGGGCTAGAAAGCTGCACCACAAGAGATAATAGTGACCCACCAAGAGTGTTCAATAACCAGCCAAGGTACCTCACCTTGAGACGACAGGGCCATACAACCTCCCAATAACACACCTCAAGGTGCAGTGTAACAGGGGCTGGAAAGCTGCACCACAAAAGATAATAGTGACTCACCAAGAGTGTAAAATAACCAACCAAGGTACCTCACCTTGCAACAACAGGGCCATACGACCTCCCAATAACACACCTCAAGGTGCAGTATAACAGGGGCTGGAAAGCTGCATCTCAAGAGATAATAGTGACTCACCAAGAGTGTTCAATAACCAGCCAAGGTTCCTCACCTTGCAATGACAGGGCCATACAACCTCCCAATAACACAACTCAAGGTGCAGTGTAACAGGGTCTGGAAAGCTGCACCGCAAGAGATAATAGTGACTAAGCAAGAGTGTTCAATAACCAGCCAAGGTTCCTCACCTTGCAATGACAGGGCCATACAACCTCCCAATAACACAACTCAAGGTGCAGTGTAACAGGGTCTGGAAAGCTGCACCGCAAGAGATAATAGTGACTAAGCAAGAGTGTTCAATAACCAGCCAAGGTACCTCACCTTGCAACGACAGGGCCATACAACCTCCCAATAACACACCTCAAGGTGCAGTGTAACAGGGTCTGGAAAGCTGCACCGCAAGAGATAATAGTGACTCAGTAAGAGTGTTCAATAACCAGCCATGGTACCTCACCTTGCAACGACAGGGCCATACAACCTCCCAATAACACACCTCAAGGTGCAGTGTAACAGGGGCTGGAAAGGTACACCACAAGAGATAATAGTGACCCACCAAGAGTGTTCAATAACCAGCCAAGGCACCTCACCTTGCCACGACAGTGCCATACAACCTCACAATAACACACCTCAAGGTGCAGTGTAACAGGGTCTGGAAAGCTGCACCGCAAGAGATAATAGTGACTCAGTAAGAGTGTTCAATAACCAGCCATGGTACCTCCCTTTGCAACGACAGGGCCATACAACCTCCCAATAACACACCTCAAGGTGCAGTGTAACAGGGGCTGGAAAGGTACACCACAAGAGATAATAGTGACTCACCAAGAGTGTTAAATAACCAGCCAAGGTACCTCACCTTGCAACGACAGGGCCATACAACTTCCCAATAACACACCTCAAGGTGCAGTGTAACAGGGGCTAGAAAGCTGCACCACAAGAGATAATAGTGACCCACCAAGAGTGTTCAATAACCAGCCAAGGTACCTCACCTTGAAACGACAGGGCCATACAACCTCCCAATAACACACCTCAAGGTGCAGTGTGACAGGGGCCGGAAAGCTGCACCACAACAGATAATAGTGACTCACCAAGAGTGTTCAATAACCAGTCAAGGTACCTCACCTTGCAATGACAGGGCCATAAAACCTCTCAATAACACACCTCAAGGTGCAGTGTAGCAGGGGCTAGAAAGCTGCACCACAAAAGATAATAGTGACTCATCAAGAGTGTTCAATAACCAGCCAAGGTACCTCACCTTGCAACGACAGGACCATACAACCTCCCAATAACACTCACCTCACGGTGCAGTGTAACACTAGCTGGAAAGCTGCACCACAAGACATAATAGTGACTCACCAAGAGTGCTCAATAACCATCCAATGTAGCTCACCTTCCAACGACAGGGCCATACAACCTCCCAATAACACAGCTCAAGGTGCAGTGTAACGGGGGCTGGAAAGCTGCACCACAAAATATAATAGTGACTCACCAAGAGTGTTCAATAACCAGCCAAGGTTCCTCACCTTGCAACGACAGGGCAATACAACCTCCCAATAACACACCTCAAGGTGCAGTGTAACAGGGGCTAGAATGCTGCACCACAAAAGGTAATAGTGACTCATCAAGAGTGTTCAATAACCAGCCAAGGTACCTCACCTTGCAACGACAGGGCCATACAACCTCCCAATAACACACCTCAAGGTGCAGTGTAACAGGGGCTGGAAAGCTGCATCACAAAAGATAATAGTGACTCACCAAGAGTGTTCAATAACCAGCCAAGGTTCCTCACCTTGCAACAACAGGGCCATACAACCTCCCAATAACACACCTCAAGGTGCAGTGTAACAGGGGCTGGAGAGCTGCACCACAAGAGATAATAGTGACTCACCAAGAGTGTAAAATAACCAACCAAGGTACCTCACCTTGCAACAACAGGGCCATACATCCTCCCAATAACACACCTCAAGGTGCAGTGGAACAGGGTCTCGAAAGCTGCACCGCAAGAGATAATAGTGACTCAGCAAGAGTGTTCAATAACCAGCCAAGGTACCTCACCTTGCAACGACAGGGCCATACAACCTCCCAATAACACAACTCAAGGTGCAGTGTAACAGGGTATGGAAAGCTGCACCACAAGAGATAATAGTGACTCAGCAAGAGTGTTCAATAACCAGCCAAGGAACCTCACCTTGCAACGACAGGGCCATACAACCTCCCAATAACACAACTCAAGGTGCAGTGTAACAGGGTCTAGAAAGCTGCACCGCAAGAGATAATAGTGACTCACCAAGAGTGTTCAATAACCAGCCAAAGTACCTCACCTTGCAACGACAGGGCCATACAACCTCCCAATAATACACCTCGAGGTGCAGTGTAACAGGGGCTGGAGAGCTGCACCACAAGAGATAATAGTGACTCACCAAGAGTGTAAAATAACCAACCAGGGTACCTCACCTTGCAACAACAGGGCCATACATCCTCCCAATAACACACCTCAAGGTGCAGTGGAACAG
Organism: Ambystoma mexicanum; assembly: GCF_040938575.1. Classification (NCBI taxonomy): domain Eukaryota; kingdom Metazoa; phylum Chordata; class Amphibia; order Caudata; family Ambystomatidae; genus Ambystoma; species Ambystoma mexicanum. The sequence continues at coordinate 61,282 of NW_027182508.1, read as the reverse complement.
GGTCTCGAAAGCTGCACCGCAAGAGATAATAGTGACTCAGCAAGAGTGTTCAATAACCAGCCAAGGTACCTCACCTTGCAACGACAGGGCCATACAACCTCCCAATAACACACCTCAAGGTGCAGTGTAACAGGGGCTGGAAAGGTACACCACAAGAGATAATAGTGACCCACCAATAGTGTTCAATAACCAGCCAAGGCACCTCACCTTGCCACGACAGTGCCATACAACCTCACAATAACACACCTCAAGGTGCAGTGTAACAGGGTCTGGAAAGCTGCACCGCAAGAGATAATAGTGACTCAGTAAGAGTGTTCAATAACCAGCCATGGTACCTCACCTTGCAACGACAGGGCCATACAACCTCCCAATAACACACCTCAAGGTGCAGTGTAACAGGGGCTGGAAAGGTACACCACAAGAGATAATAGTGACCCACCAATAGTGTTCAATAACCAGCCAAGGCACCTCACCTTGCCACTACAGTGCCATACAACCTCACAATAACACACCTCAAGGTGCAGTGTAACAGGGTCTGGAAAGCTGCACCGCAAGAGATAATAGTGACTCAGTAAGAGTGTTCAATAACCAGCCATGGTACCTCACCTTGCAACGACAGGGCCATACAACCTCCCAATAACACACCTCAAGGTGCAGTGTAACAGGGGCTAGAAAGCTGCACCACAAGAGATAATAGTGACCCACCAAGAGTGTTCAATAACCAGCCAAGGTACCTCACCTTGAAACGACAGGGCCATACAACCTCCCAATAACACACCTCAAGGTGCAGTGTAACAGGGTCTGGAAAGCTGCACCGCAAGAGATAATAGTGACTCAGTAAGAGTGTTCAATAACCAGCCATGGTACCTCACCTTGCAACGACAGGGCCATACAACCTCCCAATAACACACCTCAAGGTGCAGTGTAACAGGGGCTAGAAAGCTGCACCACAAGAGATAATAGTGACCCACCAAGAGTGTTCAATAACCAGCCAAGGTACCTCACCTTGCAACGACAGGGCCATACAACCTCCTAATAACACAACTCAAGGTGCAGTGTAACAGGGTATGGAAAGCTGCACCACAAGAGATAATAGTGACTCAGCAAGAGTGTTCAATAACCAGCCAAGGAACCTCACCTTGCAACGACAGGGCCATACAACCTCCCAATAACACACCTCAAGGTGCAGTGGAACAGGGTCTCGAAAGCTGCACCGCAAGAGATAATAGTGACTCAGCAAGAGTGTTCAATAACCAGCCAAGGTACCTCACCTTGCAACGACAGGGCCATACAACCTCCCAATAACACAACTCAAGGTGCAGTGTAACAGGGTATGGAAAGCTGCACCACAAGAGATAATAGTGACTCAGCAAGAGTGTTCAATAACCAGCCAAGGAACCTCACCTTGCAACGACAGGGCCATACAACCTCCCAATAACACAACTCAAGGTGCAGTGTAACAGGGTCTAGAAAGCTGCACCGCAAGAGATAATAGTGACTCACCAAGAGTGTTCAATAACCAGCCAAAGTACCTCACCTTGCAACGACAGGGCCATACAACCTCCCAATAATACACCTCGAGGTGCAGTGTAACAGGGGCTGGAGAGCTGCACCACAAGAGATAATAGTGACTCACCAAGAGTGTAAAATAACCAACCAAGGTACCTCACCTTGCAACAACAGGGCCATACATCCTCCCAATAACACACCTCAAGGTGCAGTGGAACAGGGTCTCGAAAGCTGCACCGCAAGAGATAATAGTGACTCAGCAAGAGTGTTCAATAACCAGCCAAGGTACCTCACCTTGCAACGACAGGGCCATACAACCTCCCAATAACACACCTCAAGGTGCAGTGTAACAGGGGCTGGAAAGGTACACCACAAGAGATAATAGTGACCCACCAATAGTGTTCAATAACCAGCCAAGGCACCTCACCTTGCCACGACAGTGCCATACAACCTCACAATAACACACCTCAAGGTGCAGTGTAACAGGGTCTGGAAAGCTGCACCGCAAGAGATAATAGTGACTCAGTAAGAGTGTTCAATAACCAGCCATGGTACCTCACCTTGCAACGACAGGGCCATACAACCTCCCAATAACACACCTCAAGGTGCAGTGTAACAGGGGCTGGAAAGGTACACCACAAGAGATAATAGTGACCCACCAATAGTGTTCAATAACCAGCCAAGGCACCTCACCTTGCCACGACAGTGCCATACAACCTCACAATAACACACCTCAAGGTGCAGTGTAACAGGGTCTGGAAAGCTGCACCGCAAGAGATAATAGTGACTCAGTAAGAGTGTTCAATAACCAGCCATGGTACCTCACCTTGCAACGACAGGGCCATACAACCTCCCAATAACACACCTCAAGGTGCAGTGTAACAGGGGCTAGAAAGCTTCACCACAAGAGATAATAGTGACCCACCAAGAGTGTTCAATAACCAGCCAAGGTACCTCACCTTGAAACGACAGGGCCATACAACCTCCCAATAACACACCTCAAGGTGCAGTGTAACAGGGTCTGGAAAGCTGCACCGCAAGAGATAATAGTGACTGAGTAAGAGTGTTCAATAACCAGCCATGGTACCTCACCTTGCAACGACAGGGCCATACAACCTCCCAATAACACACCTCAAGGTGCAGTGTAACAGGGACTGGAAAGGTACACCGCAAGAGATAATAGTGACTCAGTAAGAGTGTTCAATAACCAGCCATGGTACCTCACCTTGCAACGACAGGGCCCTACAACCTCCCAATAACACACCTCAAGGTGCAGTGTAACAGGGGCTAGAAAGCTGCACCACAAGAGATAATAGTGACCCACCAAGAGTGTTCAATAACCAGCCACGATACCTCACCTTGCAACGACAGGGCCATACAACCTCCCAATAACACACCTCAAGGTGCAGTGTAACAGGGTCTGGAATGCTGCACCGCAAGAGATAATAGTGACTCAGTAAGAGTGTTCAATAACCAGCCACGGTACCTCACCTTGCAACGACAGGGCCATACAACCTCCCAATAACACACCTCAAGGTGCAGTGTAACAGGGTCTGGAAAGCTGCACCGCAAGAGATAATAGTGACTCAGTAAGAGTGTTCAATAACCAGCCATGGTACCTCACCTTGCAACGACAGGGCCATACAACCTCCCAATAACACACCTCAAGGTGCAGTGTAACAGGGGCTGGAAAGGTACACCACAAGAGATAATAGTGACCCACCAATAGTGTTCAATAACCAGCCAAGGCACCTCACCTTGCCACGACAGTGCCATACAACCTCACAATAACACACCTCAAGGTGCAGTGTAACAGGGTCTGGAAAGCTGCACCGCAAGAGATAATAGTGACTCAGTAAGAGTGTTCAATAACCAGCCACGGTACCTCACCTTGCAACGACAGGGCCATACAACCTCCCAATAACACACCTCAAGGTGCAGTGTAACAGGGTCTGGAAAGCTGCACCGCAAGAGATAATAGTGACTCAGTAAGAGTGTTCAATAACCAGCCATGGTACCTCACCTTGCAACGACAGGGCCATACACCCTCCCAATAACACACCTCAAGGTGCAGTGTAACAGGGGCTGGAAAGGTACACCACAAGAGATAATAGTGACTCACCAAGAGTGTTCAATAACCAGCCAAGGTACCTCACCTTGCAACGACAGGGCCATACAACCTCCCAATAACACACCTCAAGGTGCAGTGTAACAGGGGCTAGAAAGCTGCACCACAAGAGATAATAGTGACCCACCAAGAGTGTTCAATAACCAGCCAAGGTACCTCACCTTGAGACGACAGGGCCATACAACCTCCCAATAACACACCTCAAGGTGCAGTGTAACAGGGGCTGGAAAGCTGCACCACAAAAGGTAATAGTGACTCACCAAGAGTGTAAAATAACCAACCAAGGTACCTCACCTTGCAACAACAGGGCCATACGACCACCCAATAACACACCTCAAGGTGCAGTGTAACAGGGTCTGGAAAGCTGCACCGCAAGAGATAATAGTGACTCAGTAAGAGTGTTCAATAACCAGCCACGGTACCTCACCTTGCAACGACAGGGCCATACAACCTCCCAATAACACACCTCAAGGTGCAGTGTAACAGGGTCTGGAAAGCTGCACCGCAAGAGATAATAGTGACTCAGTAAGAGTGTTCAATAACCAGCCATGGTACCTCACCTTGCAACGACAGGGCCATACACCCTCCCAATAACACACCTCAAGGTGCAGTGTAACAGGGGCTGGAAAGGTACACCACAAGAGATAATAGTGACTCACCAAGAGTGTTCAATAACCAGCCAAGGTACCTCACCTTGCAACGACAGGGCCATACAACCTCCCAATAACACACCTCAAGGTGCAGTGTAACAGGGGCTAGAAAGCTGCACCACAAGAGATAATAGTGACCCACCAAGAGTGTTCAATAACCAGCCAAGGTACCTCACCTTGAGACGACAGGGCCATACAACCTCCCAATAACACACCTCAAGGTGCAGTGTAACAGGGGCTGGAAAGCTGCACCACAAAAGGTAATAGTGACTCACCAAGAGTGTAAAATAACCAACCAAGGTACCTCACCTTGCAACAACAGGGCCATACGACCACCCAATAACACACCTCAAGGTGCAGTATAACAGGGGCTGGAAAGCTGCATCTCAAGAGATAATAGTGACTAAGCAAGAGTGTTCAATAACCAGCCAAGGTACCTCACCTTGCAACGACAGGGCCATACAACCTCCCAATAACACACCTCAAGGTGCAGTGTAACAGGGTCTGGAAAGCTGCACCGCAAGAGATAATAGTGACTCAGTAAGAGTGTTCAATAACGAGCCATGGTACCTCACCTTGCAACGACAGGGCCATACAACCTCCCAATAACACACCTCAAGGTGCAGTGTAACAGAGGCTGGAAAGGTACACCACAAGATATAATAGTGACCCACCAAGAGTGTTCAATAACCAGCCAAGGCACCTCACCTTGCCACGACAGTGCCATACAACCTCACAATAACACACCTCAAGGTGCAGTGTAACAGGGTCTGGAAAGCTGCACCGCAAGAGATAATAGTGACTCAGTAAGAGTGTTCAATAACCAGCCATGGTACCTCACTTTGCAACGACAGGGCCATACAACCTCCCAATAACACACCTCAAGGTGCAGTGTAACAGGGGCTGGAAAGGTACACCACAAGAGATAATAGTGACTCACCAAGAGTGTTAAATAACCAGCCAAGGTACCTCACCTTGCAACGACAGGGCCATACAACCTCCCAATAACACACCTCAAGGTGCAGTGTAACAGGGGCTAGAAAGCTGCACCACAAGAGATAATAGTGACCCACCAAGAGTGTTCAATAACCAGCCAAGGTACCTCACCTTGAAACGACAGGGCCATACAACCACCCAATAACACACCTCAAGGTGCAGTATAACAGGGGCTGGAAAGCTGCATCTCAAGAGATAATAGTGACTAAGCAAGAGTGTTCAATAACCAGCCAAGGTACCTCACCTTGCAACGACAGGGCCATACAACCTCCCAATAACACACCTCAAGGTGCAGTGTAACAGGGTCTGGAAAGCTGCACCGCAAGAGATAATAGTGACTCAGTAAGAGTGTTCAATAACGAGCCATGGTACCTCACCTTGCAACGACAGGGCCATACAACCTCCCAATAACACACCTCAAGGTGCAGTGTAACAGAGGCTGGAAAGGTACACCACAAGATATAATAGTGACCCACCAAGAGTGTTCAATAACCAACCAAGGCACCTCACCTTGCCACGACAGTGCCATACAACCTCACAATAACACACCTCAAGGTGCAGTGTAACAGGGTCTGGAAAGCTGCACCGCAAGAGATAATAGTGACTCAGTAAGAGTGTTCAATAACCAGCCATGGTACCTCACTTTGCAACGACAGGGCCATACAACCTCCCAATAACACACCTCAAGGTGCAGTGTAACAGGGGCTGGAAAGGTACACCACAAGAGATAATAGTGACTCACCAAGAGTGTTAAATAACCAGCCAAGGTACCTCACCTTGCAACGACAGGGCCATACAACCTCCCAATAACACACCTCAAGGTGCAGTGTAACAGGGGCTAGAAAGCTGCACCACAAGAGATAATAGTGACCCACCAAGAGTGTTCAATAACCAGCCAAGGTACCTCACCTTGAAACGACAGGGCCATACAACCTCCCAATAACACACCTCAAGGTGCAGTGTGACAGGGGCCGGAAAGCTGCACCACAACAGATAATAGTGACTCACCAAGAGTGTTCAATAACCAGTCAAGGTACCTCACCTTGCAACGACAGGGCCATAAAACCTCCCAATAACACACCTCAAGGTGCAGTGTAGCAGGGGCTAGAAAGCTGCACCACAAAAGATAATAGTGACCCACCAAGAGTGTTCAATAACCAGCCAAGGTACCTCACCTTGAGACGACAGGGCCATACAACCTCCCAATAACACACCTCAAGGTGCAGTGTAACAGGGGCTGGAAAGCTGCACCACAAAAGATAATAGTGACTCACCAAGAGTGTAAAATAACCAACCAAGGTACCTCACCTTGCAACAACAGGGCCATACGACCTCCCAATAACACACCTCAAGGTGCAGTATAACAGGGGCTGGAAAGCTGCATCTCAAGAGATAATAGTGACTAAGCAAGAGTGTTCAATAACCAGCCAAGGTACCTCACCTTGCAACGACAGGGCCATACAACCTCCCAATAACACACCTCAAGGTGCAGTGTAACAGGGTCTGGATAGCTGCACCGCAAGAGATAATAGTGACTCAGTAAGAGTGTTCAATAACGAGCCATGGTACCTCACCTTGCAACGACAGGGCCATACAACCTCCCAATAACACACCTCAAGGTGCAGTGTAACAGGGGCTGGAAAGGTACACCACAAGAGATAATAGTGACCCACCAAGAGTGTTCAATAACCAGCCAAGGCACCTCACCTTGCCACGACAGTGCCATACAACCTCACAATAACACACCTCAAGGTGCAGTGTAACAGGGTTTGGAAAGCTGCACCGCAAGAGATAATAGTGACTCAGTAAGAGTGTTCAATAACCAGCCATGGTACCTCACTTTGCAACGACAGGGCCATACAACCTCCCAATAACACACCTCAAGGTGCAGTGTAACAGGGGCTGGAAAGGTACACCACAAGAGATAATAGTGACTCACCAAGAGTGTTAAATAACCAGCCAAGGTACCTCACCTTGCAACGACAGGGCCATACAACCTCCCAATAACACACCTCAAGGTGCAGTGTAACAGGGGCTAGAAAGCTGCACCACAAGAGATAATAGTGACCCACCAAGAGTGTTCAATAACCAGCCAAGGTACCTCACCTTGAAACGACAGGGCCATACAACCTCCCAATAACACACCTCAAGGTGCAGTGTGACAGGGGCCGGAAAGCTGCACCACAACAGATAATAGTGACTCACCAAGAGTGTTCAATAACCAGTCAAGGTACCTCACCTTGCAACGACAGGGGCATAAAACCTCCCAATAACACACCTCAAGGTGCAGTGTAGCAGGGGCTAGAAAGCTGCACCACAAAAGATAATAGTGACTCATCAAGAGTGTTCAATAACCAGCCAAGGTACCTCACCTTGCAACGACAGGACCATACAACCTCCCAATAACACTCACCTCACGGTGCAGTGTAACACTAGCTGGAAAGCTGCACCACAAGACATAATAGTGACTCACCAAGAGTGCTCAATAACCATCCAATGTAGCTCACCTTCCAACGACAGGGCCATACAACCTCCCAATAACACAGCTCAAGGTGCAGTGTAACGGGGGCTGGAAAGCTGCACCACAAAATATAATAGTGACTCACCAAGAGTGTTCAATAACCAGCCAAGGTTCCTCACCTTGCAACGACAGGGCAATACAACCTCCCAATAACACACCTCAAGGTGCAGTGTAACAGGGGCTAGAATGCTGCACCACAAAAGATAATAGTGACTCATCAAGAGTGTTCAATAACCAGCCAAGGTACCTCACCTTGCAACGACAGGACCATACAACCTCCCAATAACACTCACCTCACGGTGCAGTGTAACACTAGCTGGAAAGCTACACCACAAGACATAATAGTGACTCACCAAGAGTGCTCAATAACCATCCAATGTAGCTCACCTTCCAACGACAGGGCCATACAACCTTCCAATAACACAGCTCAAGGTGCAGTGTAACGGGGGCTGGAAAGCTGCACCACAAAATATAATAGTGACTCACCAAGAGTGTTCAATAACCAGCCAAGGTTCCTCACCTTGCAACGACAGGGTAATACAACCTCCCAATAACACACCTCAAGGTGCAGTGTAGCAGGGGCTAGAATGCTGCACCACAAAAGATAATAGTGACTCATCAAGAGTGTTCAATAACCAGCCAAGGTACCTCACCTTGCAACGACAGGGCCATACAACCTCCCAATAACACACCTCAAGGTGCAGTGTAACAGGGGCTGGAAAGCTGCATCACAAAAGATAATAGTGACTCACCAAGAGTGTTCAATAACCAGCCAAGGTTCCTCACCTTGCAACAACAGGGCCATACAACCTCCCAATAACACACCTCAAGGTGCAGTGTAAAAGGGTCTAGAATACTGCACCACAAGAGATAATAGTGACTCACCAAGAGTGTTCAATAACCAGCCAAAGTACCTCACCTTGCAACGACAGGGCCATACAACCTCCCAATAATACACCTCGAGGTGCAGTGTAACAGGGGCTGGAGAGCTGCACCACAAGAGATAATAGTGACTCACCAAGAGTGTAAAATAACCAACCAAGGTACCTCACCTTGCAACAACAGGGCCATACATCCTCCCAATAACACACCTCAAGGTGCAGTGGAACAGAGTCTCGAAAGCTGCACCGCAAGAGATAATAGTGACTCAGCAAGAGTGTTCAATAACCAGCCAAGGTACCTCACCTTGCAACGACAGGGCCATACAACCTCCCAATAACACAACTCAAGGTGCAGTGTAACAGGGTATGGAAAGCTGCACCACAAGAGATAATAGTGACTCAGCAAGAGTGTTCAATAACCAGCCAAGGAACCTCACCTTGCAACGACAGGGCCATACAACCTCCCAATAACACAACTCAAGGTGCAGTGTAACAGGGTCTAGAAAGCTGCACCGCAAGAGATAATAGTGACTCACCAAGAGTGTTCAATAACCAGCCAAAGTACCTCACCTTGCAACGACAGGGCCATACAACCTCCCAATAATACACCTCGAGGTGCAGTGTAACAGGGGCTGGAGAGCTGCACCACAAGAGATAATAGTGACTCACCAAGAGTGTAAAATAACCAACCAAGGTACCTCACCTTGCAACAACAGGGCCATACATCCTCCCAATAACACACCTCAAGGTGCAGTGGAACAGGGTCTCGAAAGCTGCACCGCAAGAGATAATAGTGACTCAGCAAGAGTGTTCAATAACCAGCCAAGGTACCTCACCTTGCAACGACAGGGCCATACAACCTCCCAATAACACACCTCAAGGTGCAGTGTAACAGGGGCTGGAAAGGTACACCACAAGAGATAATAGTGACCCACCAATAGTGTTCAATAACCAGCCAAGGCACCTCACCTTGCCACGACAGTGCCATACAACCTCACAATAACACACCTCAAGGTGCAGTGTAACAGGGTCTGGAAAGCTGCACCGCAAGAGATAATAGTGACTCAGTAAGAGTGTTCAATAACCAGCCATGGTACCTCACCTTGCAACGACAGGGCCATACAACCTCCCAATAACACACCTCAAGGTGCAGTGTAACAGGGGCTGGAAAGGTACACCACAAGAGATAATAGTGACTCACCAAGAGTGTTCAATAACCAGCCAAGGTACCTCACCTTGCAACGACAGGGCCATACAACCTCCCAATAACACACCTCAAGGTGCAGTGTAACAGGGGCTAGAAAGCTGCACCACAAGAGATAATAGTGACCCACCAAGAGTGTTCAATAACCAGCCAAGGTACCTCACCTTGAGACGACAGGGCCATACAACCTCCCAATAACACACCTCAAGGTGCAGTGTAACAGGGGCTGGAAAGCTGCACCACAAAAGATAATAGTGACTCACCAAGAGTGTAAAATAACCAACCAAGGTACCTCACCTTGCAACAACAGGGCCATACGACCTCCCAATAACACACCTCAAGGTGCAGTATAACAGGGGCTGGAAAGCTGCATCTCAAGAGATAATAGTGACTCACCAAGAGTGTTCAATAACCAGCCAAGGTTCCTCACCTTGCAATGACAGGGCCATACAACCTCCCAATAACACAACTCAAGGTGCAGTGTAACAGGGTCTGGAAAGCTGCACCGCAAGAGATAATAGTGACTAAGCAAGAGTGTTCAATAACCAGCCAAGGTACCTCACCTTGCAACGACAGGGCCATACAACCTCCCAATAACACACCTCAAGGTGCAGTGTAACAGGGTCTGGAAAGCTGCACCGCAAGAGATAATAGTGAGTCAGTAAGAGTGTTCAATAACCAGCCATGGTACCTCACCTTGCAACGACAGGGCCATACAACCTCCCAATAACACACCTCAAGGTGCAGTGTAACAGGGGCTGGAAAGGTACACCACAAGAGATAATAGTGACCCACCAAGAGTGTTCAATAACCAGCCAAGGCACCTCACCTTGCCACGACAGTGCCATACAACCTCACAATAACACACCTCAAGGTGCAGTGTAACAGGGTCTGGAAAGCTGCACCGCAAGAGATAATAGTGACTCAGTAAGAGTGTTCAATAACCAGCCATGGTACCTCACCTTGCAACGACAGGGCCATACAACCTCCCAATAACACAACTCAAGGTGCAGTGTAACAGGGTATGGAAAGCTGCACCACAAGAGATAATAGTGACTCAGCAAGAGTGTTCAATAACCAGCCAAGGAACCTCACCTTGCAACGACAGGGCCATACAACCTCCCAATAACACAACTCAAGGTGCAGTGTAACAGGGTATGGAAAGCTGCACCACAAGAGATAATAGTGACTCAGCAAGAGTGTTCAATAACCAGCCAAGGAACCTCACCTTGCAACGACAGGGCCATACAACCTCCCAATAACACAACTCAAGGTGCAGTGTAACAGGGTCTAGAAAGCTGCACCGCAAGAGATAATAGTGACTCACCAAGAGTGTTCAATAACCAGCCAAAGTACCTCACCTTGCAACGACAGGGCCATACAACCTCCCAATAATACACCTCGAGGTGCAGTGTAACAGGGGCTGGAGAGCTGCACCACAAGAGATAATAGTGACTCACCAAGAGTGTAAAATAACCAACCAAGGTACCTCACCTTGCAACAACAGGGCCATACATCCTCCCAATAACACACCTCAAGGTGCAGTGGAACAGGGTCTCGAAAGCTGCACCGCAAGAGATAATAGTGACTCAGCAAGAGTGTTCAATAACCAGCCAAGGTACCTCACCTTGCAACGACAGGGCCATACAACCTCCCAATAACACACCTCAAGGTGCAGTGTAACAGGGGCTGGAAAGGTACACCACAAGAGATAATAGTGACCCACCAATAGTGTTCAATAACCAGCCAAGGCACCTCACCTTGCCACGACAGTGCCATACAACCTCACAATAACACACCTCAAGGTGCAGTGTAACAGGGTCTGGAAAGCTGCACCGTAAGAGATAATAGTGACTCAGTAAGAGTGTTCAATAACCAGCCATGGTACCTCACCTTGCAACGACAGGGCCATACAACCTCCCAATAACACACCTCAAGGTGCAGTGTAACAGGGGCTGGAAAGGTACACCACAAGAGATAATAGTGACTCACCAAGAGTGTTCAATAACCAGCCAAGGTACCTCACCTTGCAACGACAGGGCCATACAACCTCCCAATAACACACCTCAAGGTGCAGTGTAACAGGGGCTAGAAAGCTGCACCACAAGAGTTAATAGTGACCCACCAAGAGTGTTCAATAACCAGCCAAGGTACCTCACCTTGAGACGACAGGGCCATACAACCTCCCAATAACACACCTCAAGGTGCAGTGTAACAGGGGCTGGAAAGCTGCACCACAAAAGATAATAGTGACTCACCAAGAGTGTAAAATAACCAACCAAGGTACCTCACCTTGCAACAACAGGGCCATACGACCTCCCAATAACACACCTCAAGGTGCAGTATAACAAGGGCTGGAAAGCTGCATCTCAAGAGATAATAGTGACTCACCAAGAGTGTTCAATAACCAGCCAAGGTTCCTCACCTTGCAATGACAGGGCCATACAACCTCCCAATAACACAACTCAAGGTGCAGTGTAACAGGGTCTGGAAAGCTGCACCGCAAGAGATAATAGTGACTAAGCAAGAGTGTTCAATAACCAGCCAAGGTACCTCACCTTGCAACGACAGGGCCATACAACCTCCCAATAACACACCTCAAGGTGCAGTGTAACAGGGTCTGAAAAGCTGCACCGCAAGAGATAATAGTGACTCAGTAAGAGTGTTCAATAACCAGCCATGGTACCTCACCTTGCAACGACAGGGCCATACAACCTCCCAATAACACACCTCAAGGTGCAGTGTAACAGGGGCTGGAAAGGTACACCACAAGAGATAATAGTGACCCACCAAGAGTGTTCAATAACCAGCCAAGGCACCTCACCTTGCCACGACAGTGCCATACAACCTCACAATAACACACCTCAAGGTGCAGTGTAACAGGGTCTGGAAAGCTGCACCGCAAGAGATAATAGTGACTCAGTAAGAGTGTTCAATAACCAGCCATGGTACCTCACTTTGCAACGACAGGGCCATGCAACCTCCCAATAACACACCTCAAGGTGCAGTGTAACAGGGGCTGGAAAGGTACACCACAAGAGATAATAGTGACTCACCAAGAGTGTTAAATAACCAGCCAAGGTACCTCACCTTGCAACGACAGGGCCATACAACCTCCCAATAACACACCTCAAGGTGCAGTGTAACAGGGGCTAGAAAGCTGCACCACAAGAGATAATAGTGACCCACCAAGAGTGTTCAATAACCAGCCAAGGTACCTCACCTTGAAACGACAGGGCCATACAACCTCCCAATAACACACCTCAAGGTGCAGTGTGACAGGGGCCGGAAAGCTGCACCACAACAGATAATAGTGACTCACCAAGAGTGTTCAATAACCAGTCAAGGTACCTCACCTTACAACGACAGGGCCATAAAACCTCCCAATAACACACCTCAAGGTGCAGTGTAGCAGGGGCTAGAAAGCTGCACCACAAAAGATAATAGTGACTCATCAAGAGTGTTCAATAACCAGCCAAGGTACCTCACCTTGCAACGACAGGACCATACAACCTCCCAATAACACTCACCTCACGGTGCAGTGTAACACTAGCTGGAAAGCTGCACCACAAGACATAATAGTGACTCACCAAGAGTGCTCAATAACCATCCAATGTAGCTCACCTTCCAACGACAGGGCCATACAACCTCCCAATAACACAGCTCAAGGTGCAGTGTAACGGGGGCTGGAAAGCTGCACCACAAAATATAATAGTGACTCACCAAGAGTGTTCAATAACCAGCCAAGGTTCCTCACCTTGCAACGACAGGGCAATACAACCTCCCAATAACACACCTCAAGGTGCAGTGTAACAGGGGCTAGAATGCTGCACCACAAAAGATAATAGTGACTCATCAAGAGTGTTCAATAACCAGCCAAGGTACCTCACCTTGCAACGACAGGGCCATACCAGCTCCCAATAACACACCTCAAGGTGCAGTGTAACAGGGGCTGGAAAGCTGCATCACAAAAGATAATAGTGACTCACCAAGAGTGTTCAATAACCAGCCAAGGTTCCTCACCTTGCAACAACAGGGCCATACAACCTCCCAATAACACAACTCAAGGTGCAGTGTAAAAGGGGCTAGAATACTGCACCACAAGAGATAATAGTGACTCACCAAGAGTGTTCAATAACCAGCCAAAGTACCTCACCTTGCAACGACAGGGCCATACAACCTCCCAATAATACACCTCGAGGTGCAGTGTAACAGGGGCTGGACAGCTGCACCACAAGAGATAATAGTGACTCACCAAGAGTGTAAAATAACCAACCAAGGTACCTCACCTTGCAACAACACGGCCATACATCCTCCCAATAACACACCTCAAGGTGCAGTGTAACAGGGTCTGGAAAGCTGCACCGCAAGAGATAATAGTGACTCAGCAAGAGTGTTCAATAACCAGCCAAGGTACCTCACCTTGCAACGACAGGGCCATACAACCTCCCAATAACACACCTCAAGGTGCAGTGTAACAGGGTCTGGAAAGCTGCACCACAAGAGATAATAGTGACTCAGCAAGAGTGTTCAATAACCAGCCAAGGAACCTCACCTTGCAACGACAGGGCCATACAACCTCCCAATAGCACAACTCAAGGTGCAGTGTAACAGGGTCTGGAAAGCTGCACCGCAAGAGATAATAGTGACTCAGCAAGAGTGTTCAATAACCAGCCAAGGTACCTCACCTTGCAACGACAGGGCCATACAACCTCCCAATAACACACCAAGGTGCAGTGTAACAGGGGCTGGAAAGCTGCATCACAAGAGATAACAGTGACTCATCAAGAGTGTTCAATAACCAGCCAAGGTACCTCACCTTGCAACGACAGGACCATACAACCGCCCAATAACACACCTCAAGGTACAGTGTAACAGGGGCTGGAAAGCTGCATCTCAAGAGATAATAGTGACTCACCAAGAGTGTTCAATAACCAGCCAAGGTTCCTCACCTTGCAACGACAGGGCCATACAACCTCCCAATAACACAACTCAAGGTGCAGTGTAACAGGGTCTGGAAAGCTGCACAGCAAGAGATAATAGTGACTCAGCAAGAGTGTTCAATAACCAGCCAAGGTACCTCACCTTGCAACGAAGGGCCATTCAACCTCCCAATAACACACCTCAAGGTGCAGTGTAACAGGGTCTGGAAAGCTGCACCACAAGAGATAATAGTGACTCAGCAAGAGTGTTCAATAACCAGCCAAGGAACCTCACCTTGCAACGACAGGGCCATACAACCTCCCAATAACACACCAAGGTGCAGTGTAACAGGGGCTGGAAAGCTGCACCACAAGAGATAATAGTGACTCACCAAGAGTGTTCAAAACCCAGCCAAGGTACCTCACCTTGCAACGACAGGGCCATGCAACCTCCCAATGACACACCTCAAGGTACAGTGTAACAGGGTCCGGAAAGCTGCACCACAAGAGATAATAGTGACTCACCAAGAGTGTTGAATAACCAGCCAAGTTACCTCACCTTCGAACGACGTGGCCATACAACCTCCCAATAACACACCTCACGGTGCAGTGTAACAGGGGCTGGAAAGCTACACCACAAGAGATAATAGTGACCCACCAAGAGTGTTCAATAACCAGCCAAGGTACCTCACCTTGCAACGACAGTGCCATACAACCTCCCAATAACAAACCTCAAGGTGCAGTGTAACAGGGGCTGGAAAGCTGCACCACAAGAGATAATAGTGACTCGCCAAGAGTGTTCAATAACCAGCCAAGGTACCTCACCTTGCAACGACAGGGCCATACAACCTCCCAATAATACACCTCAAGGTGCAGTGTAACAGGGGCTGGAAAGCTGCACCGCAAGATATAACAGTGACTCAGCAAGAGTGTTCAATAACCAGCCAAGGTACCTCACCTTGCAACGACAGGGCCATACAACCTCCCAATAACACACCTCACGGTGCAGTGTAACAGGGGCTGGAAAAGTACACCACAAGAGATAATAGTGACTCACTAAGAGTGTTCAATAACCAGCCAGGGTACCTCACCTTGCAACGACAGGGCCATACAACCTCCCAATAACACACCTCAAGGTTCAGTGTAACAGCGGCTGGAAAGCTGCACCACAACAGATAATAGTGACTCACCAAGAGTGTTCAATAACCAGCCAGGGTACCTCACCTTGCAACGACAGGGCCATACAACCTCCCAATAACACACCAAGGTGCAGTGTAACAGGGGCTGGAAAGCTGCATCACAAGAGATAACAGTGACTCATCAAGAGTGTTCAATAACCAGCCAAGGTACCTCACCTTGCAACAACAGGACCATACAACCTCCCAATAACACACCTCCAGGTGCAGTGTAACAGGGGCTGGAAAGCTGCATCTCAAGAGATAATAGTGACTCACCAAGAGTGTTCAATAACCAGCCAAGGTTCCTCACCTTGCAACGACAGGGCCATACAACCTCCCAATAACACAACTCAAGGTGCAGTGTAACAGGGTCTGGAAAGCTGCACCGCAAGAGATAATAGTGACTCAGCAAGAGTGTTCAATAACCAGCCAAGGTACCTCACCTTGCAACGACAGGGCCATTCAACCTCCCAATAACACACCTCAAGGTGCAGTGTAACAGGGTCTGGAAAGCTGCACCACAAGAGATAATAGTGACAAAGCAAGAGTGTTCAATAACCAGCCAAGGAACCTCACCTTGCAACGACAGGGCCATGCAACCTCCCAATGACACACCTCAAGGTGCAGTGTAACAGGGGCCGGAAAGCTGCACCACAAGAGATAATAGTGACTCACCAAGAGTGTTGAATAACCAGCCAAGTTACCTCACCTTCAAACGACGTGGCCATACAACCTCCCAATAACACACCTCACTGTGCAGTGTAACAGGGGCTGGAAAGCTACACCACAAGAGATAATAGTGACCCACCAAGAGTGTTCAATAACCATCCAAGGTACCTCACCTTGCAACGACAGGGCCATACAACCTCCCAATAATACACCTCAAGGTGCAGTGTAACAGGGGCTGGAAAGCTGCACCGCAAGATATAACAGTGACTCAGCAAGAGTGTTCAATAACCAGCCAAGGTACCTCACCTTGCAACGACAGGGCCATACAACCTCCCAATAACACACCTCACGGTGCAGTGTAACAGGGGCTGGAAAAGTACACCACAAGAGATAATAGTGACTCACTAAGAGTGTTCAATAACCAGCCAGAGTACCTCACCTTGCAACGACAGGGCCATACAACCTCCCAATAACACACCTCAAGGTTCAGTGTAACAGCGGCTGGAAAGCTGCACCACAACAGATAATAGTGACTCACCAAGAGTGTTCAATAACCAGCCAGGGTACCTCACCTTGCAACGACAGGGCCATACAACCTCCCAATAACACACCTCAAGGTGCAGTGTAACAGGTGCTGGAAAGCTGCACCGCAAGAGATAATAGTGACTCAGCAAGAGTGTTCAATAACCAGCCAAGGTACCTCACCGACAAACGACAGTGCCATACAACCTCCCAATAACACACCTCAAGGTGCAGTGTAACAGGGGCTGGAAAGCTGCACCACAAGACATAATAGTGACTCACCAAGAGAGCTCAATAACCATCCAATGTAGCTCACCTTCCAACGACAGGGCCATACAACCTCCCAATAACACACCTCAAGGTGCAGTGTAACAGGGGCTGGAAAGCTGCACCACAAAAGATAATAGTGACTCACCAAGAGTGTTCAATAACCAGCCAAAGTACCTCACCTTGCAACGACAGGGCCATACAACCTCCCAATAATACACCTCGAGGTGCAGTGTAACAGGGGCTGGACAGCTGCACCACAAGAGATAATAGTGACTCACCAAGAGTGTAAAATAACCAACCAACGTACCTCACCTTGCAATAACAGGGCCATACAACCTCCGAATAACACACCTCAAGGTGCAGTGTAAAAGGGGCTAGAATACTGCACCACAAGAGATAATAGTGACTCACCAAGAGTGTTCAATAACCAGCCAAAGTACCTCACCTTGCAACGACAGGGCCATACAACCTCCCAATAATACACCTCGAGGTGCAGTGTAACAGGGGCTGGACAGCTGCACCACAAGAGATAATAGTGACTCACCAAGAGTGTAAAATAACTAACCAAGGTACCTCACCTTGCAACAACAGGGCCATACGACCTCCCAATAACACACCTCAAGGTGCAGTGTAACAGGGGCTGGAAAGCTGCATCTCAAGAGATAATAGTGACTCACCAAGAGTGTTCAATAACCAGCCAAGGTACCTCACCTTGCAACGACAGGGCCATACAACCTCCCAATAACACACCTCAAGGTGCAGTGTATCAGGGGTTGGAAAGCTACACCACAATAGATAATAGTGACTCCCCAAGAGTGTTCAATAACCACCCAAGGTACCTCACCTTGCTACGACAGGGCCATAAAACCTCCCAATAACAGACCTCAAGGTGCAGTGTAACAGGGGCTGGAAAGCTGCATCACAAGAGATAATAGGGACTGAGCAAGAGTGTTCAATAACCACCCAAGGCACCTCACCTTGCTACGACAGGACCATGAAACCTCCCAATAACACACCTCAAGGTGCAGTGTAACAGGGGCTGGAAAGCTGCATCTCAAGAGACAATAGTGACTCAGCAAGAGTGTTTAATAACCAGCCAAGGTACCTCACCTTGCAACGAAAGGGCCATAACACCTCCCAATAACACACCTCAAGGTGCAGTGTAACAGGGGCTGTAAAGCTGCACCTCAAAAGATAATAGTGACTCACCAAGAGTGTTCAATAACCAGACAAGGTACCTCACGTTCCAACGACAGTGCCATGCAACCTCCCAATAACACACCTCAAGGTGCATTGTAACAGGGGCTGGAAAGCTGCACCGCAAGAGATAATAGTGACTCAGCAAGAGTGTTCAATAACCAGCCAAGGTACCTCACCTTGCAACGACAGGACCATACAACCTCCCAATAACACACATCAAGGTGCAGTGTAACAGGGTCTGGAAAGCTGCACCACAAGAGATAATAGTGACTCAGCAAGAGTGTTCAATAACCAGCCAAGGTACCTCACCTTGCAACGACAGGGCCATACAACCTCCCAATAACACACCAAGGTGCAGTGTAACAGGGGCTGGAAAGCTGCACCACAAGAGATAATAGTGACTCACCAAGAGTGTTCAATAACCGGACAAGGTACCTCACCGACAAACGACAGTGCCATACAACCTCCAAATAACACACCTCAAGGTGCAGTGGAACAGGGGCTGGACAGCTGCACCACAAGACATAATAGTGACTCACCAAGAGTGCTCAATAACCATCCAATGTATCTTACCTTGCAACGACAGGGCCATACAACCTCCCAATAATACACCTCAAGGTGCAGTGTAACAGGGGCTGGAAAGCTGCACCGCAAGATATAACAGTGACTCAGCAAGAGTGTTCAATAACCAGCCAAGGTACCTCACCTTGCAACGACAGGGCCATACAACCTCCCAATAACACACCTCACGGTGCAGTGTAACAGGGGCTGAAAAAGTACACCACAAGAGATAATAGTGACTCACTAAGAGTGTTCAATAACCAGCCAGGGTACCTCACCTTGCAACGACAGGGCCATACAACCTCCCAATAACACAACTCAAGGTGCAGTGTAACAGGGTCTGGAAAGCTGCACCGCAAGAGATAATAGTGACTCAGCAAGAGTGTTCAATAACCAGCCAAGGTACCTCACCTTGCAACGACAGGGCCATTCAACCTCCCAATAACACACCTCAAGGTGCAGTGTAACAGGGTCTGGAAAGCTGCACCACAAGAGATAATAGTGACTCAGCAAGAGTGTTCAATAACCAGCCAAGGAACCTCACCTTGCAACGACAGGGCCATACAACCTCCCAATAACACACCAAGGTGCAGTGTAACAGGGGCTGGAAAGCTGCACCACAAGAGATAATAGTGACTCACCAAGAGTGTTCAAAACCCAGCCAAGGTACCTCACCTTGCAACGACAGGGCCATGCAACCTCCCAATGACACACCTCAAGGTGCAGTGTAACAGGGGCCGGAAAGCTGCACCACAAGAGATAATAGTGACTCACCAAGAGTGTTGAATAACCAGCCAAGTTACCTTACCTTCGAAAGACGTGGCCATACAACCTCCCAATAACACACCTCACGGTGCAGTGTAACAGGGGCTGGAAAGCTACACCACAAGAGATAATAGTGACCCACCAAGAGTGTTCAATAACCAGCCAAGGTACCTCACCTTGCAACGACAGTGCCGTACAACCTCCCAATAACAAACCTCAAGGTGCAGTGTAACAGGGGCTGGAAAGCTGCACCACAAGAGATAATAGTGACTCGCCAAGAGTGTTCATTAACCAGCCAAGGTACCTCACCTTGCAACGACAGGGCCATACAACCTCCCAATAATACACCTTAAGGTGCAGTGTAACAGGGGCTGGAAAGCTGCACCGCAAGATATAACAGTGACTCAGCAAGAGTGTTCAATAACCAGCCAAGGTACCTCACCTTGCAACGACAGGGCCATACAACCTCCCAATAACACACCTCACGGTGCAGTGTAACAGGGGCTGGAAAAGTACACCACAAGAGATAATAGTGACTCACTAAGAGTGTTCAATAACCAGCCAGGGTACCTCACCTTGCAACGACAGGGCCATACAACCTCCCAATAACACACCTCAAGGTTCAGTGTAACAGCAGCTGGAAAGCTGCACCACAACAGATAATAGTGACTCACCAAGAGTGTTCAATAACCAGCCAGGGTACCTCACCTTGCAACGACAGGGCCTTCCAACCTCCCAATAACACACCTCAAGGTGCAGTGTAACAGGTGCTGGAAAGCTGCACCGCAAGAGATAATAGTGACTCAGCAAGAGTGTTCAATAACCAGCCAAGGTACCTCACCGACAAACGACAGTGCCATACAACCTCCCAATAACACACCTCAAGGTGCAGTGTAACAGGGGCTGGAAAGCTGCACCACAAGACATAATAGTGACTCACCAAGAGTGCTCAATAACCATCCAATGTAGCTCACCTTCCAACGACAGGGCCATACAACCTCCCAATAACACACCTCAAGGTGCAGTATAACAGGGGCTTGAAAGCTGCACCACAAGAGATAATAGTGACTCACCAAGAGTGTAAAATAACCAACCAACGTACCTCACCTTGCAATAACAGGGCCATACAACCTCCGAATAACACACCTCAAGGTGCAGTGTAAAAGGGGCTAGAATACTGCACCACAAGAGATAATAGTGACTCACCAAGAGTGTTCAATAACCAGCCAAAGTACCTCACCTTGCAACGACAGGGCCATACAACCTCCCAATAATACACCTCGAGGTGCAGTGTAACAGGGGCTGGACAGCTGCACCACAAGAGATAATAGTGACTCACCAAGAGTGTAAAATAACCAACCAAGGTACCTCACCTTGCAACAACAGGGCCATACGACCTCCCAATAACACACCTCAAGGTGCAGTGTAACAGGGGCTGGAAATCTGCATCTCAAGAGATAATAGTGACTCACCAAGAGTGTTCAATAACCAGCCAAGGTACCTCACCTTGCTACGACAGGACCATAAAACCTCCCAATAACACACCTCAAGGTGCAGTGTAACAGGGGCTGGAAAGCTGCATCACAAGAGATAATAGGGACTGAGCAAGAGTGTTCAATAACCACCCAAGGTACCTCACCTTGCAACGACAGGGCCATACAACCTCCCAATAACACACCTCAAGGTGCAGTGTAACAGGTGCTGGAAAGCTGCACCGCAAGAGATAATAGTGACTCAGCAAGAGTGTTCAATAACCAGCCAAGGTACCTCACCGACAAACGACAGTGCCATACAACCTCCCAATAACACACCTCAAGGTGCAGTGTAACAGGGGCTGGAAAGCTGCACCACAAGACATAATAGTGACTCACCAAGAGAGCTCAATAACCATCCAATGTAGCTCACCTTCCAACGACAGGGCCATACAACCTCCCAATAACACACCTCAAGGTGCAGTGTAACAGGGGCTGGAAAGCTGCACCACAAAAGATAATAGTGACTCACCAAGAGTGTTCAATAACCAGCCAAAGTACCTCACCTTGCAACGACAGGGCCATACAACCTCCCAATAATACACCTCGAGGTGCAGTGTAACAGGGGCTGGACAGCTGCACCACAAGAGATAATAGTGACTCACCAAGAGTGTAAAATAACCAACCAACGTACCTCACCTTGCAATAACAGGGCCATACAACCTCCGAATAACACACCTCAAGGTGCAGTGTAAAAGGGGCTAGAATACTGCACCACAAGAGATAATAGTGACTCACCAAGAGTGTTCAATAACCAGCCAAAGTACCTCACCTTGCAACGACAGGGCCATACAACCTCCCAATAATACACCTCGAGGTTCAGTGTAACAGGGGCTGGACAGCTGCACCACAAGAGATAATAGTGACTCACCAAGAGTGTAAAATAACTAACCAAGGTACCTCACCTTGCAACAACAGGGCCATACGACCTCCCAATAACACACCTCAAGGTGCAGTGTAACAGGGGCTGGAAAGCTGCATCTCAAGAGATAATAGTGACTCACCAAGAGTGTTCAATAACCAGCCAAGGTACCTCACCTTGCAACGACAGGGCCATACAATCTCCCAATAACACACCTCAAGGTGCAGTGTATCAGGGGTTGGAAAGCTACACCACAATAGATAATAGTGACTCCCCAAGAGTGTTCAATAACCACCCAAGGTACCTCACCTTGCTACGACAGGGCCATAAAACCTCCCAATAACACACCTCAAGGTGCAGTGTAACAGGGGCTGGAAAGCTGCATCACAAGAGATAATAGGGACTGAGCAAGAGTGTTCAATAACCACCCAAGGTACCTCACCTTGCTACGACAGGACCATGAAACCTCCCAATAACACACCTCAAGGTGCAGTGTAACAGGGGCTGGAAAGCTGCATCTCAAGAGACAATAGTGACTCAGCAAGAGTGTTTAATAACCAGCCAAGGTACCTCACCTTGCAATGAAAGGGCCATAACACCTCCCAATAACACACCTCAAGGTGCAGTGTAACAGGGGCTGTAAAGCTGCACCTCAAAAGATAATAGTGACTCACCAAGAGTGTTCAATAACCAGACAAGGTACCTCACGTTCCAACGACAGTGCCATGCAACCTCCCAATAACACACCTCAAGGTGCATTGTAACAGGGGCTGGAAAGCTGCACCGCAAGAGATAATAGTGACTCAGCAAGAGTGTTCAATAACCAGCCAAGGTACCTCACCTTGCAACGACAGGACCATACAACCTCCCAATAACACACATCAAGGTGCAGTGTAACAGGGTCTGGAAAGCTGCACCACAAGAGATAATAGTGACTCAGCAAGAGTGTTCAATAACCAGCCAAGGTACCTCACCTTGCAACGACAGGGCCATACAACCTCCCAATAACACACCAAGGTGCAGTGTAACAGGGGCTGGAAAGCTGCACCACAAGAGATAATAGTGACTCACCAAGAGTGTTCAATAACCGGACAAGGTACCTCACCGACAAACGACAGTGCCATACAACCTCCAAATAACACACCTCAAGGTGCAGTGGAACAGGGGCTGGACAGCTGCACCACAAGACATAATAGTGACTCACCAAGAGTGCTCAATAACCATCCAATGTATCTTACCTTGCAACGACAGGGCCATACAACCTCCCAATAATACACCTCAAGGTGCAGTGTAACAGGGGCTGGAAAGCTGCACCGCAAGAGATAACAGTGACTCAGCAAGAGTGTTCAATAACCAGCCAAGGTACCTCACCTTGCAACGACAGGGCCATACAACCTCCCAATAACACACCTCATGGTGCAGTGTAACAGGGGCTGGAAAAGTACACCACAAGAGATAATAGTGACTCACTAAGAGTGTTCAATAACCAGCCAGGGTACCTCACCTTGCAACGACAGGGCCATACAACCTCCCAATAACACAACTCAAGGTGCAGTGTAACAGGGTCTGGAAAGCTGCACCGCAAGAGATAATAGTGACTCAGCAAGAGTGTTCAATAACCAGCCAAGGTACCTCACCTTGCAACGACAGGGCCATTCAACCTCCCAATAACACACCTCAAGGTGCAGTGTAACAGGGTCTGGAAAGCTGCACCACAAGAGATAATAGTGACTCAGCAAGAGTGTTCAATAACCAGCCAAGGAACCTCACCTTGCAACGACAGGGCCATACAACCTCCCAATAACACACCAAGGTGCAGTGTAACAGGGGCTGGAAAGCTGCACCACAAGAGATAATAGTGACTCACCAAGAGTGTTCAAAACCCAGCCAAGGTACCTCACCTTGCAACGACAGGGCCATGCAACCTCCCAATGACACACCTCAAGGTGCAGTGTAACAGGGGCCGGAAAGCTGCACCACAAGAGATAATAGTGACTCACCAAGAGTGTTGAATAACCAGCCAAGTTACCTTACCTTCGAACGACGTGGCCATACAACCTCCCAATAACACACCTCACGGTGCAGTGTAACAGGGGCTGGAAAGCTACACCACAAGAGATAATAGTGACCCACCAAGAGTGTTCAATAACCAGCCAAGGTACCTCACCTTGCAACGACAGTGCCATACAACCTCCCAATAACAAACCTCAAGGTGCAGTGTAATAGGGGCTGGAAAGCTGCACCACAAGAGATAATAGTGACTCGCCAAGAGTGTTCATTAACCAGCCAAGGTACCTCACCTTGCAACGACAGGGCCTTCCAACCTCCCAATAACACACCTCAAGGTGCAGTGTAACAGGTGCTGGAAAGCTGCACCGCAAGATATAACAGTGACTCAGCAAGAGTGTTCAATAACCAGCCAAGGTACCTCACCTTGCAACGACAGGGCCATACAACCTCCCAATAACACACCTCACGGTGCAGTGTAACAGGGGCTGGAAAAGTACACCACAAGAGATAATAGTGACTCACTAAGAGTGTTCAATAACCAGCCAGGGTACCTCACCTTGCAACGACAGGGCCATACAACCTCCCAATAACACACCTCAAGGTTCAGTGTAACAGCAGCTGGAAAGCTGCACCACAACAGATAATAGTGACTCACCAAGAGTGTTCAATAACCAGCCAGGGTACCTCACCTTGCAACGACAGGGCCTTCCAACCTCCCAATAACACACCTCAAGGTGCAGTGTAACAGGTGCTGGAAAGCTGCACCGCAAGAGATAATAGTGACTCAGCAAGAGTGTTCAATAACCAGCCAAGGTACCTCACCGACAAACGACAGTGCCATACAACCTCCCAATAACACACCTCAAGGTGCAGTGTAACAGGGGCTGGAAAGTTGCACCACAAGACATAATAGTGACTCACCAAGAGTGCTCAATAACCATCCAATGTAGCTCACCTTCCAACGACAGGGCCATACAACCTCCCAATAACACACCTCAAGGTGCAGTGTAACAGGGGCTGGAAAGCTGCACCACAAAAGATAATAGTGACTCACCAAGAGTGTTCAATAACCAGCCAAAGTACCTCACCTTGCAACGACAGGGCCATACAACCTCCCAATAATACACCTCGAGGTGCAGTGTAACAGGGGCTGGACAGCTGCACCACAAGAGATAATAGTGACTCACCAAGAGTGTAAAATAACCAACCAACGTACCTCACCTTGCAATAACAGGGCCATACAACCTCCGAATAACACACCTCAAGGTGCAGTGTAAAAGGGGCTAGAATACTGCACCACAAGAGATAATAGTGACTCACCAAGAGTGTTCAATAACCAGCCAAAGTACCTCACCTTGCAACGACAGGGCCATACAACCTCCCAATAATACACCTCGAGGTGCAGTGTAACAGGGGCTGGACAGCTGCACCACAAGAGATAATAGTGACTCACCAAGAGTGTAAAATAACCACCCAAGGTACCTCACCTTGCAACAACAGGGCCATACGACCTCCCAATAACACACCTCAAGGTGCAGTGTAACAGGGGCTGGAAATCTGCATCTCAAGAGATAATAGTGACTCACCAAGAGTGTTCAATAACCAGCCAATGTACCTCACCTTGCTACGACAGGGCCATAAAACCTCCCAATAACACACCTCAAGGTGCAGTGTAACAGGGGCTGGAAAGCTGCATCACAAGAGATAATAGGGACTGAGCAAGAGTGTTCAATAACCACCCAAGGTACCTCACCTTGCAACGACAGGGCCATACAACCTCCCAATAACACACCTCAAGGTGCAGTGTAACAGGTGCTGGAAAGCTGCACCGCAAGAGATAATAGTGACTCAGCAAGAGTGTTCAATAACCAGCCAAGGTACCTCACCGACAAACGACAGTGCCATACAACCTCCCAATAACACACCTCAAGGTGCAGTGTAACAGGGGCTGGAAAGCTGCACCACAAGACATAATAGTGACTCACCAAGAGAGCTCAATAACCATCCAATGTAGCTCACCTTCCAACGACAGGGCCATACAACCTCCCAATAACACACCTCAAGGTGCAGTGTAACAGGGGCTGGAAAGCTGCACCACAAAAGATAATAGTGACTCACCAAGAGTGTTCAATAACCAGCCAAAGTACCTCACCTTGCAACGACAGGGCCATACAACCTCCCAATAATACACCTCGAGGTGCAGTGTAACAGGGGCTGGACAGCTGCACCACAAGAGATAATAGTGACTCACCAAGAGTGTAAAATAACCAACCAACGTACCTCACCTTGCAATAACAGGGCCATACAACCTCCGAATAACACACCTCAAGGTGCAGTGTAAAAGGGGCTAGAATACTGCACAACAAGAGATAATAGTGACTCACCAAGAGTGTTCAATAACCAGCCAAAGTACCTCACCTTGCAACGACAGGGCCATACAACCTCCCAATAATACACCTCGAGGTGCAGTGTAACAGGGGCTGGACAGCTGCACCACAAGAGATAATAGTGACTCACCAAGAGTGTAAAATAACTAACCAAGGTACCTCACCTTGCAACAACAGGGCCATACGACCTCCCAATAACACACCTCAAGGTGCAGTGTAACAGGGGCTGGAAAGCTGCATCTCAAGAGATAATAGTGACTCACCAAGAGTGTTCAATAACCAGCCAAGGTACCTCACCTTGCAACGACAGGGCCATACAACCTCCCAATAACACACCTCAAGGTGCAGTGTATCCGGGGCTGGAAAGCTACACCACAATAGATAATAGTGACTCCCCAAGAGTGTTCAATAACCACCCAAGATACCTCACCTTGCTACGACAGGGCCATAAAACCTCCCAATAACACACCTCAAGGTGCAGTGTAACAGGGGCTGGAAAGCTGCATCACAAGAGATAATAGGGACTGAGCAAGCGTGTTCAATAACCACCCAAGGTACCTCACCTTGCTACGACAGGACCATGAAACCTCCCAATAACACACCTCAAGGTGCAGTGTAACAGGGGCTGGAAAGCTGCATCTCAAGAGACAATAGTGACTCAGCAAGAGTGTTTAATAACCAGCCAAGGTACCTCACCTTGCAACGAAAGGGCCATAACACCTCCCAATAACACACCTCAAGGTGCAGTGTAACAGGGGCTGTAAAGCTGCACCTCAAAAGATAATAGTGACTCACCAAGAGTGTTCAATAACCAGACAAGGTACCTCACGTTCCAACGACAGTGCCATGCAACCTCCCAATAACACACCTCAAGGTGCATTGTAACAGGGGCTGGAAAACTGCACCGCAAGAGATAATAGTGACTCAGCAAGAGTGTTCAATAACCAGCCAAGGTACCTCACCTTGCAACGACAGGACCATACAACCTCCCAATAACACACATCAAGGTGCAGTGTAACAGGGTCTGGAAAGCTGCACCACAAGAGATAATAGTGACTCAGCAAGAGTGTTCAATAACCAGCCAAGGTACCTCACCTTGCAACGACAGGGCCATACAACCTCCCAATAACACACCAAGGTGCAGTGTAACAGGGGCTGGAAAGCTGCACCACAAGAGATAATAGTGACTCACCAAGAGTGTTCAATAACCGGACAAGGTACCTCACCGACAAACGACAGTGCCATACAACCTCCAAATAACACACCTCAAGGTGCAGTGGAACAGGGGCTGGACAGCTGCACCACAAGACATAATAGTGACTCACCAAGAGTGCTCAATAACCATCCAATGTATCTTACCTTGCAACGACAGGGCCATACAACCTCCCAATAATACACCTCAAGGTGCAGTGTAACAGGGGCTGGAAAGCTGCACCGCAAGATATAACAGTGACTCAGCAAGAGTGTTCAATAACCAGCCAAGGTACCTCACCTTGCAACGACAGGGCCATACAACCTCCCAATAACACACCTCACGGTGCAGTGTAACAGGGGCTGGAAAAGTACACCACAAGAGATAATAGTGACTCACTAAGAGTGTTCAATAACCAGCCAGGGTACCTCACCTTGCAACGACAGGGCCATACAACCTCCCAATAACACAACTCAAGGTGCAGTGTAACAGGGTCTGGAAAGCTGCACCGCAAGAGATAATAGTGACTCAGCAAGAGTGTTCAATAACCAGCCAAGGTACCTCACCTTGCAACGACAGGGCCATTCAACCTCCCAATAACACACCTCAAGGTGCAGTGTAACAGGGTCTGGAAAGCTGCACCCCAAGAGATAATAGTGACTCAGCAAGAGTGTTCAACAACCAGCCAAGGAACCTCACCTTGCAACGACAGGGCCATACAACCTCCCAATAACACACCAAGGTGCAGTGTAACAGGGGCTGGAAAGCTGCACCACAAGAGATAATAGTGACTCACCAAGAGTGTTCAAAACCCAGCCAAGGTACCTCACCTTGCAACGACAGGGCCATGCAACCTCCCAATGACA
Organism: Ambystoma mexicanum; assembly: GCF_040938575.1. Lineage (NCBI taxonomy): Eukaryota > Metazoa > Chordata > Amphibia > Caudata > Ambystomatidae > Ambystoma > Ambystoma mexicanum. The sequence continues at coordinate 32,457 of NW_027182508.1, read as the reverse complement.
CACCTCAAGGTGCAGTGTAACAGGGGCTGGAAAGCTGCACCACAAGAGATAATAGTGACTCGCCAAGAGTGTTCATTAACCAGCCAAGGTACCTCACCTTGCAACGACAGGGCCATACAACCTCCCAATAATACACCTCAAGGTGCAGTGTAACAGGGGCTGGAAAGCTGCACCGCAAGATATAACAGTGACTCAGCAAGAGTGTTCAATAACCAGCCAAGGTACCTCACCTTGCAACGACAGGGCCATACAACCTCCCAATAACACACCTCACGGTGCAGTGTAACAGGGGCTGGAAAAGTACACCACAAGAGATAATAGTGACTCACTAAGAGTGTTCAATAACCAGCCAGGGTACCTCACCTTGCAACGACAGGGCCATACAACCTCCCAATAACACACCTCAAGGTTCAGTGTAACAGCAGCTGGAAAGCTGCACCACAACAGATAATAGTGACTCACCAAGAGTGTTCAATAACCAGCCAGGGTACCTCACCTTACAACGACAGGGCCATCCAACCTCCCAATAACACACCTCAAGGTGCAGTGTAACAGGTGCTGGAAAGCTGCACCGCAAGAGATAATAGTGACTCAGCAAGAGTGTTCAATAACCAGCCAAGGTACCTCACCGACAAACGACAGTGCCATACAACCTCCCAATAACACACCTCAAGGTGCAGTGTAACAGGGGCTGGAAAGCTGCACCACAAGACATAATAGTGACTCACCAAGAGTGCTCAATAACCATCCAATGTAGCTCACCTTCCAACGACAGGGCCATACAACCTCCCAATAACACACCTCAAGGTGCAGTGTAACAGGGGCTGGAAAGCTGCACCACAAAAGATAATAGTGACTCACCAAGAGTGTTCAATAACCAGCCAAAGTACCTCACCTTGCAACGACAGGGCCATACAACCTCCCAATAATACACCTCGAGGTGCAGTGTAACAGGGGCTGGACAGCTGCACCACAAGAAATAATAGTGACTCACCAAGAGTGTAAAATAACCAACCAACGTACCTCACCTTGCAATAACAGGGCCATACAACCTCCGAATAACACACCTCAAGGTGCAGTGTAAAAGGGGCTAGAATACTGCACCACAAGAGATAATAGTGACTCACCAGGAGTGTTCAATAACCAGCCAAAGTACCTCACCTTGCAACGACAGGGCCATACAACCTCCCAATAATACACCTCGAGGTGCAGTGTAACAGGGGCTGGACAGCTGCACCACAAGAGATAATAGTGACTCACCAAGAGTGTAAAATAACCAACCAAGGTACCTCACCTTGCAACAACAGGGCCATACGACCTCCCAATAACACACCTCTAAGGTGCAGTGTAACAGGGGCTGGAAATCTGCATCTCAAGAGATAATAGTGACTCACCAAGAGTGTTCAATAACCAGCCAAGGTACCTCACCTTGCTATGACAGGGCCATAAAACCTCCCAATAACACACCTCAAGGTGCAGTGTAACAGGGGCTGGAAAGCTGCATCACAAGAGATAATAGGGACTGAGCAAGAGTGTTCAATAACCAGCCAAGGTACCTCACCTTGCTACGACAGGACCATGAAACCTCCCAATAACACACCTCAAGGTGCAGTGTAACAGGGGCTGGAAAGCTGCATCTCAAGAGACAATAGTGACTCAGCAAGAGTGTTTAATAACCAGCCAAGGTACCTCACCTTGCAACGAAAGGGCCATAACACCTCCCAATAACACACCTCAAGGTGCAGTGTAACAGGGGCTCTAAAGCTGCACCTCAAAAGATAATAGTGACTCACCAAGAGTGTTCAATAACCAGACAAGGTACCTCACGTTCCAACGACAGTGCCATGCAACCTCCCAATAACACACCTCAAGGTGCATTGTAACAGGGGCTGGAAAGCTGCACCGCAAGAGATAATAGTGACTCAGCAAGAGTGTTCAATAACCGGACAAGGTACCTCACCGACAAACGACAGTGCCATACAACCTCCAAATAACACACCTCAAGGTGCAGTGTAACAGGGGCTGGACAGCTGCACCACAAGACATAATAGTGACTCACCAAGAGTGCTCAATAACCATCCAATGTATCTTACCTTCCAACGACAGGGCCATACAACCTCCCAATAACACACCTCAAGGTGCAGTGTAACAGGGGCTGGAAAGCTGCACCACAAAATATAATAGTGACTCACCAAGAGTGTTCAATAACCAGCCAAGGTTCCTCACCTTGCAACGACAGGGCCATACAACCTCCCAATAACACAACTCAAGGTGCAGTGTAACAGGGTCTGGAAAGCTGCACCGCAAGAGATTATAGTGACTCAGCAAGAGTGTTCAATAACCAGCCAAGGTACCTCACCTTGCAACGACAGGGCCATACAACCTCCCAATAACACACCTCACGGTGCAGTGTAACAGGGGCTGGAAAGGTACACCACAAGAGATAATAGTGACTCACTAAGAGTCTTCAATAACCAACCAGGGTACCTCACCTTGCAACGACAGGGCCATACAACCTCCCAATAACACACCTCAAGGTTCAGTGTAACAGCGGCTGTAAAGCTGCACCACAACAGATAATAGTGACTCACCAAGAGTTTTCAATAACCAGCCAGGGTACCTCACCTTGCAATGACAGGGCCATACAACCTCCCAATAACACACCTCAAGGTGCAGTGTAACAGGTGCTGGAAAGCTGCACCGCAAGAGATAATAGTGACTCAGCAAGAATGTTCAATAACCTGCCAAGGTACCTCACCGACAAACGACAGTGCCATACAACCTCCCAATAACACACCTCAAGGTGCAGTGTAACAGGGGCTGGAAAGCTGCACCACAAGACATAATAGTGACTCATCAAGAGTGCTCAATAACCATCCAATGTAGCTCACCTTGCAACGACAGGGCCATACAACCTCCCAATAACACACCTCAAGGTGCAGTGTAACAGGGGCTGGAAAGCTGCACCACAAAAGATAATAGTGACTCACCAAGAGTGTTCAATAACCAGCCAAAGTACCTCACCTTGCAACGACAGGGCCATACAACCTCCCAATAATACACCTCGAGGTGCAGTGTAACAGGGGCTGGAAAGCTGCACCACAAGAGATAATAGTGACTCACCAAGAGTGTAAAATAACCAACCAAGGTACCTCACCTTGCAACAACAGGGCCATACAACCTCCCAATAACACACCTCAAGGTGCAGTGTAAAAGGGGCTAGAATACTGCACCACAAGAGATAATAGTGACTCACCAAGAGTGTTCAATAACCAGCCAAAGTACCTCACCTTGCAACGACAGGGCCATACAACCTCCCAATAATACACCTCGAGGTGCAGTGTAACAGGGGCTGGACAGCTGCACCACAAGAGATAATAGTGACTCACCAAGAGGGTAAAATAACCAACCAAGGTACCTCACCTTGCAACAACAGGGCCATACGACCTCCCAATAACACACCTCAAGGTGCTGTGTAACAGGGGCTGGAAAGCTGCATCTCAAGAGATAATAGTGACTCACCAAGAGTGTTCAATATCTAGCCAAGGTACCTCACCTTGCAACGACAGGGCCATACAACCTCCCAATAACACATCGCAAGGTGCAGTGTATCAGGGGCTGGAAAGCTACACCAAAATAGATAATAGTGACTCGCCAAGAGTGTTCAATAACCACCCAAGGTACCTCACCTTGCTACGACAGGCCCATAAAACCTCCCAATAACACACCTCAAGGGGCAGTGTAACAGGGGCTGGAAAGCTGCATCACAAGAGATAATAGGGACTGAGCAAGATTGTTCAATAACCACCCAAGGTACCTCACCTTGCTACGACAGGACCATGAAACTTCCCAATAACACACCTCAAGGTGCAGTGTAACAGGGGCTGGAAAGCTGCATCTCAAGAGATAATAGTGACTCAGCAAGAGTGTTTAATAACCAGCCAAGGTACCTCACCTTGCAACGAAAGGGCCATAACACCTCCCAATAACACACCTCAAGGTGCATTGTAACAGTGGCTGGAAAGCTGCACCGCAAGAGATAACAGTGACTCAGCAAGAGTGTTCAATAACCAGCCAAGGTACCTCACTTTGCAACGACAGGGCCATACAACCTCCCAATAACACACCAAGGTGCAGTGTAACAGGGGCTGGAAAGCTGCACCACAAGAGATAATAGTGACTCACCAAGAGTGTTCAATAACCGGACAAGGTACCTCACCGACAAACGACAGTGCCATACAACCTCCCAATAACACACCTCAAGGTGCAGTGTAACAGGGGCTGGAAAGCTGCACCACAAGACATAATAGTGACTCACCAAGAGTGCTCAATAACCATCCAATGTATCTCACCTTCCAACGACAGGGCCATACAACCTCCCAATAACACACCTCAAGGTGCAAGTGTAACAGGGGCTGGAAAGCTGCACCACAAAATATAATAGTGACTCACCAAGAGTGTTCAATAACCAGCCAAGGTTCCTCACCTTGCAACTACAGGGCAATACAACCTCCCAATAACACACCTCAAGGTGCAGTGTAACGGGGGCTGGAAAACTGCACCACAGGAGATAATAGGGACCAAGAGAGTTCAATAACCAGCCAAGGAACCTCACCTTGCAACGACAGGGCCATACATTCTCCCAATAACACACCTCAAGGTGCAGTGTAACGGGCTGGAAAGCTGCACCACAAGAGATAATAGTGACTCACCAAGAGTGTAAAATAACCAGCCAAGGTTCCTCACCTTGCTACGACAGGGCCATACAACCTCCCAATAACACTCTTCAAGGTGCAGTGTAACAGGGGCTGGAAAGCTGCATCAGAAGACATAATAGTGACTGAGCAAGAGTGTTCAATAACCAGCCAAGGTACCTCACTTTGCTATGACAGGATCATAAATCCTCCCAATAACATACCTCAAGGTGCAGTGTAACAGGGGCTGTAAAGCTGCATCTCAAGAGATAATAGTGACTCACCAAGAGTGTTAAAAAACTAGCCAAGGTAGCTCACCTTGCCACGACAGTGCCATACAACCTCCCAATAACACACCTCAAGGTGCAGTGTAACAGTGTCTGGAAAGCTGCACCGCAAGAGATAATAGTGACTCAGTAAGAGTGTTCAATAACTAGCCAAGGTACCTCACCTTGAGACGACAGGGCCATACAACCTCCCAATAACACACCTCAAGGTGCAGTGTAACAGGGGCTGGAAAGCTGCACCACAAAAGATAATAGTGACTCACCAAGAGTGTTCAATAACCAACCAAGGTACCTCACCTTGCAATGACAGGGCCATACAACCTCCCAGTAACACACCTCAAGGTGCAGTGTAACAGGGGCTGGAAAGCTGCATCACAAGAGATAATAGGGACTGAGCAAGAGTGTTCAATACCCAGCCAAGGCAGCTCACCTTGCATCAACAGGGCCATACAACCTCCCAATAACACACCTCGAGGTGCAGTGTAACAGGGGCAAGACAGCTGCACCACAAAAGATAATAGTGGCTCACCAAGAGTGTTCGCTATCCCGCTAAGGTACCTCACCTTGCAACGACAGGGCCATACAACCTCCCAATAACACACCTCACAGTGCAGTGTAACAGGTGCTGGAAAGCTGCACCACAAGAGATAATAGTGACTCAGCAAGAGTGTTCAATAACCAACCAAGGTACCTCACCTTGCAACGACAGGGCCATACAACCTCCCAATAACACACCTCAAGGTGCAGTGTAATAGGGGCTGGAAAGCTGGAAAACAACAGATAATAGTGACTTACCGACAGGGTTCAATAACCAGCCAAGGCACCTCACCTTGCAACGACAGGGCCATACAACCTCCCAATAACACACCTCAAGGTGCAGTGTTTCAGGGGCTGGAAAGCTGCACCACAAGAGATAATAGTGACTCAGAAAGAGTGTTCAATAACCAGCAAAGGTACCTCATCTTGCAACGACAGGGCCATACAACCCCCCAATAACACACCTCAAGGTGCAGTGTAACAGGGGCTTTAAAGCTTCACTACAAAAGATAATAGTGACTCACCAAAAGTGTAAAATAACCAACCAAGGTACCTCACCTTGCAACGACAGGGTCATACAACCTCCCAGTAACACACCTCAAGGTGCAGTGTAACAAGGTCTGGAAAGCTGCACCACAAAAGATAATAGTGGCTCACCAAGAGTGTTCAATAACCAGCCAAGGTTCCTCACCTTGCAACGACAGGGCCATACAACCTCCCAATAACACACCTCAAGGTGTAGTGTAACACGGGTTGGAATGCTGCACCACAAGAGATAATAGTGACTCACCAAGAGTGTTCAATAACCACCCAAGGTACCTCACCTTGCTACGACAGGACCATGAAACCTCCCAATAACACACCTCAAGGTGCAGTGTAACAGGGGCTGGAAAGCTGCATCTCAAGAGATAATAGTGACTCAGCAAGAGTGTTTAATAACCAGCCAAGGAGGGGTGGCGCTGTGGAGCAGCCCAAGATGGCTGCTTAGCTTTTGAGCTCCGTGCGGCTCCGGCCCTCATCTGCCTACATCTGCGAACATCGGAGCTTGCTACACTCCTATTGCGGCCAACCATCTGCCCCTGTCTGCTTGGCAGCTCCTGGCGGAGTCCCGGCCTTCTCTGACTACTGGGAGACTTGCTACGGCCACATCTCTCTGGAGGCCTGCCCGGCTGCGGCGGTTACTCGAGGCCCCGCCACTCTTTCGTGGCCCACCCGCCCCTGTCTCCCACCCTGGGGGACCCCGCGGGGCGGATCACTGCCGGACGGGGGGCTGGGATCGAACCGACGGCTGCGGCGGCCTGTGGGGTGCCCCACCACATCGACACTCGCCTGGCAGAGAACTGCACTGTCGAGGTGAGGAGCGGAGGGGTGACGCATCCGGACGGGGCACGGTGGACCCGGCCTTCACCTCGCGCTGCCCCTGGACCTGCCCTGTGGGCGCCCCTGCCCTGGTGCGCCCCGCTCTGTATTGCCAGCGTGATCCACGTCCACATCGGTGAAGACCCCCCCGGGCTTGACTCGACTCCTGGACCCTGGACCCACCACCTCCACGTGGCTGACGCTTGATAACCACGGCGGCCGTCGTTACTCTTCGTCATGCCAAGTAAATCGAAAGGAAACTGCAGGGGAGGATCGATGGATAGATTTGCTAGAGCGGTTCCGAGATCCGACGCTTGCTCATCCCCACCCCCGCCGGAGGAGTCCGGGGTGGAGTCGCAGGCCGGGCCGCCGGGTCCTGACCTCACGGTTATCATGGAGTCGATGGCCAAAAATTTCGCTTCCTTCCACGAGAAGTTGGACGATATACATGCCAATGTTGCCTCGCTCAAGACACGTGTAGACCAAGCCGGGACCCGTATAGCGGAGGCTGAAGGCAGGATCTCTACTAACGAGGACGAACTACACGTGCTGCAGTCCACGGTCGCGGCCCTGTCCCGGGACATGAAGGCGGTTAAATCCAAATGCGACGACTTGGAGTCCCGCTCTCGCAGGAATAACCTACGCATCATCGGTGTCCCCGAGAACGCAATCAAGGGGCGCATGGAGGATGCGATCGAGAGCTTGCTTAGGGAACTGCTCGACAACCCGACCCTGTCTCCGCACTTTACGGTCGAGCGCGCACATCGGGCCCTGTCCCCTCGCCCTAGACCGGGTGATCTTCCGAGACCCATCATTGCCAGGATCCTGAATTATCGGGACAGGGACCTCATCCTACGCTTGGCACGGGAGAAGGGAGAGCTGTGCCTGGAGGCCAACACCGTCAGGATCTTCCCCGACTTTTCCGTAGCGGTCCAGCAGGAAAGGCGCCAATTTCTTGGTGTCAAAAAGCTGCTCAGGGAACGCAATGTCCCATACGCCATCCTCTTCCCGGCGCGATTGAAATTGACCCACAACGGCAAACTCTACTTCTTCACGGTCCCCGAGGAGGCAGTGAAGTTCATTGAGCTGGAGATACCATTACCTAATCCGATAAATGCTCCCGTGGCCGCTGAGTGAGCACTCCCTGTAGTGCCCCACTCTCCTCGACAGCTCTCTCCGTTCATTTTGGATGTGTTGTTGGTAATGCTGTTTTTTGCCCCGGCGACTCGGACCCCGTGGATGGCCATCCGGCCTGGGGGTTTCGCCCTGGGCCCTTGGACACTACTCAATACTTCTCGTACACTGTACGCTCCTGCGTTAGATCACCTATTGTTTTCCTGTTATCACCCGACCTCAACTCCTGGGTTCGAACTTGGATCCTTCATCGCAGAACCTGACTTGATGGCCCATGTTGGCCTACATGATGCTTAAGATGCCGTCCGCACGGCTACAGCGCCCCCACTGCGTTTGCAATGTTTGTGTTTGTGCTTGGTTTGCTGTTAGGGCTGGGTGGCCACTGTTGGGCCGAATCGTGGGCGCATCCCCGTTGGATGGTGCCCTCTGTTCCTCCCCGGTTGGGGAGACCCTGTCACTCCCCTGGCTTAGCTGGGGACCTTGGGTTTGGGTGGGGGACGATACCTACTGCAAGTTGCGGGTGGGCAGTGTGGGTGGTGGGTGGTGATGTTGGGGGTGTGTGGGATTGTATTACAAAAGACGGAGGTAGTGTGGCAGAATGCATGACGTCGGGGCACCATTGTGGGGCCCATTTTAAACTACTGGCTGGCTCCAGGCAGAGAGAATGGGATGTACCCTAATCTGATGCAATGACAACTGTAGTGCTGTCTTGGAATGTACGGGGCCTTAGTAACTACACCAAGGCTCGTAAAATTATGGCTTACGCCAACAGACATTGTTGTAAAATTTTGTTCCTGCAGGAGACCCACTCTGGGGGCCACCTGGCCAGATGCATGGCCCCTTCCTGGGGCCCCAATAGATATTTTACCTCCTACTCCTCCCGGGCTAGGGGGGTCCTGACGATGGTTCATAGATCGCTCAAGTTTTCTCTACATAAGAATTATGTTGACCCTGAAGGGAGGTATGTTATCCTGCATTGTTCTTTGGCGAATAGGGAATACTTGCTGGTCAATACGTATGGCCCTAATGTGGACTCTCCTGATTTCGTTGACCGGGTGGCGGCGATACTGCTGGGTTATGTGGGGGTACAGATTATCTGGGGGGGGGACATGAATTTCATAATGGATACCACGTTGGACAGAACGGGCACTGCCCCCAGATTGCTCTCGGGCGCAGCGCGTAGACTATTAGCACACGGGGTGACACTAGATGTTCGAGACGCATGGCGGGCGATGCACCCGTTGACGCGCGAATATACCCATTATTCCTCGGTACACGACAGCTCCTCGAGGATTGACATGTTTTTCGTGTCCAGTACGCTTCTGGGCAGGGTGGCTGAAACTCAGATCTTGGCGCGTACACTGTCGGACCATTCTCCTGTCCGGATGTCCGTGGACCTGGGAGTCCCGGTTCCCACTATTAACACTTGGCGCTTCAAGTCAGCTGCCCTGCAGGACATAGTATTCAAGGCGGATATTCTTGCTGATATACAGTCCTACTTTGAGTTTAACTTGTCCCGGTCCACCTCCCTGGGGGTCCGGTGGGAGGCCTTCAAAGTCTTCATCAGGGGAATGTCCATATCGAGGGAGGCGGGAGTACTCAAGGCTATACGTGCTGCTCTTGCCCGTTCCGAAACCAAACTACGCGATCTGGAAAGAGCGCATCCCACTTCGGTTGACCCAGCCACCCTCTCCCAGATTAGTGAGGAGCTCCAAGCTTATAATGACCAGGCCATCAGGGAAGTTTGATATTTCAGTCGCCCCCAGGCGGCTCGCAAGTATGGCGAGGGGGACAGGCCGGGCAGGACGCTGGCTGCTGTGGCCAGGGGCGAGTGGGGTCACTCACAGATCTCCTGTATCAAGGACAGGTCAGGGCTGAGCCAAACGTCTGACCAACGAATCTTGGAAGTCTTCGCGGACTTCTACGCTGACCTATACTCCCAGCCCCCTGAACATAGCGAGTTCCAAATGCGCGATCTCCTCAGCCAGATCCCCACAACACTCATTTCCCCCACAACCAAAGACTCATTGGACTCCCCCATTCTGCTGGACGAAATTGTCGGGGCAATCTCCAATCTACCCAAAGGAAAAGCTCCCGGTCCGGATGGGCTAACGGCAGAATTTTATCAGGAGCATGTGGCCATCTTGGCCCCCAGGCTGCTGGAGGTCTGGAATGAGTCGCTCCGGCTGGGCACCCTCCATCCATCACTGCGGGAGGCCGCCATTACGGTCCTTCTTAAACCTGGGAAACCTGCTGATGAGTGTGGATCATATAGGCCCCTCTCGCTAATGAATCTAGACACCAAAATATTCGCTAAGGTGATTGCCAACCGCTTCCTCCCGGTCATGTCCTATATGGTGCATGATGACCAATCAGGGTTCGTCCCTGGGAGGTCGACGTCCCACAATATTAGACGGCTATTCAATGTCATGGCCCGCATGGATCAGGGAGTTGGCGCTGTGGCGGTTACGCTGGATGCCAAGAAGGCTTTCGACATGGTCTCCTGGAAATATACCTGGTTGGTGCTGGAGACCATGGGTGTAGGGCCTAACATGATAGCGTACATTAAGTTGCTATACACTTCCCCGGTGGCTAGGGTGCGGGTTAATTCCCAGACGTCAGCTCTGTTTTCCCTCTCTCTAGGGGCACCCGTCAGGGTTGCCCGTTCTCTCCGATCTTATTCGCCCTGGCAATAGAGCCGATGGCCGACTATATCAGGGCCCGGCACGCCCACCAGGGGATCCGCCTGAAGGACGCTCCCGAAATCGTCTCGCTCTATGCAGATGATGTTTTACTTTTCGTAAGAGACCCGGATGTGCACCTGGACCCGATCATACGCGGTATCACCCGGATTGGCACTCACTCCGGGTTCACCATTAACTATACCAAATCCGAAATTTTCCCTCTCACTAGCTCCACCTCCCAACCGCTCACGGAGTACCCGCTACGCTGGTCCCCAATGGGGATTAAATATTTGGGGGTCCGGGTGTCTCGGTCTAGGGAGACACTGCTAGCGGATAACTACCGAGCGGTGGCGGAACAAGCTGAGGCCAAAATCACGCGCTGGCGCGCTCTCCCGCTGTCGCTGGCCGGTAGACTCTCGCTGGTGAAAATGATCCTGCTCCCTAAATTCTTGTATATCTTCTCTAACGTCCCTGTCTGGCTGGGTGGGAGATACTTTACAGACCTTCATAAAGCATTTGCACAATTTCTCTGGCACTCTGGTGCGGTGCGTAAGAAATGGTCGGACATGTGCCTCCCATATGACAAAGGGGGCTTCACGGCCCCGGACCTGCTTAGATACTGGACGGCTGCACAGGCGCAATTCGCCTCGTACTGTACCCCGGACCCCCACCTCGCCCCCACGTCAAATTGGAGACTCTGGTGGGGGCACCCTGTAACATAATGTCCCTGATTCTAAATAGGAAGTATGTTCCGGACTCGCCTATCGATCCAGTCCGCGCCACTGTACAGGCCTGGGGCCGGCTGTTTAACACGTGTGCCGAACAACACCCATACTACAGGTGGCTTCCCGCCTGGAACCTTCCCGGGCTTGAACCCACGTGTGACATTGCACTGGCGCGGCACTGGGAGGCGCTGGGTTACCGTGCCCTCACTGACTTTTACCCAGATGGGCGGTTTATAACACTGCAGACGTTGAAGCCGGGGCACTCCGGTTCAGTCATGGAGCTGCTGCAATTCTACAGGCTGCGCGCAGCCTTCCGCAGCGCGTGGCCTGACTTCCCAGCTGAACCTCCGGACTCCCCCGGGATCGCATACATCGCCAATTCGGGAGGGGCGCGGGGTGTGGTCTCCTCATTATATGGATTGTTACTGACTGGCCCCTCTCCCCGCCCGTCCAGGGCACGGGAGGACTGGGCCGCTGAACTGGGGACGGACCTTACAGACCAATTGTGGGGGAAAATGTGCTCTCATACCAGTGGGGTGTCCTTGAACTTTCGCTACCGCACCATACAGTATAAATTGCTCAATAGGCTGTATTTTACACCGGGTAGAATCTCGAGATTTGCACGCTCTGCTCCCCGGCCCTGCCCTCGCTGCGGAACCGATGGGGCTGACCATCTACACATGTTCTGGGCCTGCCCGATGCTGGCCACATTCTGGTCCAAGATCATGCAGACGTTGTCGACAATTATTGATGTTGATGTTGACCTCGACCCGCTGGGGGCACTGTTTGGGGTGTGGGGCCTCGGGGAGCCTAGAGATGTGGTCAAGTTCCTAAATGTAAGTTGTGTGGTGGCCAAGAAATGCATCTTGCTGGATTGGAAAAGCTCGACCCCCCCACATACCGGAAATGGTTGAACCTGCTCACATGGTCTAGGAATTGCGATGAGGGGTTCTTGGATATGCTCCCGGCCCGGTCCCGCCCCCGTAATATCTGGTCTGCCTTTAATAGTTATTTGAACGGTTTGGATGACATCTCCACGGTGGGCGGATCTCCCCGGCCTTCTACTAGTGTTGCCTAAAGTGTTGGTGTCTCATGTTATGTTGCTGATGGTCCCTGACAGCTTACGTTCCGCAGAAAAGCCCTTGCATTAATGTACCTGTATACTGTATTTGCTCTTGCTGTCCTGATGTAAATGTGTATGCTACCTGCCTCTGTCAACAAAAATAAAAGTTACAAAAAAAAAATAACCAGCCAAGGTACCTCACCTTGCAACGAAAGGGCCATAACACCTCCCAATAACACACCTCAAAGGGCAGTGTAGCAGGGTCTGGAAAGCTGCACCGCAAGAGATAATAGTGACTCACCAAGAGTGTTCAATAACCAGCCAAGGTACCTCACCTTCCAACGACAGTGCCATGCAACCTCCCAATAACACACCTCAAGGTGCAGTGTAACAGGGGCTGGAAAGCTGCACCGCAAGAGATAATAGTGACTCAGCAAGAGTGTTCAATAACCAGACAAGGTACCTCACCTTGCAACGACAGGGCCATACAACCTCCCAATAACACACCAAGGTGCAGTGTAACAGGGGCTGGAAAGCTGCACCACAAGAGATAATAGTGACTCACCAAGAGTGTTCAATAACCAGCCAATGTAGCTCACCTTCTAACGACAGGGCCATACAACCTCCCAATAACACACCTCAAGGTGCAGTGTAACAGGGGCTGGAAAGCTGCACCACAAGAGATAATAGTGACTCAGCAAGAGTGTTCAATACCAAGCCAAGGTACCTCACCGACAAACGACAGTGCCATACAACCTCCCAATAACACACCTCAAGGTGCAGTGTAACAGGGGCTGGAAAGCTGCACCACAAGAGATAATAGTGACTCACCAACAGTGTTCAATAACCAGCCACGATACCTCACCTTGCAACGACAGGGCCATACAACCTCCCAATAACACACCTCAAGGTGCAGTGTAACAGGGTCTGGAAAGCTGCACCGCAAGAGATAATAGTGACTCAGTAAGAGTGTTCAATAACCAGCCACGGTACCTCACCTTGCAACGACAGGGCCACACAACCTCCCAATAACACACCTCAAGGTGCAGTGTAACAGGGTCTGGAAAGCTGCACCGCAAGAGATAATAGTGACTCAGTAAGAGTGTTCAATAACCAGCCATGGTACCTCACCTTGCAACGACAGGGCCATACAACCTCCCAATAACACACCTCAAGGTGCAGTGTAACAGGGGCTGGAAAGGTACACCACAAGAGATAATAGTGACCCACCAATAGTGTTCAATAACCAGCCAAGGCACCTCACCTTGCCACGACAGTGCCATACAACCTCACAATAACACACCTCAAGGTGCAGTGTAACAGGGTCTGGAAAGCTGCACCGCAAGAGATAATAGTGACTCAGTAAGAGTGTTCAATAACCAGCCATGGTACCTCACCTTGCAACGACAGGGCCATACAACCTCCCAATAACACACCTCAAGGTGCAGTGTAACAGGGGCTGGAAAGGTACACCACAAGAGCTAATAGTGACTCACCAAGAGTGTTCAATAACCAGCCAAGGTACCTCACCTTGCAACGACAGGGCCATACAACCTCCCAATAACACACCTCAAGGTGCAGTGTAACAGGGGCTAGAAAGCTGCACCACAAGCGATAATAGTGACCCACCAAGAGTGTTCAATAACCAGCCAAGGTACCTCACCTTGAAACGACAGGGCCATACAACCTCCCAATAACACACCTCAAGGTGCAGTGTAACAGGGTCTGGAAAGCTGCACCGCAAGAGATAATAGTGACTCTGTAAGAGTGTTAAATAACCAGCCATGGTACCTCACCTTGCAACGACAGGGCCATACAACCTCCCAATGACACACCTCAAGGTGCAGTGTAACAGGGACTGGAAAGGTACACCGCAAGAGATAATAGTGATTCAGTAAGAGTGTTCAATAACCAGCCATGGTACCTCACCTTGCAACGACAGGGCCCTACAACCTCCCAATAACACACCTCAAGGTGCAGTGTAACAGGGGCTAGAAAGCTGCACCACAAGAGATAATAGTGACCCACCAAGAGTGTTCAATAACCAGCCACGATACCTCACCTTGCAACGACAGGGCCATACAACCTCCCAATAACACACCCCAAGGTGCAGTGTAACAGGGTCTGGAAAGCAGCACCGCAAGAGATAATAGTGACTCAGTAAGAGTGTTCAATAACCAGCCACGGTACCTCACCTTGCAACGACAGGGCCATGCAACCTCCCAATAACACACCTCAAGGTGCAGTGTAACAGGGTCTGGAAAGCTGCACCGCAAGAGATAATAGTGACTCAGTAAGAGTGTTCAATAACCAGCCATGGTACCTCACCTTGCAACGACAGGGCCATACAACCTCCCAATAACACACCTCAAGGTGCAGTGTAACAGGGGCTGGAAAGGTACACCACAAGAGATAATAGTGACCCACCAATAGTGTTCAATAACCAGCCAAGGCACCTCACCTTGCCACGACAGTGCCATACAACCTCACAATAACACACCTCAAGGTGCAGTGTAACAGGGTCTGGAAAGCTGCACCGCAAGAGATAATAGTGACTCAGTAAGAGTGTTCAATAACCAGCCATGGTACCTCACCTTGCAACGACAGGGCCATACAACCTCCCAATAACACACCTCAAGGTGCAGTGTAACAGGGGCTGGAAAGGTACACCACAAGAGATAATAGTGACCCACCAAGAGTGTTCAATAACCAGCCAAGGTACCTCACCTTGCAACGACAGGGCCATACAACCTCCCAATAACACACCTCAGGGTGCAGTGTAACAGGGGCTAGAAAGCTGCACCACAAGAGATAATAGTGACCCACCAAGAGTGTTCAATAACCAGCCAAGGTACCTCACCTTGAGACGACAGGGCCATACAACCTCCCAATAACACACCTCAAGGTGCAGTGTAACAGGGGCTGGAAAGCTGCACTACAAAAGATAATAGTGACTCACCAAGAGTGTAAAATAACCAACCAAGGTACCTCACCTTGCAACAACAGGGCCATATGACCTCCCAATAACACACCTCAAGGTGCAGTATAACAGGGACTGGAAAGCTGCATCTCAAGAGATAATAGTGACTCACCAAGAGTGTTCAATAACCAGCCAAGGTTCCTCACCTTGCAATGAAAGGGCCATACAACCTCCCAATAACACAACTCAAGGTGCAGTGTAACAGGGTCTGGAAAGCTGCACCGCAAGAGATAATAGTGACTAAGCAAGAGTGTTCAATAACCAGCCAAGGTACCTCACCTTGCAACGACAGGGCCATACAACCTCCCAATAACACACCTCAAGGTGCAGTGTAACAGGGTCTGGAAAGCTGCACCGCAAGAGATAATAGTGACTCAGTAAGAGTGTTCAATAACCAGCCATGGTACCTCACCTTGCAACGACAGGGCCATACAACCTCCCAATAACACACCTCAAGTTGCAGTGTAACAGGGGCTGGAAAGGTACACCACAAGAGATAATAGTGACCCACCAAGAGTGTTCAATAACCAGCCAAGGCACCTCACCTTGCCACGACAGTGCCATACAACCTCACAATAACACACCTCAAGGTGCAGTGTAACAGGGTCTGGAAAGCTGCACCGCAAGAGATAATAGTGACTCAGTAAGAGTGTTCAATAACCAGCCATGGTACCTCACCTTGCAACGACAGGGCCATACAACCTCCCAATAACACACCTCAAGGTGCAGTGTAACAGGGGCTGGAAAGGTACACCACAAGAGATAATAGTGACTCACCAAGAGTGTTAAATAACCAGCCAAGGTGCCTCACCTTGCAACGACAGGGCCCTACAACCTCCCAATAACACACCTCAAGGTGCAGTTTAACAGGGGCTAGAAAGCTGCACCACAAGAGATAATAGTGACCCACCAAGAGTGTTCAATAACCAGCCAAGGCACCTCACCTTGAAACGACTGGGCCATACAACCTCCCAATAACACACCTCAAGGTGCAGTGTGACAGGGGCCGGAAAGCTGCACCACAACAGATAATAGTGACTCACCAAGAGTGTTCAATAACCAGTCAAGGTACCTCACCTTGCAACGACAGGGCCATAAAACCTCCCAATAACACACCTCAAGGTGCAGTGTAGCAGGGGCTAGAAAGCTGCACCACAAAAGATAATAGTGACTCATCAAGAGTGTTCAATAACCAGCCAAGGTACCTCACCTTGCAACAACAGGACCATACAACCTCCCAATAACACTCACCTCACGGTGCAGTGTAACACTAGCTGGAAAGCTGCACCACAAGACATAATAGTGACTCACCAAGAGTGCTCAATAACCATCCAATGTAGCTCACCTTGCAACAACAGGGCCATACATCCTCCCAATAACACACCTCAAGGTGCAGTGTAACAGGGGCTGGAAAGCTGCACCACAAAATATAATAGTGACTCACCAAGAGTGTTCAATAACCAACCAAGGTTCCTCACCTTGCAACGACAGGGCAATACAACCTCCCAATAACACACCTCAAGGTGCAGTGTAACAGGGGCTAGAATGCTGCACCACAAAAGATAATAGTGACTCATCAAGAGTTTTCAATAACCAGCCAAGGTACCTCACCTTGCAACGACAGGGCCATACAACCTCCCAAAAACACACCTCAAGGTGCAGTGTAACACTAGCTGGAAAGCTGCACCACAAGACATAATAGTGACTCACCAAGTGTGCTCAATAACCATCCAATGTAGCTCACCTTCCAACGACAGGGCCTTACAACCTCCCAATAACACACCTCAAGGTGCAGTGTAACAGGGGCTGGAAAGCTGCACCACAAAAGATAATAGTGACTCACCAAGAGTGTTCAATAACCAGCCAAGGTTCCTCACCTTGCAACAACAGGGCCATACAACCTCCCAATAACACACCTCAAGGTGTAGTGTAAAAGGGGCTAGAATACTGCACCACAAGAGATAATAGTGACTCACCAAGAGTGTTCAATAACCAGCCAAAGTACCTCACCTTGCAACGACAGGGCCATACAATCTCCCAATAATAAACCTCGAGGTGCAGTGTAACAGGGGCTGGACAGCTGCACCACAAGAGATAATAGTGACTCACCAAGAGTGTAAAATAACCAACCAACGTACCTCACCTTGCAACAACAGGGCCATACATCCTCCCAATAACACACCTCAAGGTGCAGTGTAACAGGGTCTGGAAAGCTGCACCGCAAGAGATAATAGTGACTTAGCAAGAGTGTTCAATAACCAGCCAAGGTACCTCACCTTGCAACGACAGGGCCATACAACCTCCCAATAACACAACTCAAGGTGCAGTGTAACAGGGTCTGGAAAGCTGCACCACAAGAGATAATAGTGACTCAGCAAGAGTGTTCAATAACCAGCCAAGGAACGTCACCTTGCAACGACAGGGCCATACAACCTCCCAATAACACAACTCAAGGTGCAGTGTAACAGGGTCTGGAAAGCTGCACCACAAGAGATAATAGTGACTCAGCAAGAGTGTTCAATAACCAGCCAAGGAACCTCACCTTGCAACGACAGGGCCATACAACCTCCCAATAACACAACTCAAGGTGCAGTGTAACAGGGTCTAGAAAGCTGCACCGCAAGAGATAATAGTGACTCAGCAAGAGTGTTCAATAACCAGCCAAGGTACCTCACCTTGCAACGACTGGGCCATACAACCACCCAATAACACACCAAGGTGCAGTGTAACAGGGGCTGGAAAGCTGCATCACAAGAGATAACAGTGACTCATCAAGAGTGTTCAATAACCAGCCAAGGTACCTCACCTTGCAACGACAGGACCATACAACCTCCCAATAACACACCTCAAGGTGCAGTGTAACACTAGCTGGAAAGCTGCACCACAAGACATAATAGTGACTCACCAAGAGTGCTCAATAACCATCCAATGTAGCTCACCTTCCAACGACAGGGCCATACAACCTCCCAATAACACACCTCAAGGTGCAGTGTAACAGGGGCTGGAAAGCTGCACCACAAAATATAATAGTGACTCACCAAGAGTGTTCAATAACCAGCCAAGGTTCCTCACCTTGCAACGACAGGGCAATACAACCTCCCAATAACACACCTCAAGGTGCAGTGTAACAGGGGCTAGAATGCTGCACCACAAAAGATAATAGTGACTCATCAAGAGTTTTCAATAACCAGCCAAGGTACCTCACCTTGCAACGACAGGGCCATACAACCTCCCAAAAACACACCTCAAGGTGCAGTGTAACACTAGCTGGAAAGCTGCACCACAAGACATAATAGTGACTCACCAAGTGTGCTCAATAACCATCCAATGTAGCTCACCTTCCAACGACAGGGCCTTACAACCTCCCAATAACACACCTCAAGGTGCAGTGTAACAGGGGCTGGAAAGCTGCACCACAAAAGATAATAGTGACTCACCAAGAGTGTTCAATAACCAGCCAAGGTTCCTCACCTTGCAACAACAGGGCCATACAACCTCCCAATAACACACCTCAAGGTGTAGTGTAAAAGGGGCTAGAATCACCACAAGAGATAATAGTGACTCACCAAGAGTGTTCAATAACCAGCCAAAGTACCTCACCTTGCAACGACAGGGCCATACAATCTCCCAATAAAACACCTCGAGGTGCAGTGTAACAGGGGCTGGACAGCTGCACCACAAGAGATAATAGTGACTCACCAAGAGTGTAAAATAACCAACCAAGGTACCTCACCTTGCAACAACAGGGCCATACATCCTCCCAATAACACACCTCAAGGCGCAGTGTAACAGGGTCTGGAAAGCTGCACCGCGAGAGATAATAGTGACTTAGCAAGAGTGTTCAATAACCAGCCAAGGTACCTCACCTTGCAACGACAGGGCCATACAACCTCCCAATAACACAACTCAAGGTGCAGTGTAACAGGGTCTGGAAAGCTGCACCACAAGAGATAATAGTGACTCAGCAAGAGTGTTCAATAACCAGCCAAGGAACCTCACCTTGCAACGACAGGGCCATACAACCTCCCAATAACACAACTCAAGGTGCAGTGTAACAGGGTCTGGAAAGCTGCACCGCAAGAGATAATAGTGACTCAGCAAGAGTGTTCAATAACCAGCCAAGGTACCTCACCTTGCAACGACAGGGCCATACAACCTCCCAAAAACACACCTCAAGGTGCAGTGTAACACTAGCTGGAAAGCTGCACCACAAGACATAATAGTGACTCACCGAGTGTGCTCAATAACCATCCAATGTAGCTCACCTTCCAACGACAGGGCCTTACAACCTCCCAATAACACACCTCAAGGTGCAGTGTAACAGGGGCTGGAAAGCTGCACCACAAAAGATAATAGTGACTCACCAAGAGTGTTCAATAACCAGCCAAGGTTCCTCACCTTGCAACAACAGGGCCATACAACCTCCCAATAACACACCTCAAGGTGTAGTGTAAAAGGGGCTAGAATACTGCACCACAAGAGATAATAGTGACTCACCAAGAGTGTTCAATAACCAGCCAAAGTACCTCACCTTGCAACGACAGGGCCATACAATCTCCCAATAATACACCTCGAGGTGCAGTGTAACAGGGGCTGGACAGCTGCACCACAAGAGATAATAGTGACTCACCAAGAGTGTAAAATAACCAACCAAGGTACCTCACCTTGCAACAACAGGGCCATACATCCTCGCAATAACACACCTCAAGGTGCAGTGTAACAGGGTCTGGAAAGCTGCACCGCGAGAGATAATAGTGACTCAGCAAGAGTGTTCAATAACCAGCCAAGGTACCTCACCTTGCAACGACAGGGCCATACAACCTCCCAATAACACAACTCAAGGTGCAGTGTAACAGGGTCTGGAAAGCTGCACCACAAGAGATAATAGTGACTCAGCAAGAGTGTTCAATAACCAGCCAAGGAACCTCACCTTGCAACGACAGGGCCATACAACCTCCCAATAACACAACTCAAGGTGCAGTGTAACAGGGTCTGGAAAGCTGCACCGCAAGAGATAATAGTGACTCAGCAAGAGTGTTCAATAACCAGCCAAGGTACCTCACCTTGCAACGACAGGGCCATACAACCTCCCAAAAACACACCTCAAGGTGCAGTGTAACACTAGCTGGAAAGCTGCACCACAAGACATAATAGTGACTCACCGAGTGTGCTCAATAACCATCCAATGTAGCTCACCTTCCAACGACAGGGCCTTACAACCTCCCAATAACACACCTCAAGGTGCAGTGTAACAGGGGCTGGAAAGCTGCACCACAAAAGATAATAGTGACTCACCAAGAGTGTTCAATAACCAGCCAAGGTTCCTCACCTTGCAACAACAGGGCCATACAACCTCCCAATAACACACCTCAAGGTGTAGTGTAAAAGGGGCTAGAATACTGCACCACAAGAGATAATAGTGACTCACCAAGAGTGTTCAATAACCAGCCAAAGTACCTCACCTTGCAACGACAGGGCCATACAATCTCCCAATAATACACCTCGAGGTGCAGTGTAACAGGGGCTGGACAGCTGCACCACAAGAGATAATAGTGACTCACCAAGAGTGTAAAATAACCAACCAAGGTACCTCACCTTGCAACAACAGGGCCATACATCCTCGCAATAACACACCTCAAGGTGCAGTGTAACAGGGTCTGGAAAGCTGCACCGCAAGAGATAATAGTGACTCAGCAAGAGTGTTCAATAACCAGCCAAGGTACCTCACCTTGCAACGACAGGGCCATACAACCTCCCAATAACACAACTCAAGGTGCAGTGTAACAGGGTCTGGAAAGCTGCACCACAAGAGATAATAGTGACTCAGCAAGAGTGTTCAATAACCAGCCAAGGAACCTCACCTTGCAACGACAGGGCCATACAACCTCCCAATAACACAACTCAAGGTGCAGTGTAACAGGGTCTGGAAAGCTGCACCGCAAGAGATAATAGTGACTCAGCAAGAGTGTTCAATAACCAGCCAAGGTACCTCACCTTGCAACGACAGGGCCATACAACCTCCCAATAACACACCAAGGTGCAGTGTAACAAGGGCTGGAAAGCTGCATCACAAGAGATAACAGTGACTCATCAAGAGTGTTCAATAACCAGCCAATGTACCTCACCTTGCAACGACAGGACCATACAACCTCCCAATAACACACCTCAAGGTGCAGTGTAACAGGGGCTGGAAAGCTGCATCTCAAGAGATAATAGTGACTCACCAAGAGTGTTCAATAACCAGCCAAGGTTCCTCACCATGCAACGACAGGGCCATACAACCTCCCAATAACACAACTCAAGGTGCAGTGTAACAGGGTCTGGAAAGCTGCACCGCAAGAGATAATAGTGACTCAGCAAGAGTGTTCAATAACCAGCCAAGGTACCTCACCTTGCAACGACAGGGCCATTCAACCTCCCAATAACACACCTCAAGGTGCAGTGTAACAGGGTCTGGAAAGCTGCACCACAAGAGATAATAGTGACTCAGCAAGAGTGTTCAATAACCAGCCAAGGAACCTCACCTTGCAACGACAGGGCCATACAACCTCCCAATAACACACCTCAAGGTGCAGTGTAACAGGGGCCGGAAAGCTGCACCACAAGAGATAATAGTGACTCACCAAGAGTGTTGAATAACCAGCCAAGTTACTTCACCTTCGAACGACATGGCCATACAACCTCCCAATAACACAACTCAAGGTTGTTGGGGGTCCTGACCCACGTTTAAGCTATCCTGCCACAACATTTGGTGCTGTGGGCTTAGGAAATTCAAGATGGCGGAAAACCCACATGTCCGCCGAAATCCAGGAAAGCTGCGCAGTTTGTGCGCCCACCAAAATGGTTGCCTCACTTGCCACCCACCAGTGCGAGAATGAAAGGCCGGGTTGCCATGAGGGAAATGGGTTGCCAAAGGAAAAACAGTAGCGCCGGTTAGCTTCAAAGCGCTTTAAAACCACCATTGGACTACCCGCACAGTAGTCTGAAACCATTGGGAATGGCAATGCTGATTGCCAAATGCAACCTAGAAGTGTGGGGAATTCATTTCTTAAATCCCAAAAATGGGTGCAGTACCAGTACTCACCACTATCCAAAAGCCGGCGTTTTAAAACCACTCTGTGTGTTTCTGAAGGCAAGTCAAAATGCCTATTTCTAACAGTGCAACATGTGCAAAATATTTACTGAACACCAGCAGACATTGTCAGAATGGAGTTTTGTGTGCCTACAGAATCTGGGAAATGAAGATCATAAGACAAGGTTTATAACAAGACTGGCTGAGCTGTGGATTGCAGCAGTTTAAGTTGCACTGGATTTAAAGACACTAAAATCGAAAATGTTTAGATTAAATGAGTGACCTATGTTTGGTGTCACATGCCTTTGTAACTGTTGAAATGTCATAGTTTTGCACTTAGAATCAGCATTCTAGCTGCATGTGTAAAATTGCAAGTTAAGTTAAAAAGCAACAAAAAACCTGCCAGTTAGCTGAAGGTCTGGCTTAAGGAACTTGATTTGCTTAGCAACTACCCCCAGCAAGAGTGAAACTTGAGTCACAACTATGTTCCCAGGCAATCTTCCTTTTGCTGCCCACACTAAGGATATGCCATCTATCTGATAATTGAATTTCCTGTGCTCTGCCAGAGAGTGAACAAAGCCCTCTTCACTCAGGCAAAGGTTTTTATTACAGACGTCGTAAAAAGTGGCTTCCTCCTGAAGAAGCTGGGAGGGGCACTGCCTGTGAGAGCAAGCTGGCTTGGCAGAAACTGGAAAGACTGGTTTCTGTACCATGTGACCTGAAAAGACACACCCCTGCAGCAAGAATATGGTTTTATAAAAAGGTGAATAACTCATAGTGCGGACATGTGAAAATTTTATAAATGATACCATAATTCTTGTGATTTTTCTGCCCACAGTTTAAGACGTGGTAGAAACCAGTGGTATGTTCGGGGAGGTTTTAGCGGAAAAGTGGATATTACTCTAAATGTGTGCATGTTAAAAATCTGAAACTTCATCAGTTAATGTCCCTACTCCCTGCGCACATGTATGTAAAGTTGGGTCCATGTCAGAAATTGAAAAATCAGTTAAAAAGTCAATTATGTACCCTCCCTGAATGCAAGCTCCTAGAATGAGCAGATTTGGACAGAGACATGGCTAAATTCAGCCACACCATGTATATGTAATTTCAAACAACTGTGTAACTCTGAAGTATGTATTTTGATCATATATAGATTTGGGTGCACAGATGATAAGGGAGGTTGTTTCAAGAGATCATAAAATGACATCCCTCTGACTCACAGTTCAGTTCGCCAATCAGCGGACGAATGAGAGCTTGACCAATGACAATTGAGAGGGGCGAGTTTAGTTATGACCAAACACACACGCCCATTTGCAGAACATATAAATGGACCACTGAAACTTAGGTAGAGACCTTCAATTCCATTTGCAGCAACGCACTCTGCTGGACCATACAACATCCTGAGATCCAGACTTCAAATTCATCAACCTCCTGAAAGCCAAACTAGAGACTTCAATCTATCCAGAGCAGAGAGACCCAAAGAACCGGTGCCTAGCAGAGACCAGACCAGAGAGAAAGCAGTGCTGTGCCTAGCAGAGACCAGACCAGAGAGAAAGCAGTGCTGTACCCAGAGAGACCTGACCAGACTGAAGTCCGTGACCAAGTCGCTTTCCTGTTTAAAATCTCTTGTGAGTACCAGCAGAACTGTGTAGAACCAATCTCTTAGTTTAAATTCATCTAATTCAATCTATTTAACCTAAGTAGAACTGCCTCCTAGCTGTCACCTGTCATTTCTAGTTGCAAGCTGCACTTGTCATTTTGAGCTTTTGAAATTTGCAAACCCAAAAACGACCTTTATTAAATCGCTCATATCTCCGCGACCGTTTGGGCTAGAGACTTGCAGTAACTTTTATTTGAAAGCTGAGAATCGTAGCTTTGAATCGCACCAAGAACCACATTCCTACCCCTTATAGTTTTACCGCAATCGCGGAACACGCATCCGCGAATTTTGCCGCGATTTGCAAATTTCTTCACATGTAAAAACTGCTGCTGCTGGCTTTCCATTTGCCAGAAATTCGTTTAACCTGCTAACTATCCCTGCATCATTGCTAGTGTGAGCCTGGACTAATATTAACTAGATACCACTCACCCTGAACCTTTAAAAGGGAATTAAAAGCGTTTCCAGCATATTTCTCATTCATTGCCAGCACATATCAAAGCAATTTGGGCCTGTGATTTCAAAACTCCTATCTGTTTTCTGTTGTCTAAGCTTGCTGGATTGAACTGATTACATTGATTGCATTTCTGAGAACTGTGTGCTTTCCTCCCATTTCCTTGCATTGCATAAAGAGGGGGGAGTGAATAGCCAGAGGAAAGTGATTACATTGTTTGGTTGAAATCATATTGAGTATTTTCTGTACTGCATTCATTGAATATTGCATCCACCTGAGCTTACATAAAGCATCCTCTACCACATTATACTTTTGTTCCTATTTACCAGTGTGCTACCTTATCCATTTCATGTCAACTCATTAGTCATTATAAAGAAGTGTGCTAGTGCCAGATTCTCCGTTGTTGATCTTTATCATATCAGATTAAGTGTGCTATTCAAGTATTAATTTATTATAAAGTGTGATATATATATTTTAAATTATCAAATAAACCTTTTAAACTTGCAAAACAGAACTACTTCTTGGCTCAGTGGGGTCAGGGGGATTCCAAGAGAGGGGTGTTATACAAGGGGAGTCATCCAGAACGCATGAACTGGACCTAAAGATATATCAATAAGGGTTTTCATTCAGTATTCTAGACTAGGCGTTAACTTAGCTGTAGTGCTGAATTGAATCCTCTTACAAAGTGGGGGCTCGAGCCGAGACGTTGGGTTAGATTTACCATTGTGCAGATTAATACAGCGTGCCAGCTGACCAGATACATACATCCAGTCGGATCACCACGCTGCATTACGCTGTGAAGCATTCCTCAAAAGGGACACTCCAAGAAAAGTTCTGTTCTGCAAAAATAAAATACAAACTTCTGTAAGTCAGGACAGAGACCAATCTCTAGAATGACGACCTTGGTAGACATGAAAATAGCCAGAGAGCACTTCTTACACAAACTATTTGTGAGAGGTGAATGGACTCACCAGGACCAAACAGTCTGGTTGCAGGCCATCATGCAACAGGTCACGGAAACAGGGTCAGACCTATGGAGAGATCAGGGTCCATTACATGTGGCTCTGAGTGAACTATATATGGCTCCTAAAGCCAAAGAGGAACACAATAAGATTGCCAGGATAGCAGCATACCTGTACCTATATATGGGAGACATGCAGGATAGGTGTGCTGAAAGCCAAAATCTGGCAAATAGGCAACAGATGGTGTTAGAGAAGGTCCAATCTGACCTGGTCTCTTCTGAGCAGAGGCTGCAGAGGAGCCAGGAGTCAGAAAATGACAGCAGACTGTACATCACTAAAATAAAGGAGGATATGGATGTGCTGCAAAAGGAAAAGTCAGAACAGGATACCAGATTTCTGGCCTTGCAGAAGGAACACCAAGAAGGTTTGGACTCCCTACTGCAAAGCCAGAAAAAGCTGGAGCAACAGCTAGACTTCAACAGGGTATGTGCTGAGCAGGTAGTCACCCTGCAAGGCCACCTAGATAGAGTGAAGGCAGAGAGCAACAAACTAATTCTGAAAGACCTGGATACCCAGGCGGAGTTTGATGAGGAGCGCCAGAAAGCTGGTGCCTTTCAACGGCAAAGGGACGACCTGGCGGCGCAAATGCAGGCTCTTAGTCAGGAAAGAGACGCCTTAGGCCAGGAAGTCTGCCATTTAAAAAGGAAAATGGAAGAAAATCACCTGGCCCACCAGGGGCTGGGTGACCTCCAAAAAGAAAACCAGAACTTGCTAGAGCACACCAGGAGGGTGGAGGATGCTCTAGCGAGAAAGGAGCAGGCCAATAGGGACACAGCTCAGGAGGTAACCCTCATGCAGCAAAGACTGGCCCAGTTCTCCAGGACCAACCAGGAAGCACAGAGGGAAAATGAAGCTCTCTGCCAGCACAATGATAGGCTCCAACAGCAGGTAGCGATGCAGGAGAGACTGATAGAGTCGAGTAAGGCCTTAACTGAGGAACTGAAGGCACAAATGCAGGCTCTTGCATTGCAACAGGGAGCAGGGGCGGATAGAGATGAGGTTCGCTGGGAAATGGAAACTCCGGAGCATAACCTCAGGAGCCCTAGTACCAGAGGCCCTCATACCTCTCAGTCCCTGGACTCTGCCACCCCCATGTCCCCTGGCGCACATGAGCACAGGGCCACAGGGGTGGCAGAATACTATCCAGCTAAGAGTATGGGGCTCATAGGCCAGTACCACTCAGGAATGGAGGGGTGGGCATCCGGGTATGGGCACCCAAGTACAGTACAGTTCAATGGGGAACCCCAGGAGAGTAGGCCCATTAAGGGCATCCTGAAAACCTCTGCCCAGTTAGGTCAGTGGAGGGGGTACCCATCAAATCCTGGCAGCAAGGAGGAATCTGAAGACTCCTCTGAACTGCGCAGGACACAGGAGACCAGGTCCCCACATTCTGCCAGCCATTCCCAGGCTCGCAGAATCCGGGAAAACCTGGAAGAACAGACGGGAACCTCTGGGAGCAGTGCCTCTGAGTCCGAGGAAGAATGGACAAGGGTTACCCGAACCAAAAAGGCCAATAAGGCAAAAAGGGCCTTGCTTAAGGACCCCTTAAAGCAGATTAAGGCGATCAGGAGCGTCATCACGCCTTACCATAAGAACGCTAAGTATTCTGTTTGGGAGCACTTAGAGTTATTTGAACAAATGATGGAGACTTTCCATTTGAAGGACAGCCAAAGCTGCATTCAATATGTAAAGTGGACCTTCTCCCCGGAATACTCCAGTTTCTTTGCGGGGCTGGAGGACCAAAATCATTTAAGATGGTCCACCTATAAGGCGGCCATCCTGAAACATTTTTCTGTTCACAGAAATCCTCAAGAGGCTCGCAAGGCAGCCTACAATTTGCAATGTGGGGAGGATCAGGCCCCACAAGAATTTGTGCAGGAGTTAAAGCGGGCTTTTGCACAGACCACAAGAAGGGTGCGCACGGATAGCCGTGAATTTATAAACACGTTTTTCCATGCCTTGCCCAAATATATCATGACCCAGCTCGTGAGGGATTTTCACGAGAAAAGATCTTTAGACTGGGTCATTGAACAGGCTACCCGCATCTATGAGGTGCAGAAGCCCATAGAAAATAAAAGCAATGCCCAGAAAAACCCCAAAGCCAACAGCACCCCTGCTGCTGCCAAGGTGGCAGAGGTAAAGGTCACCCCCGTTTTGGATTTGGAGATGGGGGGGCCTAAAAACCTACCTGCACCTAATAATGCTAGGCCCAGAAGGTCCTCGGGCCAGTCACAGACAGGGAGCCAGGGAGGCAGCCCCACAAATGGGGTCCCTCGCTCTCCTGACTATGTAAGTCCTCGCTACAAAGGTAACAGACCCATCCTGGGTTATGTGTGGACTCCTCCAGCCCAAGGGGGGGGATCCAGCCAAGCACCTAACCCAGGGAACTTCCCTCCAAACTTCCCACAGGAGGGCAGAAATTTACCAAACCCTGGGCAGAACTTTTTCCCCAGAGATCCACCCGACTTCCAACCCCAAAATCATCCATCCTTCTTTCCTCAATTCCCTGAGCCCAGACCACTGAATCCGGGAGAGGGGAGGCCAAGGGTGGAGGGGTACCCAAATCTTCCCAACCCGGGGTATTACCAGAGGAGGGACAGCTACCCTTCCCGGGATCAGCCCAGGGGAGAAAACAGGGCCCCGTATCAGCCTGAGCGGGTTTCCCAGTTAGAGCGCCAGGTTCAAAACATGGCGCGGGATATGGGTCATATACTGAGGGCGCAGCAGAACCCTCAGATCGGCGTGCCAGCGCAGAACGCACCCAACTCTGGACCTGGTGCTCCAGAACAATGACGGGGGCAGCACCCCGATAACTCACCGGTTCCCCGGGAGGAGGCACAAGGGGAAGGGGGGTGTAAAGCCTTGGAGGAAGCTTCCTTCCTCACTTGTAAACAGCCCCTGGAAACCCAGGAACCGGAAACGAAATCTCTTGCCCCTGAAAGTCTGCCTCCTAAGGAGCAGAGGGGGGGTAGGAGAAACAAAAGACCCAAACAGACTCAGTTTGAGGAGGAGGTACAGATCTTCCAATTTGAGGGAGAGGGATCCTCAGAGGATCCTGGGAAAAGGATCTTCTCCTTCAGAGAGGGGGGAACTCCTCCCAAAGAAAAATGGGTCCCTAGGGATGCCAATCCAGACTGGGGAGAGGTGGAGACTGAGCTACCGCCGCCCACCATCTCATCCCAGAACCAACAGCAAGAAAATCCCCTGGTTCAAATTCATCCTGGTGACTGCCTCCAAAAAGGGGGGGGCGGCCCAGAACTGGAACCAGGGGAACCCACAATGGCTCTGATCTCCAGTTGCCAACTTTTTCTTTCAGATTCCCAAGGCTCTCCACAGAATTCTGCCCAAATCTCTTCGCTAGCGATGTCCAAAACCAGAAAATTAGCCCACCAGTTGTCCAAAAATGTACATTATCTGTGCCCCCTTGAGGAGAAGGAGGGAAGATATTATGCCCCGGTACAAGTACAGGGGCAGAGTACAATCTTAGCACTGGTGGACACTGGATCTCAAGCTACCCTTCTGTCCAGAAGGGCCTTTGACGAACTGAATGCAGGAAGGGGAGAGAATTACCAAATTCCTCTCACCTCTCTTCCTGGACAACTGCAGAACTTTGACGGGAAGGAAATTCCCGTCGAGGGGACTGCAGACTTGGACATTAAGATCGGGCGACATAAGTTGAAACACCCGGTCATAGTTGTGACCCCAGAGGGCACCCCTTGTTTACTAGGGAATGACCTCCTGAGAAGGTTGTCACCCCTAATAGACTGCGTAAACAAGGTCCTCTGGACTCAGACTAGCCGACCCATAAAATTAAAACAGAGTGTCAACCATGTTAGTTTAAACGGCACATGCCACATGGTTGAACAAAAATCTGACCAAGTAGAATTTCACTTCCAGAACAACCAAATTCCAGACGTGACAGTAATAGCAGTAGGACAACAGACTGGTGATGGGGGGTCCTCTCTATTTCTGAAAATCAACCTCCCTTCCAGTCTAAAGTGGTATTCCACGCTGGAAGGAAACACTCTGAAATTCTATACTAATCCACAATCTGAAACTCCCACTCCTATAGTCCAGAAAGATGTGAAATTAGCTCAAAGCCTGACTGATATTCAGCAAATTGGAGAGCAGTTGTTCATCCCTGTTCAGTTAAATGATGGGAAGGACTCTGTTCTCGCTCGAGTGTGTGTGAACAACGGTAAGAGCTTCAACAGCGAAGCCATGTTTCGCCAACTCCCAAAAGATCCAGCCATTCCCACCTTCAAACTGATAGACAAATGGGAAATGGACCTGGAAGCACCTGACTCCAAACATCTCCTGCCAAGCAGGTGTATGCTCAAAATCTCCATTGGCAACAAGAGCATAGTCCATAATTGTTGGGTCGTGCGAGACATCCCTGCCGCCTTTCACTTAGGCAGTGACATTCTCAATCGCTTTGCCATTAGTTTGGACCTAATAAACTTCAAAGCTTGGTCCCGATTAGCGGATAATCCCATGGGCTTTGATGATCCAGAAAAAGCATTTAGGTCAGCTCAATTGCTACCTTATGCAGTTGAAATTCAGGTTAAAGAGGAAGTCACCATCCCAGAAAGGACCCGACAATTCTCCCTGGAAGTGAAAGTTAAAAGGGGACAAGAGTTGAAAAACCCTGATGCTTACATACATCTAAATGCTTCTCTCCAACAGCAAGGGTTGGGGGTAAACCCAACTCCGTTAGTCAACCTAGAACATGACACCATTCTAATAGAGGTGGATAACAGCGACTTAAAGAGTATTACTCTAGCCGCAGGCACCATTATTGGAATGGCGGTTGATGACCGACATTTCTCCATTGATCTTGTAAATGAACTGTTAGGACCAATCCCCAAGGACTGTGTTGACAGTGACAGTGAGGACAATACAACACCAGACAGGATTTTTACCCGGCATGGGGGGAACTTCCTGGTGTACACTTCCTGCCCCTATGGTAAGGAAGATGTGACCTGTGACTTCAGGAGGGATGAGGTGATTTTCCAGGTCCATGAGGGCTGCCTTTCCCACCTGAAGCCTCCGGTCCAAATCAGCACTCTGACCAGGGACCTCTCCACCCAGCTGGAGGAGGCCGCGGAGATAGCCAAACCAGAAGTCTTTCCAGGCTTCAGGCAGATGGTGGAAGAGAGAGTCAACCTAGCTGATGCCTGTGCGACGCTGGAACAAAAGCAAAAGTTGAAACAAGTTTTCTTGGATTTCCAAGATCTCTTTGCGTTAGACTCATATGACTGTGGTCGCACTGACATCCACACAACAACAATCCCCACGGACCCTGGCATGACTCCTGTGTTTGTGAAGCAATATCGCTTGCCTCACGCATCAATGGAGTCACTTACTGAAATAATTAAGAACCTTGAGTCCCGGGGAATAATCCGTCCAGTCCACAGCACCTTCAATAATCCGGTGTTGGGAATATTGAAGCCAAACGGCCAGTGGAGACTCTGTGCTGACCTCAGGGAGCTCAACAAACGGGTCCATACTTCCCGATGGCCTCTGCCCTACATTGACCAAGGGCTGGCCCAGATCCAGGGGTCACAGGTATTCACTGCAATAGACCTGACCAATGGATACTGGACCGTGCCTGTCAGCAGGGAGGACCAATACAAACTGGCTTTTACCTTTGGGGGCCAGCAGTACACATGGACCCGGACTCCCTTCGGATACCTCAACTCCGGCAATGAATTCAACATTTTCCTACATAAGGCCATGCCCGACCTGGGTGCAAGGGGTAACCTGGCTTATGTAGATGATGTCCTCATCAAAAGCTCAACTGTTGAGGAACACATAGCGGAGATCCGTTATGTTCTGACACAGTTGAGGGCCGCCGGAGCAAAACTTTCCTTTCAGAAAGCACAGTGGTGTAGAACCCGTGTTAATTTCTTGGGGCATGAGATTACTCCTCAGGGTCTCTGTCCCCAGGAAAAGAAAGTGGAAGCACTTCAGAAACTGAAAGACCCCACAACTCTGCGGGAACTAAGGAGCCTCCTTGGACTGACTAATTACAGCAGAAAGTTCATTGAGGGCTACGCAGAGATCACCAGACCCCTGATTCATCTGCTGAAGGGGGGGGTCAAGTGGGAATGGGGTCCAGAACAAGCCGAGGCAGTACAACTACTCAAAAGAAGCCTCTCACAAGCGCCTTGCCTAGCTTACCCTGTCAGAAACAAGGAGTTCTTCCTGGAGACGGGGTTCTCTAATACGTGCTTGACGGCAGTATTATATCAAAAGCATGACAAGGTCAATAAAGTAATCTCCTATGCGAGCAAAACTTTATCCTCTGTGGAGGAAAAATTCAACGATTGTGAGAAGGCACTCCTGGCAACGGTGTGGGCATTGAAGAATTACCGCCCGTTTATCCAGGGGGAACACATCATAGTGGAGACTCCACACCAGCCTCTGCAATATCTCCAAAGTGACAGAATCCGGGCCGGAAATGTGAGTAATTCCCGAATTACTTCCTGGATTCTGTCAATGCAAGGCTTTCCTGTGGAGGTCCGATATGGCCAAAACAAGAAGAGTCCCCTCGCGCAAGGTCTGGCTGACTTGCATGATTGTGCCAGAGAAAACTGTCTCGAGGACGAAAGTCTAAAAATAAAGGACAACATGGAGGCATACCTTAATTCCCCCCACAAAGTCTTTGAAGAAGACAAGTGTGAGGGAATGCCCACTGTGTATGTGGATGGATGCTCTTACCATGTTGACAACAACGGGGAGAAAGAACTGGTGGCCGGCGTAGGGAATGCATGGGTGAATGAGTCC